>NC_073386.1:42259786-42577911 GCF_028641065.1 Leucoraja erinaceus
CACACTGTTTTTCTAAACGCAACGTCTCATTAATGTGAGATTTCTTAGAAACACAACCATTGTGTTGCAGCAGATTTAAAGGCCTGTCCCACTTTCACGACCTTTTTTACTCGTGGATATTTTTCATCATGTTGAAAAAATGCCCCGACCTACTTGATGCCACGAGTACCTACGACTAGCATCACGACCTAGCTACGACCTACCTACGACCTACCTACAACCTACCTACGACCTCCTACGACCTTGTGACGACCATGCTGCTAGTATGAGTCAAGGGCAAACTCGGCAGAGGTTGTGAATTAGGTCATGAAAGCGGGACAGGCCCTTAACCTGTTCTCCGCTTTAGCAATGAAAATTGCAGGAGTAATTACAGTTCCCCTATAATAGCAACTGTTTTGCTCTTGTAATGAATGCCATAATATCATAACAAACCCTATTGTTATAGCTTCTGAGTATGAGGCTCTCAAATTGTGCACGGACACAATCATTGCTGATTGATCTATCAATATTTACTCTTAACTCCAACACAGGAATTTCTGGGTGCTGTGATCCTACTCTCCATTCAGTCCTTAACTGTAGGGTAGGGTAGCCCCAAAGTCGAGGAGGGCGCCGCTGGCGATGACGGATGCGAGGAGTGGACAGGGCAGAGAGTAACCGGGCTATTACCTCCAGATTACCTCCAGCACCTTCAAGGTCAGCTGCAGGAGGCATCCCCCAGGACACAGGAGTGGTCGGCAGAGGACAGGGACCAAGGGTAGCGGGCCTCTGGATCGGGGGCACTCCAGGATTCCAAACATGTGGACTGGACCTTGTACTTTGGGCTGTTTCTTTTTTTCTGGTTTTATTTATTTTAAACGGTGCCAAAATTGTGGCAACCACACATTTGTGGTTGTGCAGAATAATTTCACTGTGCTGTGCATACGTGAGAATAAAGAACTATTGAAATGTAGGGTAAAGCTGAACAATCCACAGGACTCCAGCAGTCAGCCCTGCAGTCTGCAGTCCACACCGTCGACATGGCCTTACGTGATTCCGAGAGGAGTCTTTGTTGATGGGATCCTCTGCCGCTAGAGCTACGCTGCTGGCTGCGATCACCAGGAGGATACTCATCTCAAAGTAGCGTAGGTTGACAATGAAGTGGCATGCCCGGCGAACCCTGCAATGGAGAAACAGTCACTGCAGAGATTCTCTACAATCATCGAATCACCATCATTCAGCGAAGGAAACAAGACCCATGGACCAATGGGTCCACACCAACCCAGTCACACTAACTCCCCACAGTCCCCACGGTTCACCACACTGATTCCTGGGGTGGAAGGAATGACATTTAGTTTTAGTTTTTGTTTGTTGCCCTTCGTCCTCCCATCGATCCCTGTACACTAGCACTATCCTACACATTAGGGACAATTTACAATTTTACTGAAGCCAATTAACCTACAAACCTGTACGTCTTTGGAGTGTGGGAGCACCTGGAGAAAACCAACGCAGGTCACGGGGAGAATGTACAAACTCCGTACAGGCACGTACACAGCATCTGTGGTCAGGATCGAACCCAGCTCTCTGGTGCTGTAAAGCAGCAACATTGCCGCTGCGCCATCGTGCCGCCCGTGACGTGTGAAGAGAGATTGGGCAATAAGGCTTTTATTCACCGCTATCTGGAAGATTGAGAGCGGATCACAAAGAAGCTGACAAAGGTCCATCAGGAGAAACTGGATGGTGCAGATTGTGAGATCAAGGGCAAGTAACAATCTGCTGGATGAACCTGGTGGGTTGAGCAGCAACTGTACAGGCAGAGGGATTGTTGACATTCCGGGTCGGGACCCTACATACGACTCTGTGTGGAGGAGGGAAAGTTAATATGAGGAGGTGAGGGGCAGGAGCTGGCAGGCGGTAGGTAGGTTGATCCAAGTGAGGAGGGGGATGGTGGACAGATGGAGTCATGTTGGGGATGGAGGGACGGGTAGCAGTAGTAATCGGTGGAGACTATAAAGGCTGCAGAATATGGAATCTGATGTGAATGGAAGGTGATGGAGTGACACCAAATAAAGGAGGGAAAAGGGGCAGATGGGAACAATGGGGAGAGAACAATTGGTCATTAGGTCTGGACAGTTCAGATGCTGGAACCATGCAGACTACTCCAGGTCACAGTCTAAGGTGCCATTTCAGACTGAGATGAGGAGACATTTCTTCTCCCACAAAATGTTCAACCAAAGGAATTCTCATCCACAGAACGAAGTTGAAGCCACACAGTTAAATATATTTACAAAGATATTAGAAGCATCAATGGATATGGGGAGAAAGCTAATCAAGGTACTGAATCTGGATGAACACCAGGGATCATATTGAATGCAGGCGAGGTTGATATGACCTAATGGCCTACTCCTGTTCCTACTTTCTGTTTTGACTTATCCACGGTAGACCTTGGAGCAGTTGCATAGAAGGCCTGAACCTGATACAGCGAAGCTGGAGTCCTGGAGTGGAGACCCATTAGTCTTTCTCCAGAGCTCAGCACTGCTGATCACTAACTTGCCACCCAGGCGGGCTGCTTTCCCCAGGACCGTGTTGAGTTGTTGTTGGAGCTGCCTTCACCCAGGCAGTTAGAAAAGTAAAAAGTATTCCATCACACCCAATTTCTGCCTTCTACAGAGTTGGGGGAGGGGGAGGGTTCTTTAAGATGGTATGAATAAACATTTCTTAGGTAGGTACATGGACAGGAAAGGTTTGCAGTGAACTGAGCCAGATGCAGGCAAGTGAGACTAGCTCAGTTAGGCTACTGTGTTGGCATGGACAAGTTGGGTTAAAGGGCCTGTTTCCATTCTGTATAACTATGACTCTAACTCTGATTTCAAAGCACGGGGACAATAATAAAAGTTGCCAGCTTTGGGTGAACAGATTCCAAAAGGTTGCAGCACAATCTATCTTACCAGTCTTTGCTTATTCGTTACAAGTGAAGAACCCCGCCAGGACGCATTTCTGATGTAATACAATAGAACTATATGTTTTACTTCGGAGTCACGTGAGTGACTACGTGAAGAGTTGCGGGCAGCCAGCAGCGGCCAACGGCACACAAACCACCCGTAATGGGAACAGCTGTGCCCGACTTCACCCCCACACCGGCCAGATCTACACGGCCGGGCGGTAAGGCGAAACAAAAATCAAATAAAGTCGTTGACTCGGATGAGTCCGACTTCGAGCAGCCGCGAGTGGCCATGACCGTGAGCGCTGGAGCCGGATGGAGCGGCTTGTGGAGCAAATGCTCCAACGTGACTGGCTCCAGGAGATGGAGTCTAGTCACTGTGGGCAATTTATTACACCCACAGCAGCACCTCTTGTAGGTCTGCACAGTGCATCTCCCTCGTCAGAGGGGAGTACTGGGGGGTCAATTCTGGGCTGACCCTGAAGAGGGGTTTGCAGAACAAAAATCAAGTGTGCGAGGGGTGCAGGAAGATGAAAATCTACTGGACACGGTGTCCCAATTCATACAACCAGACCAAACTGGCCAAAACCTGGAACCAAAACTAGCTGCCAGTATTGATTATATGTAATTTAAGCAGTTACAGGAACAGGCTGTGATGGACACCACGGCAAGACACTTGGCACCAGGAAACTGTACATCCCTGAATGTTCCTATTGTAAATAATTGCATATGGAAACATGTCGGAGCAGGAGTTAGGGACATGGATATCAAACTCCAAAAAGTACTAAAGCTCCTAACAGCGGGAATAACAGCTTTCACCCGCACAGTAGATGAAAAGGAGATGTCGCAGGATCAACAAGATGCACTGGCACTGCTCTGTAATACACAATACGAAATAAACAGCAGCAGGAAGAGTGCCATCCGACCTGCTTTAAACACGAACTTTGCAGGTCTGTGCAAACCTGGAAACATAAAACCACCAATTTTACTATTTGGAGGTAACCTATCCAAGCAAGTCAAAGAGCTCGATGAGGAGGCAAAAACCCTGGGGCTCATCAAAGCGACATCATCAAGAACCTACTACGGCCATAAACAGCACCCGTATGCACCCACCAGTAGAACAAGACAAACTGGTGAAAGCTCAAAGGCCAGGTACACCGAACATCAGTCTTTTTTAGGCCATGGCCCAGACCGGCCTTCGTGGAAGATGCGCAAACCCCCAACACCAACCCAACCACAGACCCAGACACCGGCGCCTCAACCTCCACGAAGGATTCACAAAGAGAAGTAAACCTGCCACTGGTAATCATGGAGGTAGGTGGGTCTGGTTCCTTACGAATTGCAGGGAGTATGGAGGTTGGT
Organism: Leucoraja erinaceus; assembly: GCF_028641065.1. NCBI lineage: Eukaryota > Metazoa > Chordata > Chondrichthyes > Rajiformes > Rajidae > Leucoraja > Leucoraja erinaceus. The sequence goes on from NC_073386.1 coordinate 42,264,066, forward strand.
GGGAGATTACACTTCTTTCTGGATGCATGGAGTATGTTAACTACAGACACTTATATCTTAAGCAGTATCCAGGGATATACCATAGAATTTATACACAAACATAGCCCTCCAGTTCAGCATGTACCGAATCGAATGTTCGTACTTTCAGGTAAAGAAAAACTAGACGCACATGCTGAACTAGAACGGCTTTACGTAAAAGTGGTAATTGAGAAAACCCAACACGAATCGCTGGAATTTGTGTCCAATATCTTTACCAAAAACAAAAAAGATGGTGGTTGTCGCATCATCATACATTTGACTAATTTGAATACTTTTGTACAATATATTCATTTCAAAATGGAAATCTTTGTTACTGCTAAACAATTGATTTCCAAAGGTTACTTCATGGCTAGCAGCGATTTAACAGATGCTTACTATTCAGTGCCTATACGAGGTGACCACAGATGTTATTTAAAATTCAACTGGATGGGACAGCTCTGGCAGTATAAAGCATTACCAAATGTCTAACATCAGCCCCCAGGCTGTTCACTAAAATTTTGAAACCAGCCCTAGCGTTTCTGCGGAAACAAAAACACATGGTGATGGCATATCTAGATGACATACTTATTGTGGGCAAAACTTTGGAATTGGCCAAACAAACTGTAACAGCCACAAAATAACTATTTGAAAAACTGGGATTTATCATCCATCTAGTTAAATCTAAATTAATGCCTTCCACCACAATGGATTATTTGGGGTTCACCATTGACTCAGTTCACATGTCGGTGACTTTGCCAAAGGAAAAGGCTATATCCTTAATATAGGTATGTTGCAAAGCATACCTGAAGCGTCGCTGAAAATCTGGCGCTGCGGGTGTGCGCGATTTTGGCGCCGTTTAGAGGGGGCGGGTTTAAAACGCGATTTTCACTAGGCTGTTCCAATCGAAGATGTTCAGCCTAGTAAATCATTAACGAAAAATCGCTGAAAGACCCCGTCGCAAAAGGTATTATTAGTTTTTATGGCCTTGTATAATAGTTATAATAGTTTAAAAATCACTCTCTAAACCCGCGACCTCACGCAACCACAGGGCCGCATGGAGCTGTATACAGAAGGTATGTAACTTATTTTTACATTAAAAAGGGCTTCTTAAGAACCCTTTATACAAAGTTTACTATTGCGAGTAGCTAATTTTGGGCTCTTTATATCCCGCAGTATTTTTCTGGGCATTTGAGGGCACAAATCCACTGCAATGTGAACGTTCTAAACCAGCGCGTTCCACAGGAACCCACTGGAAAGCTGATTTAAATGGACTTTAATTTACAGCAATTGAACACTAAATTCCTTCCATTTGGCCTATAAATTAATGTAAATGAGATTTCAAAATCATTTTTTATTGTGAATTATTTATGAATATTATTTGGACACTTGGGCTATTTAAAAATGTTAATCATTTATTAAGAAATGGATAGATGTTTAGATCTAGTAATTGTTTGAAGTTTGAAATTAGCTACACTTGGGTAACTAACTAATTATATGTTTTAATTTCAGGTCATCCAAGTAAGATTATTTTATATTTGTTTCAGAATGGTTCAATCTACGATAACTGAAAATTTAATTCAGTTCTCTTAATTTTTAAGAAGGTTAAGGCCTTTTGACAGCACATGATCACAGCTTTTTTGTCTTGTCCATAGAAAATCAATAGGGAACAAGATGCTAATTTCCGAGTATGAAAATGGCCATAACTTTTTAAATACTTGAGATATGAAAGTGAATTAGGTGTCAAATTAAACTTCTTTTTATGCTTTATCTGATGGGATAAATTACAGACTTGAGTTTTTAAATCTCAAAATTTTGTAACATTGCTACTTAATAGAGGATTGCAATAACCTCATTGACATCAGTAAACCGTCCATCAGATTGGTAGCAAGAATAATTGGCAAAATAGTGTCTGCTTTTCCAGCCACACAATTCGGACCTTTACATTATCAAAATTTACAGAGGATAAAAATACGAGCACTCAAAATTAATGCTGGTCATTTTGACAGGCCGATGAAGCTACCAATCAAAGCTATAATGGAACTAAAATGGTGGAAAGATAATATTTGGCATTGTTCCAATCTCATCATTATCAGCAACCCTTCTATGATGCTACAAACTGATGCCAGTGCACTTGGTTGGGGTGCTACCAATTCCATCTCCAGCTGTGGAGGTAGATGGAATGCACAGGAGGAGTCTTTATTACAAACACTGGGCATAAACTACCTGGAAATGTTGGGTGCATTCCATGGCCTAAAGTCATATTGTTCTGGGTTATATCACCAGCATGTTAGACTACAAATTGACAATACCACCGTGGTAGCATATATCAACCACATGGGTGGAAACAAATCGACATCATGTGACAATCTGGCCAATACAATTTGGCAATGGTGTATCCAGAGAAATATTTGGAAATCAGCTACTTACCTACCAGGTAAACTAAATTCAGTGACAGACACCAGGTCACGCAAATTTAATGAAAACACCGAATGGATGTTGGATAAAAAAGTATTTGCTGATATTACAGCATGATATGGAACACCAGATATCAATCTATTCGCATCCAGGCTTAATCACCAGTTATCAAACTATGTTTCATGGGAACCAGACCCTGGGGCAGCGGCGACAGATGCATTTTCACTGCATTGGGGGAAATTGTTTACTTATGCATTCCCTCCTTTCTGCCTCATCAGTCAGGTATTAAGGAAAATACAGCTAGACTCTGCGTCTGGTATTTTGGTAGTACCCGATTGGCCTACTCAACCATGGTTCCCTGTGATACTCGACATGGTATTAGAACCATGCATCACCATCCTGAATAGACCAGATTTATTGGTTCATCCCGTAACAAGGGTAGGCCACCCATGTCATAACCATATGAACTTATTAATTTGTAGAGTCTAAAAGCACCTCTACTGCAACTGGGACTGATGGACCGAACAGTGAACATTATTTCAGCGGCCCACAGACAGTCCACCAAAAAACAGTATCTGGTATACATCTGAAAATGGGAGATATATTGTCACAGAAACAACATCACCTACAGATCTATGAACATCCCGTCTGTTCTGGAATTCCTGGCAGGCCTCCATTAGGATGAGGGGCTCAGTTATAGTGCCATCAACTGCGCCAAAAGTGCCCTGTCAACATATCTATGGCAAGGAACAGAGCGTCATTCTGTTGGGACTCACCCCCTGGTAACAAAACATACGAGGGGAATTTTTAATATCAATCCCCCAAGAACCAGGTACTCCCAAATATGGAATGTGAGTATTGTCCTGACTATGCTAAGGAATTGGTCTCCAGCAACAGCTCTGTCCCTACAAAGACTGACTCTGAAAACAGTCATGCTGATGGCTTTGGTCACGGCACAAAGGGTACAGTCATTACAAAAATTAAGACTGGACAACATGACTTCTTCATCTGGGAATATAACGTTTCATATTTATGAATTAGTCAAGCAGGACAGACAGGGGTCAGCAGGCCTCAATATAGAATTCAGGGCTTACCCGACAGATGATCGTCTCTGTATAGTAAGACATTTATTGTTATATATGGAGAACACAAAAATCATCAGAGGCAATGAGATGGCACTATTAATCAGCCACACGCAACCACATAAAAGAGTGACGGTCCAGACCATCTCAAGATGGCTGAAACAGGTTCTAATAAAGGCTGGGGTGGATACTAACATTTTAAAATCTCATTCCCCCAGGGCTGCAGCTACATCGGCAGCAATGCAGTTGGATGTTCCGATGGACCAAATCCTCAAGACAGCAGGATGGTCAGCGGAGAAAACATTCCAACTCTTTTATCACAAATCAGTAATTAAACCTGGAACATTTGCAGAAACAATTTTAAGTTCTGTAATATAATTTCACCCCATAAATAGGGGCTATAATTTGGTGTTAATAAATTTATCATGGATTTCAATGTCAGATTCATGTCTAATCATATTAACACAATTCCTCCCATAGTCATTAAGGCAGATGTGATGCATGGACTCGTTTCCACGGCATGAAATCACAGAGCTTTGAAATCTTCACGTAGTCACTCACGTGACTCCGAAGTAAAATAGTAAGTTTAAACGATAACTTACCAGTTCGAAGTTTGATCATTATTTTATGAGGAGTACGTTGAGGGAATACGTGCCCTCCGCTCCCACCCTTGATCATATACTCAACTGGTATCTTCTTCTCTAATCTTACTATGTTTAGTCATTACAGTTATCTGTGATTTCACACTGCTGCTTTGAAGAATGATACGCATGCGTCCTGGCGGGGTTCTTCACGTATTCCCTCAACGTACTTCTCATAAAATAATGATCAAACTTCGAACTGGTAAGTTCTCGTTTAATCTTACTAATAAATGGGACACGATTTTCAAGAGACTCGTTTTCTAATTGCGTACTTCTGGACTAATGTCTCGTTTTTGCACAGACTTTTTCTTTCCACTGCCTTATAGAATTTATGTGCAGACATTTAGACTTAAGAGATACAGCATGGAAACAGGCTTTTGCATCCCACTGAGTCCGCGCTGACCAACGTTCACCATGTACACTAGCCTGCACTGTGTAACCTACACTAACCAATTGCGTAATTCATATACAAGTTATGTTTTAGTGGTGTCTTTAGTCGACATGCCCGTAATGTTGCTGCAAGCAAGATTTTCATTATACCTGTTCCCCACTATACTTGTGCATATGTTGATAAACTCAGCTTGACTTGATTGTCATTACTTACGGGTTGGTCGTGCTGAAAAGGAACATGGAGCTGTACGGCATAATCGACTTGGACTTTTTCTCTTCGTCTTTCACTGAACTACTGCTGCTGCATGTGTTTCCTGCAAAATAAAGCCAGAAAATGCATCAGAATCAAATAGTTAGGGCCAGCTTTATTCAATGGTTCATCAATGTGAGGCAGAATCCAATCTATGGCCAACAATGGACTGCTATAGACTACACTGGGAAACCTGGACGAGGTTGAGAATATCCCCTGAGGAATCAGTGTCAACTTGGGGTGGAATGTGGTGGTAAGGGGTTGGGGTGAGGGGGTCCAGGGACCGAGCCCAACTGAGTCAGCAGTAAAGGGGAGAGAGGTGGAGATGGGGCAACCACCCAGTCAGTTTCAGGGGAACAGGGAGATCAGAGCCCAGGGGTATGTGATTGAAGAAGGGAGGTGCATCTTGTTGAGGAGGAGAGGCAGAATCCAACAGCCATACTGCAGGGAGAGAAGAGAATGGGGGAACTTCAACCAGTAACTCTCCAAACAGAAGGATTTGTAGTATGAGGTAACATACAACACTGATGGCCATTATTATCGAAAAGCTCAGAGTTTTGGAGAATGGAAGCAAGTGTACTTCATAAGACCAAGCATAGCTGCCGACTCTGGGAATAACTCTGGGCAGGCTAGGACTTCATTCCTTCGAGCCCAGGAGGCTGAATGGTGATCTTGTAGAGGTATATAAAATCATGAGGGGAATAGATATGATTAATGCAGTCTTTTACCCAGGGTAGGGGATGCAAAATCCAGAGGACATGGGTTTAGGTGAGAGAGATAATAATAATAATAATAATAATAATAATAATAATAATAATAATAATAATATATTTTATTGTCATTGCACATAAGTGCAACGAGATTTGGTATGCAGCTTCCATCCGATGTCATAACTTAAATAACTAATAAGATTTAGATTTAGATACCCCGAGAACATGGTTTGTAAAAAGAACATTACAACAGTAAAATAGTCAAAACAGTTCAAACAGACTAAAGTGCAGATGTGTCTGTGCGACGTGACCATCCGAGGGAGACAGTCCGGGGGGGGGGTGAGGGACACTCAGCAGGGCCGGTTCAGAGCCGCTATAGCTCTGGGAATGAAGCTGTTCCTGAGTCTGGAGGATCGGGCGTAGAAGGCCTTGTAACTTCTGCCGGAGGGAAGTAGTTCGAGCAGTCTATTACAAGGGTATGAGGAGTCTTTATGGATGCTGACGGCCTTCCTGAGGCACCGTGTGTGGTAGATGCCCTCCAAGGCTGGTAGCTGTGTCCCAATAATCTTCTGCGCTCTGTGGACGACACGCTGAAGAGCTCTCCTCTCCGCCTCCGTGCAGCTGAGATACCACACAGAGATTCCATACGTTAATATGCTCTCTGTCGTGCAGCGGTAGAGAGCGGATAAGATTTAATAGAACCCTGAGGGACAACCTTTCCATTCAGAGGGTGGTGGGTACATGGAACAAGCTAACAAGCTGCCTGTCATTGAGGTATTTACTATAATGGCATTTAAAAGACACTGAACAGGTACATGGATGGGAAAGGTTTAGAAGGACATAGGAAAATGAGACGAGCTTAGATTGGACATCTGGCTTGGAATTAATGCGATGGGCCAAAGGGCCTGTTTCCGTGCTTTATGAGTACGACTCTAAATGAGAACTGCAGCATGGAAATTGTGAAAATTACCATGTAGATCACTTTGTGATTTAGTTCATGTTTGCAAAGAACAAAGAACAATCAGGAGAGTTACAGAGGGCAACTCCCAGTGCAACCGTGAGAAGAAAAAAGAACAATATTGTGAGTGTGGTTGTGTGACTGGGAGTTACAGGCTGCTGCAATCAGTGCTGCAGAGTGACACTGTCATCGATAATTGCAGAGTGTATTATATAGACACAACAAATTTGACGTTGAGAACTATAGATTTAGGCACTGGTGGCGCCAGGGTAAATTACTCATAGATATTTCTGGAAAAAGGGCTTGACGTGATGAAGTGGAGAATGTCACATTTAGTGAAAGATTGAACGACACTGAGAATTACAGTTTGACATTGTGAGTAAGGATCACATTCAGAGCATTAGTGTCGTACAGAAATATACTGTGGTGCTTTACAAAAATAAATTAAATACTGAAAAATACGCTGTGACATCGAGAGCAGTGAGACAGGCAACAACAGCGGAGATTGGGAGTGAGATATGGAGAACATGGAGAAGTGAGACATGGTGACGTTGGGAAGAGTGCAACTGTGGGATCAATGGAGTTACACTGGGTACACAGCATGGGCTTGGGAACACCAGTGTGGCATTGACATCAACAGTGTGGTATTGACAAGAGGGTGGCAATGACAACTGTAGTGTTACGTTGAATACAAGCGTGCAATGTTGAGAACAACAATGTGACATTGAGAATAATGACACTGTGTGACACTGAGAATGACACTGTGTGACACTGAGAATTACACTGTGACAGTGAGAATGACACTGTGTAACAGTGAGAATTACATTGCGGGACACTGAGAATGACACTGTGGGACACTGAGAATGACACTGTGTGACTGAGAATGACACTGTGTAACAGTGAGAATGACACTGTGTGACACTGAGAATGACACTGTGGGACACTGAGAATTATAGTGTGTGACTGAGAATTACACTGTGACAGTGAGAATTACAATATTTAACTGAGAATTACACTGTGACTGAGAATTATCAAGTATGACATTGATAATTGGAGTGTGTGATATTGAAATTGGCCGCTTCTCAAACATGGGTTTAAGGTAAGAGGAGATGATTTAAAGGGGATCTGTGGGGCAGAATGTTTACCCAGGTGATGTGTACATGGAGCAATCTGCTAGAGGAAGTGGCAGCAATTATGGCAATTACAATGTTTAAAAGACATTAGGCCAGGTATGTGGGTGGGAACGTTTGAGAGGGATATCGGCCAAATGCCTCCAAGTGGGAATAACACAGATCGGCACCTGGTTTCCGTACGGCTGAATTGGGCTAAAGTCCTCTTTCCATGCCGTGTAACACTATGGAAATGAAAACTGTGACATATAATTTCTGCTGTTGATTTATGTGGTGTGGGATTTGATCTTCGCAACCAAGTATAATGGTATTACCCTCATCTGTAAATGGATGATATGAACCAGAGCTAAGGCGTTTAGTGTTTGGACAAGGTGTGTACAGACCAACCCAATGACAAACTAGCTGCATTACACACTTCAGGAGACACCGAGATCGCTGACACAAAACACTTTTTTATTGTAATCTTTAATCATCTTCAAAGATTTAGAACATTTTCTCTTTCAAATCCTATCTCTAATAACATAAAAGTTCCTACCTGGTGTGACAAGGGAATCCATGGGTGTCTCTGTGTTCTCGCAGTCTACATCAATCTCTGTCTGTTCCCGAGTCTTGTCTTGGTCTATGTCCCTGGGACTGGTGGTCAGGTCCTTCTCTCCTCTTGAAGGTTGAGTGATTTGCAGATCCAGCTGCAAGTTTAACAGGCTGGTTTGTTCATTGACCTGCTTGCTGTTCTTTGCGCTGTCCACTTTTCCACTCTCGGTCCCCCTGGTGCTGGCCTTTTCCAGTTGCTTACCCATTAGGCTAGTGTCCGAATCAAGATTCCGATTTGTGCTGTGTGGAGACAGATATGCAAGTCTGGTTCAGAGTAAGGCTGGGGCGGCATGGTGGTGCAGTGGCAGAGCTGCTGCCTTACAGCGCAATATACCCGGGTTCGATCCTGACTACAGGCGGTGTCTATAAGTATTTTTGTACGTTCTCCCTGTGACTGCATGTGGTTTTCCCTGGGTGCTCTGGTTTCCACCTACAGCCCAAAGACCTACAGGTTTGTAGGTTATCTGGCTTTGGTAAAATTGTAAATTGTCCATAGTGTGTAGGATAGTGCTAGTGTACAGGGATCGCTGGTCGACACGGATTCGGTGGGCCGAAGGGCCTGTTTTCGCACTGCATCTCTAAACTGAACTAAACAGCCATTCTCCCTTTTTCCTTCAATTCCTAAAAACTCTCTCACCTTTGTGCCCACTCTAATATCTATACTATTAGTAAAACTCTCATCTTGTCCTCTTCAAGTTTGCATTTTTTAAATATTGGTGCAAAAACGGTACGCTATATCGCTAGGATTTTTCACCACCTTACCGCTCTCCTCTGCTCCAAGCGCACCAAGTTTTGTTCCGATCGGTGGAAGATTACAAAAGTTATGAAGGTTTAAAAAATCGTGAGATCAGCAGATCGGTCTTCTCGCCTGTCAGTCACCATGAAGGTTACGCCCCTTCTGGCACCCGCTGTTAATCATCGGGCGGGGCGAGGAGAATAAAGCCCCGGAGGCGGGACTGAGTCCTCAAGTCGTGCTGATTGAGTCCTCGAGCCTTGCGGAGGAGGGAGACCAGCGAAGTGACCAGCGCCCGCTGTGAGTCCCCATCGCACCCCCAACCCCTTCCCCTCTGGTCCCCCTCGCTGGCTCCTGCCCCACTCCCCCTTTATACCACACACGACCCCATGGATCATCCCCCGTCTTTTCTCCGAGTTCTCTCCCCCCTTGTGACAAATGGATCCAACACAGGGTGAAGTGAAGAAACAAGGATACAAAGTGCTGGAGTAACTCAGCAGTTCAGGGAACATCTCTGGAGAACAAGGAGAGGTGACGTTTTGGGTCGAGACCCTTCTTCAGATAGATTGTTGGTGGGGAATGGAGGAAGAAAGCTGGAAAACGGAAGAGGCAGGACAAAGCGTGGCAGGTCATAGGTCGATACAGGCAAGGGGGAGGTTTTGATAGGTAGATGGTTGCAACAAAGGGCAAAGAAAAGAAAGGAAAGTATGAGTGTATGTATTTTGGGTTTCATAAGGCTGGGAGGAGTACTTTTGAAACAGTGAACTCTTGGGAGCTACCAGAGTTCCACGGTGGTAAGATGGAAAGGTGAAGAAGAGCAGTTCCAAGTACTTAGGACATTAAAATGATGCAGACAATAGGCATTTCAGCACTGTGGCACAGGTTGAAATGTTTTAGTTCGGCATCACAAAAAATCCGGATCACAGCAAATGACCCCCTCGTCTTCCTCTGAGCCGGAGACTGGTTCTATTTAAGTATTGACAACCCAGGTCAAATAAAAGATCAGAGAATTGTCTGCAACCCAAAGTTTCTGTAAGTCACAAACATCGTTGGCCGAGGTGGCAAATGTTGCACCGATAAGTTAATTAGCTACAAATTAATACTGATCTTAGTTGTTTTTAGATGTTGTTCGATTTTTAGTTGGAATTGGTTAATTGGTATAGGTCTGTAGTACAGGTTCAAAACATGCCAGGCCACGGGAGCAAGCAGAGCACAACATTCTGGACTACAGTTTCAACCTGGAAGGATTGATAGTCACAGATATTATATCAGATTTATAAAGGCTCTGTTGGGCAACAGGACCCAAGCTCTACACACCCTGGAAGGACATCATCCCCCTGATATTTAGATTATGGGCAGATTATGGGCCTACCACTAGTGTCTGTTTGATGTATAAGAAGTTAAAAATGCCCAGGGAGACACTAATGTAAGATTCCTTCCAGCGATTGCCAACCTTGTATGTGGCCGTCCTTGCCAGGAGAAGGCCACCTGTTGCTCAGCATCCCTCTCCTCGGGGCCAGGAGTTGTCTGGCTGCTTTCCTGTTCTTCGGGCAGCCTCTGCAACAGCCCCTCCTCCTTGCTCTTGCCCACGCGGTGGCTCAGCGTGGTCTCTGCACTCTCGTCCAGCCCCAGTTTGGCTTCCTTGTAGAGAGACCTGTATCTCCTCTTGACCCTCACCGGTTCGGCCATCCTGAAGCTCTCCCCAGCCTCCACGCTCCGGACTGGTGCCAGGCTCTGCCTGTGGTCCTGATCCCCATTCAGTTTCAGCGAGGAACCTTCCTTGTTCGCCCCGGTCGGCTGCCAGTTGTTGCGGAGCGAACGGCTCTTGAAGGCATCTCGATTGCCGCCCTCTCCAAGTTGATCGACCTGCTGGTCGCCCAGACGCCGGAGACTTTCACCCTCGAAGATCCTGGAGCGGTGCCTGCGATACCTGCTCCCCTCCAGCCCCTGGAGCGCCTCGGCAAACAGAGCCTCGCGGCCGCTTATCTGCATGCGTCTCCTCAGCTGACTGGTTCTGGCCTCCCAGATGGACATGTGCTTATGCCTCCGAAACTCTCTCCTGGAACCGCATGGGATGCAGAACAGCGAAAAAAAACACGTCAATTACTGTAACAAATGCAACACAACATCGCAACAAAGCAATGAAAACAATATCACGATCTCCACAACGCTTTTCCCAACCCACGCCTGATAATCGAAGATGGGCCTGTTAGTTCCCCGTCTTTGTTTTCCACCTATGGACCACAGCACTCTGTCACCCCCAAATGTGGCAAACACAGGAGGTCACTCAGACCATCGAGTCTACGCTGGCTCTCAGAGCTATTCCAGCAATCCCATTCCCCCACTCATCCCGTTTGGAATTAACTCCCTCCTGGTTCTCAGAAGCCTGCACTATGGGCTTGCAACCAACACATCAGTGGGATGTTAAAGACACAGGGGAAACCCATATAGACCCATGGAGGTCTGGAACTCTCTGCCACAGAGGGTAATCGAGGTCAGTTCATTGGCTATATTTAAGAGGGAGTTAGATGTGGCCCTTGTGGCTAAGGGGATCAGAGGGTATGGAGAGAAGGCAGGTACGGGATACTGAGTTGGATGATCAGCCATGATCATATTGAATGGCGGTGCAGGCTCGAAGGGCCGAATGGCCTACTCCTGCACCTAATTTCTATGTTTCTATGTTTCTATGTAAACTCCTTGCAGATCAGATTGCTGTGATAATAACTATTACATCACTCTATCGTCCGACAGAACTGGAGGCATGGAAGGTTGTTGTGGAATGATAGGCACAGTATTCCTGCTTGTGGAACACCATAGTTTCTCATTAATATTCCTGTATCCAGGACAAACAAAAGCCCCACTTGTATTCCTGTATCCAACACACTCAAATCCCTCTCTCCCACCCTTCTTTCCAGCATACTGGACTTTCTCTCACATTTCCTATCCACATTCAAATTTCTTGTAACATTTCTGAATCTGCAGTACATAATGTCATCTCCCACATTTTATTCTGTTGTGTGAAATTAAACGTGATTTGCTCCACTCCAAAAATTAATGTATTCTTTCCCCTTGTCTTAGTTCTCTGGCATTCATTCCCAATGTAAAATATGCCACCTGGTAAATCTTGGTATGACATCATCTATCTCTGCCTTCTCTTGACTGCTATGTCTTTAGAGGTGATAATCATTGACCGTCTGTAAGGATGTTCTCCGATAATGTGAACTAGGAGCAGGGGTAGGTTAATCTTCCTCTTAAAACAGCTTAGAATCAAGTAAGATCAATAGACAATAGACAATAGGTGCAGGAGTAGGCCATTTGGCCCTTCGAGCCAGCACCGCCATTCAATGTGATCATGGCTGATCGTCCCCAATCAGTACCCCGTTCCTGCCTTCTTCCCATATCCCCCCGACTCCGCTATTTTTAAGAGCCCTATCTAGCTCTCTCTTGAAAGCATCCAGAGAACCTACATCCACCGCCGTCTGAGGCAGAGAATTCCACAGACTCACCACTCACTGTGAGAAAAAGTGTTTCCTCGTCTCTGTTCTAAATGGCTTACTCCTTATTCTTAAACTGTGGCCCCTGGTTCTGGACTCCCCCAACATCGGGAACATGTTTCCTGCCTCTAGGATGTCCAAGTCCTTAACAATCTTATATGTTTCAATGAGATCCCTTCTCATCCTTCTAAACTCCAGAGTGTACAAGCCCAGCTGCTCCGTTCTCTCAAAATATCACAGTCCCGCCATCCTGGGAATTAACCTTGTAAACCTACGCTGCACTCCCTCAACAGCAAGAATGTCCTTCCTCAAATTAGGGGACCAAAATTGCACACAATACTCCAGGTGTGGTCTCACTAGGGCTCTGTACAACTGCAGAAGGACCTCTTTGCTCCTATATTTGATTCCTCTTGTTATAAAGGGCAACATGCCATTCGCTTTCTTCACTGCCTGCTGTACCTGCATGCTTACTTTCATAGACTGATGTTCAAGGACCCCCAGATCCCGTTGTACTTCCCCTTTTCCCAACTTGACGCCATTTAGATAGTAATCTGGCACCATTCCGCAACAATTGTACTTCCGGTGGCGCTGGTGCCAGCAGCCTCCACCTACAGCCCGGTATCTTTTTGTTTTTTTGTTTATTTAGTTATGTTAAAGTGTGTTTTTTTGGTGTTTTTTTGGTGTTTTTATGTGGGGGAAGAGGGCACGGTGCGGGGGATACCGTCCTTCGGCCGCTTCCTGGTGAGGACGCGACTATTATTCGAGTCGCGTCCTCGCTCCCCCCCCTCCCCCCACAGCGGCCTACCTACCTGGATTGGCGCGGCCTTTCCTGCCGGGATCGACCGGAGCTCCAGCAGCGGCGGGCGGCGGGACAGCGCTGGAACATCGCAGGGCTGGCGATGCCTTACCGGGGGTCGCCGTCTGGAGCCCGGAGTGCTGGACCTGCTGCACCAACATCATGGAGCTGCGGTTTGCGGAGCTCCCAACGCGGGCGGCGCTGATGGACAGCGCGGGGTCCTGCGACTCTGCCCGGCTCGACCTGCGGACTCGGGAGCTGCGGACTCCGGCAGCGGGAGGCGGCTGATCAGAAGGTCCGGGCCGCTGAGGAGGAGGATGCTCACCGTCGGGGTTCGGCGTCGGCGTTCCACCAGCCCGGCGTGAGGGCCTGAACATCGGGCCACCCGGGGCGGCGACTGCGGGTGCTCGGAAGGCCCCGACCACGGATGAACATGGAGGGGAGGCTGGCTGGACTATGGTGCCATCCTCACCTTGGTGCCATTTATGTTATGTTGTGTCGTGGACTTTCTGTGTTTGTGCTTTTTTTTAATTTTTAAATTTTTAATTCAATTTCAATTTTATTTTTAATATGTTGTATTATTTATTTATTATTTATTTTTATTATTTTTTTGTGATTTTTTTATGATACTGCCTGTAAGGGAAATTCATTTTGTTGTCTCAAATTGAGACAATGACAATAAATTTGAATACAATACAATACAACAACCTTCAATGTACTCAGCTCGTATTTCTGTCTATTCATGGTGAACTTTCATCCCATTACTTAAAAGGAATCTATTTACCATTGCTTTAAAACTATTCGCTTCCCTTTGAGGAAGAGAGCCCCAACAATTAATTTCCCCAACAAATAATTTTGCCTCAGAACTCTTAAATGGGTGCTAGACACAAAATGCTGCAGTAACCCCTCAGCAGGACAGGCAGCATTTCTGGAGAAAAGGAATAGGTGACGCTTCGGGTTGAGCCCCTTCCACAGATTGAGAGTCAGGAGGGAGGGTAACTGGACAAATTTCAGAACAAATCAAAGATGGCACTGATGACCAGGGAAAGGTGGTGCCCACAATGGCCCATTGTTGGCTGGGGGAAGAGGTAAAAACGAAGGGTATATGGACGCAAACAGTGGAACTAGCAGGACAACTAGGGTGGGGGTGGGTCAGACAGAGAAGGAATGCAAGGGTTACTTGAAATTAGAGAAATTAATATTCACACCGCTGATTTGTAAGCTGCCCAAAATGTCACTAAAATGACCCAAAACGTCACCTATTCCTTTTCTCCAGAGATGTTGCCTGTTCCGCTGAATTACTCCAGCACTTTGTGTCTATCTTTGGGGGTAAACTAGCATCTGCAGTTCCTTCTTACATATCTTAAATGGGTGATCTTTTTGTTAAACCACGACCACCTCTATCCACTCTTCAGCACATCAGTTGTGCTTCAACATTTTTCCTCAGTTGTACTAATTAATGCTGGTTTGTGGTTAGACATGAAGTGTGCAGTTGCGTTTATTCCACTCACTCTGTTGAGGGAAAGCCTGGGACTGACATGGGGCTGACCTCCTTGGCCTTCTGCAGGGCGTGCTTCTGGTTAATGGCTTCCTCCTCTTCCTGCTCCTCCTGCAACAAAGTAAAATATACAATGATTCCTTCGTGCCCTGAGTTCCACGACCCAGACAGGGATGTTCAATCAGAAACAAGAAAGAGCTTGCCCCTCTCTCAAGCTGCACAAGTTCAGCTTGTCCTGAAGTGTTTTGCAACCAGTGAATGAGTGCAATCACTGTTAATATAGAAACAACCACATTGGGTAGAGTGGCTTTCTTTGTATTCATGCTTAGATAATCTGCTCTTTTTTTAGGGGGGGGGGGGGGGGGGGGGGGGGGGGAAAGATGATTTTTTTCCAGGACATTGAACTCTCACGTTCTTCCTCAGAATAGTGCTATGAGCTATTTTCCCACCATGAGGGCAGGTGGTGAGGACTTGACTAACATCTTAGCTGATATGTGGCCTTGCGTGTGGACCTTGTCATAAACCTTACCAAAGTCCACGAGGTTTGCAGCAATCACATTGCCCTCATTAATGTGCTCAGTTAACTCTTCATACAATTCTATCTCATTAGTGAGGCAGGAGACCCTATAACCTGACTCCCCCCACCTGTCCCATGCTTTTCCAAGTGTAAATAACTCCTGGCCCTTGGAATGTTATCCACTAGTTTCCCAATCGCTGATGCAATTCCCACTGGGCTCTAGTCACTTGGCTTATCCATGATGCCCTTCTTAAACAAAGGAGCAACATTTGCTGCCCATCAATCTCACCTGTCACCAACAACGATGGAAAAGTCTTCTCCTTTGCCTCCCTTAGCAGCGTGGGATATATCATGCCCCGGGGATTTATCCACCCAGGACATCTATCACTTTCTGTTTCCTTAGGCTAGCTTGCTCTAGAATACTCGTATTTTGCCTGAACTCATTCTACTATTCTCGCCCCTTGGTAATACAGACATGAAATACTAATTCAAGTCCTTGCCCACATCCCCTGGTCCACATACAGATTGCCACTCTTTCCATGGTCATCCTCTTATTCCGAGTACCCGTATATTAACAATGTCTCAGGATTCTTCTTAATCTTGTCTGGTATTGATATTTCATTCCCCTTTCATAGTCATAGAAGAACGTGGAAACTGGACCTTCGGCCCAATTTGTCCACACCGACCAACATATCCCACCTATGCAAGTCCCACCTGCCTGTATTTGGCCCATATCCCTCTAAACCTATCCTATCCATGTACTTGTCTAAATGTTTCTTAAACATTGCTTCCACAACCTCCTTTGGCAGCTCAGACCATACACCCACCACCCTTTGTATAAAAAAAGTTACCCCTCAGGTTCCTATTGAATCTTTCCCACACACTTTAAACCTATGTCGCCTGGTTCTCGATTCGCTTACTCTGGGCAAGTGACTCTGCGTTCACCTGATCGATTCCTCTCATGATTTTGTACATCTCTATATTGTACACCTTTGTGACCTCCTAATTTCTTTATGTACATTCCTACATACTCTACATTTCTCAGGGGATTCTCCTTTTTCCAAATGACTCCATCTGTCATATGTTTACTTATTTTTCATCAAAGCCTTTATGTACCTTTACATCCAGGGTTTTCCTGATCTTGTATCCTTGCCTTTTATACTGATTGGAATGTGTTCTTGCTGCACTCCCTTTATTTCCCGTATATAAAACTTCCATTTGTTGGCCGATGTTTTACCCACAACCAGCTTCTCCCTAGCTACTTTCACCAGTTCCTCTCTTATGTTATTGAAAGCAGCTCAATAATGGCTCAAAGATTCTCCTGGATGCCTTTTACAAATTCATCCATATCCAAGTAGGATGCAAAAGTACTCCAATGTTGAGGAGGATGAAATCCCCCACTACTATAAACCCTATTTCTTGTCTCACTGTTCTGTAATTTGTCTCCTGCTTATTATTGGGGAGACTGTAGTATAACCCAAAGTATTGTCTCTTTCTCATTTCTACATTTTATCCAGAAGGCCTCATCCGAAGGCTTCCTGGACATCTTCCCTGTGTACCATTGTGATATTCACCCAAATCAATATTGCAATGGTCCTCCTTTATCCCTCCTTGTGCCTGTAACTTCCAGACCCTGGATCTGTATTGAAGGGATCTGTACATTCTCTGTGCCCAAGTCTGCAATGTTTGTAATCTGTACAGTATCTCTGCACTATTGCGTATCGATGGAATCTGTACATTGTCCATGTCCCTGAATATACTGTATAAATTATGTACAGGGTCGCTGTTCTAGCTTGTATTGTAGAGAATCTGCATAGTGGCCATGCTCTGATCTGTATTATATGGCATGTGTAAAGTGCCAATACACCCTGACTACAATGTATGGAATATAAACAGTATGGGTCCACCATTGATTTTTTTGGCAACTGGTGGTCCGGCATCTCCTTTATTCTGGACAAAATCACAAGAGCACACTTGAAATCCCCCCGGACCCCCTCAAAATATAGCGCCTAGGCTGGGTGAGGCGGCCGATCTCGAGCTCATCTGGACTTCTGCAAAGGATGAATCATCCCCCTGGGGTTGGGGCTCTGGAACTCCGGGCCGCCCAGAGTCGACTGATCCGTTCTCTGGGCCGACTTCTGTGGCTGTCTTTGTGGGACCCCCAAGGCTTTGACCTCTGTTGGTCTGGCAAAACAAATAATACAGCATGGCTCTGGAATCAAGGGTGGTGGACCTGTATTGCTATCCCAGCCTGTGTTGTATGGGATCTGTATGCCCCAGCCTCAATAGGCATTGGAGGGTATTTGTATTGTTGGTATTGTAGAATCTGTAAAGTCTCGGTACCTTCTTACAACAATATATGGAATCTGTACAGTGCACCTGCCCTTGACTATATTGTTGGAATCTGCACAGTATCCAGCTCATTATATTTATTGTATTGGATTTTAAAACAGGCACTCCCCAAATTACACCAGGGCTCTGTTCCTGAGAACTGCCTGTGAGATGATTTCTACCCGTCAGAATGTTCCATTCTCTATAGGTACCCATTTCATATCTCTCTACATACACTTGCTATCACTCTTTTATTCCATGAAATAATTACAATGACCATATACATAATTAAACTAATGGAATATATAGACACAGAGGAGACTGCATATTAGTTTAGTTTAATTTAGAGATACAGTGTGGGGACAGGGTCTTTGGTCCACCAAGTCTGTGCCGACCAGCGATCAGCCATACACTAGTTCCATCTTACACACGAGGGACAATTTACAGAATTAACCTACAAACCTGCGCGTTTTTGGAATGTGGGAGGAAACCAGAGCAACTGGAGAATATCTGCATGGTCACACTGGGAACGTGCAAACTCCATACATACAGAATGTGTAGTCAGGATCGAACCCTGGACTCTGGGGCTGTACGGCAGCAGCTCTACCAGCTGCGCCACTGTGCCACCCTACTGTGTCCCTGCCTCGGTCAGCATCATAGGGAATCTATATCACCTGTATTGTGGAATCGAGAAAGTGTCTGTTCCGTCTGACAACATTACATGGAATCCGTACAGATTCTACAATCTTGAGTAAAGAACA
This sequence comes from Leucoraja erinaceus, assembly GCF_028641065.1. Classification (NCBI taxonomy): domain Eukaryota; kingdom Metazoa; phylum Chordata; class Chondrichthyes; order Rajiformes; family Rajidae; genus Leucoraja; species Leucoraja erinaceus. Next base: position 42,282,381 of record NC_073386.1, read on the forward strand.
AAGTGCACCAAAGAATGCAGATGGCAGACACTGTATCCAGTAATTAATGAATGGCATGAACCATTTTATTATTATTACTAGGTTGAAAAATGCTTTAAAATGCAAGCGTGAATTTGCATAAATTCTGATTTCTGAAAGTCACGTCAGTTGTAACTCGAAAAGTGCCCGCTGTGTCCTTGCACTGCTCTCTTTTAAATGGAAGCTCTACAAGTGTCCTTGCCAAAAAATATTAGAAAGAATCTGTAATGAGCCCCTTTCTATCTGTTTAACAATGATATAACCACATTCAGACAATACCTTTGTCAACTCCTGAGCATTAGCCAGATTATCAACCGCGATTGCCAGAAACACGTTCAGCAGAGTATCTTTGGATCAGAGTTAAGGAATTCAGAAGAAAGAAAGGACACACAGTGTTGGAGTAACTTAGCGGGACAGGTAGTATCCCTGGAGAACATGGTACGTGATGTTTCAGGTCAGGATTCTGAACTGATCACACTGTCTTCTTAAAATAATATTGGGCCATATTGGAGGTTTTGCCTCGTTGCAGGGAATACCAAGCCAAATCCTCCAATCAGCCAAGAAGCTGTCAGAGGTTTGTGTGGCGGACCCAGACTGGGCTCAAACTGCTGAGCCTTTCCCCGCCAACTGGACGTGGTAGGAATGGAAGATAGACACAAAAAGCTGGAGGATCTCAGCAGGTTAGAGGATAGTAAACCTATGGAACTCAATGCCTCAGAGGGTTGTGGAGACCAAGTCTGTGGATATTTTTACGGCAGAGATAGACAAATTCTTGATTTGAACGGGTGTCAAGGGTTATGGAGAGAAGGCAGGAAAATGGGATTAGGAGGCAGAGATCAGCCATGATTGAATGGCGGAGTGGACTCGATGGGCCGAATGGCCTACTTCTACATCTATAACTTGTGAACTTGGGGCAGGCAGCATCTCTGAGATTCTCCAGAGTTGCAGTCTGACCTTCTGAGTAACTCTACTTTTTTTGTGTCAATCTTTGGTTTAAGCTAGCACCTGCAGTTCCTTCCTACACATGGTAAGAATGGGCTTCAGTTACTCCAGTTGGTAGCCCTGTCCATCAAAGAAATAGGATGTCATCGCAGTGGCCCCTTTCCACTCAGCATCCACCGGCGTTCTGTACACCATTCACCGGTACAGTCTTCAGGTGGCCCAGCTAACTGCAGGCATTGTACCACCCATGTGGCCCAGCTAACTGCAGGCATTGTACCACCCATGCATAGTACTGCAGGATCTTATATCCACTTCAGTTTCACACTGAGTAATTGGTCACTAGTTTCCAAAGATAAATACAAAGTGCTGGAGTAACTCAGCGGGTCAGGCAGCATCTCTGGAGAAAACCGATTGCTGACTGTTCAGGTTGCGACCCTTCTTCAGACTGAAAGTTGGGGTGGGAGCGGGGGTGGGGGGGGGGGGGGGGGGGGAGGAAGAAGGTGTAGAACTGAAGACGATAAACAACCAGGTCCAATCAGGCCAGCCACAAATGGCTGATTGGCCTTGGTCGTTCTTCGCCATCAGCTCTTTACCTCCACCTCCTCCCGCCCCAAACCTTACTTTCAGTAATCAGAGAGTGTTATAAACCCACAGCAAGATGCGGAGCTTGGAAAAGCAGGACATTTACCCAGTAAAAGGATACAGTTTCCAAAGAGTGTGAGGACAATGAAATATACAGAAGACCACATTCCTGAGTTGACGCCTCCTTGCGATTTTATTCCATTGTACATCACCTCATTCCAATCTTCGCCCGTCAAGATCTGTAGGGAGCAGATTACACATTAGACATTAAAGTTTAGATTAGTTTAGTTTAGAGATACAGTGTGGAAACAGGACCTTCAGCCCACAGAGTCCACGTTGACCATGATCCTTGCACACTAACGTTATCCTACAAACACTAGGGATAATTTACAGTTATACCGAGCCAATTAACCTGCAAACCTGTACGTCTTTGGAGTGTGGGAGGGAAGCCGGAGATCCCGGAAAAAAACCCAATCAGGTCATGGGGAGAATGGAAAAACTTTGTACGGTCAAGCATCCGTAGTCAGGATCGAACCCGCGTCTCCGGCACTAGAGCCTTACCTCTGCACCACCAGGCCATCCTTTAGGCATTAGACTTTAGAGATATAGTGCAGAAACAAGCCCTTTGGCACACTGTCCACGCCGACCAGTACACTAACATTACCCACACACTATAATAATAATAATAATAACTTTATTTATAAAGCACTTTAAACAACTGCAGTTGCCACAAAGTGCTGTACATGAGAACTCATGGACAAGAAGTTATTACAAACCATTAAAAACCGTAAAACAAAGGACTATAAAACAGTAAAAATTAAAAGACATTAAAAGCACTAAAAACAGGAGCAATGTCTCAGCCAGTGTCGAAAGCCAGAGAATAAAAAGGAGGGATAACTTACAATTTTACTGAAGCCAATTAACCTACAAACCTGTACATCTTTGAAGTGTAGGAGGAAACCGAGGCACCTGGAGAAAACCCACACATCACAGGGAGAACGTACAAACTCTGTACAGATAGCACCCACAGTCAGGATTGTAGCCGGGTCGCTGGAGCTGTGGGGCAGCAACTTTACCACTACGCCGCCTTTACTTTGGTTGCATAACCAGAGTAAAATCAAATTACAAGATCTACTCGTGCAGATAGCAGCGGACACAATAAAGAACCAAAGAGAAATAATGAGAAACATTGATTCCCATTACCGCTCACTCACAAAAACAATAATACAATGAAACCCTGTTCAGCACTAGAGAATAGTCATAGTCCTGCAGTTCAAACACACACAATAATTGTAACATTCTCTCCATGATTCCCTGGTTCACTCATCCGTCCCCACCCATACCTCCCTCTCCCCGGGCACTTTTAAATACAACTGTAGGAGGTGCAACCATGTACCTTCTCCCTCACCACCATCCAGGGATCTAAACAGTCCGTTTAGTTGAGACATGTGCATCTTCTCCAACCGCGTCCACTGCGTTAGGTGCTCTTAATGTGGCCTCTATATCACTAAGGCAAAGCGTAGACCACGTAACTGCGGAAGACCCGCACACTGCTCTTGATAGCTATCTGCACTCGCAGCAGTGTCATTTTAACTCCTCTACCCATTCCTACATAGGTCTGTCTATTCTTGGTCTTCTCCACTGTCAGGGTGAAGCAAAGTTCAAAATAGAAGAATAACATCTCATATTCCATCGGAGCAGTCTGCAACCCAATGGAAAGAACATTGGCATTTCTAATTTCAAGCAGTTTACCCACTGCTCTCTCCTCTGGTACACATGTGTTTCTTCCACCTCCACCACTTTTTCCGATCCCTACCCTGATCGTCCATTCATTCTCCTTGCCCTCCTGGCTCCATTTGCCCTTCAAACCTTCATCACCTGGTTCCACCCATCTCCAGCTAGTCCCTGCCTCACCTCTCCCTCTCGCCCCTTTCCACTGGCCACCTTCCCTCTAATCTGATGCAGGGTCTCAACCTGAAACATCAACTATCTCTTTGCCTCCACAGATGCTGCTCATTCTGCGGAATTCCTCTACAGTTTGCTTTGTTGATTAAATTGCTCTGTCTTCCTATTCCTACTTTTGCTAGTGCACAGCATAGATGGTAAACCAGAGATTACTAACTACCCTTGAAGTCCTACTTTTTAACCCTCTACACAACTCCCCAAATTCACTCCGCAGGATATCATCTTTTTTCTACCTATGCGATTAGCACCAGGTAGACAGCAATCTCTGGCAGCTTGCCCTCTCCTTCGAGAATATTCTATAACCATTCACAATTACTTACATACATATTCACAGCAAACATAAGCTATCATTATCAACAGTAGTTTTTCCCCATATTCATCTTTTAGACTATTAGACTTTAGCAATACAGCCCGGAAGCAGGTCCTTCTGCTCACTGAGACTGCACCAACCCGTGATCACCCCATACACTAACACTATCCTACACACCTGTGGGCACTATCCTACAGCATCCTGTGGGTGCTATCTGTACGTACTCCCTGTGATGTGTGGGTTTTCTCCAGGTGCCTCGGTTTCCTCCTACACTTCAAAGATGTACAGGTTTGTTACATGAAAATGTTAACCTACAAACCTGCACGTCTTTAGAATGTGGGAGGAAACAGGAGCACCCGGAGAAAACCCACACAGTCACAAGGATAACGTACAAACTCCGCACAGACAGCACCCTAGTCAGGATCGAACCCGAGTCTCTGGCGCTTTGTAAGGCAGCAACTCTGCCACTGCACTACTGTGCCATATATATCAGTCACTGATATATGTTTCAAATCTTGACCAGTCATTGACCTACATTATATCACATTGGCATTCACTGGCTGGCATTACTGAACCTTAACCATAATGCATGGCATGAGAGCACAGTGATTTAAGAGTCAATCACAATGAAGGCTTTTGATCTGAAAAATAGATTTAGTAATGTGATCATATTTTTTGGCTTATCATCGCATGTCATGCTGGGAATAAACACAGATTGTTAATTTTGCTAAATGAAATCCCCACTGGAAAATAGTGAGTGGACAAGATGTGCAAAAATGTTATAATCTTTCCAGTGTATTTGTCACTGACTCTTGACTATTTTTGCACGTAAATCCAAACATCGCTCAAGGGTCTGCAACAATTAACTTGAACGATTTCAGCACTGTGCCTGTCTTCTCCACCCACCTATCAACATGACACATTTTCACTGCACACCAATTATTATACTTCTTCACCATGCTAATGTTTCACATCTTCGCTGTTTGCTGACTAATCTTCAACTATGTCACCTCGCAGTGAACAGCTTCACCATTCACTCGCTTGTTAAAAATTGGCAACAGTTACTGACAAATTGTTAGACAGGTTTATTGGCCATTGAATCACATTACACATCTTTGTTCCTCACTGATTATTGTTCTCAATCTTCTGACTAATAAATACTACTTCCTATTTCTGCTCATGATCAAGTGCCCTACACAGACGTATATACATTAAGGAATATACCACCTCCCGATAAGAAATGTTTATTTATTGTCAGGCAGGTTTCTCCCTTCCCCATTACAATTTCTGCCTTATTCACATAGTGTTAAGACCCTTGTTTAAAGTGCTGGCCCCGTATACCTGAAACACAGTGATGATCGCAGCAGTAAAGGTGTCAAAGTTGGTTGGAGGTGTACCTTCTTCGAAGTTGAATCTAAGATGAAAAGAACAAGTGAAAAGATTTGAAGGTTCACGGAGAAGCAGAAAACAGCATCAATCATTTGCTTATCTTTAAAGGAATGTCAGCGTTGGACAGCACAAAAGCTGTCCATTCAGTCATCAAGTCCATCCACCCATACAGTCATCAATCCTACATAATTCCCATTTTTTAATTTCATCCATTCCCTCTGGATTAAATTTCATCCATTCCCCCTCGGTGGGCGGCGCGACTCACGTCGCAGCGGCCTCTGCAGTCCGTCTGTCTTTTTGTTATTTTTTGTCCTGTTTTAATGTAGTTTTTATTTTTTTTGATGGGGTATGTGTGTGTGTGTGTGTGTGTGGGGGAACTTTAAAAATTTTTCCCCTGCACGGAGAACCCGACCTTTCCCTGTCGGGTCTCCGTTGTCGTTGGGGCTGCAACGTGGAGCGGCCTCCAGCAGGAACATCCTGGGGCTCCAGTCATGGAGCTGCGGACCTACTCACCATCACGGAGCTGGCCGAGTCCGGAGCGGGAGGAGCGGTGGTGGCGCGCTGCTGCGACCCGACCCCGGGGATTCGGAGGCTCCAACCGCAGGTCTGGTGGACAGTGACACCGGGAGCCCGCGGGTCCCTGCTGGGAGACCGCTTTTCGGGGCTTCCCCAACGGCGACTTCTCCCGCCCGAGTAGCGGGGTCGAGGATGACCTGGAGCGGGGCCTTACATCATCGCCCGGCGTGGCTTCAACGGCTGCGGGACTTTGCCAGCGCCCGCCCGGGGCTCCAACAACAAGACCCGGAGCGCGGCCTTACATCACCCGGCGCAGCGTTAATGGCCGCGGGACAATTGTTATCCCCAGCCGGGGGCTCTGACTTTGACTCTGACATCGGGGGAAGAGGGAAGTGCAGGGGAGAGATACGGTTTTTTTGCCTTCCATCGCAGCGAGGTGGTGATGCGCTGTGATGGATATCTGTGTAAATTGTGTTGTGTCTTGGGTCTTTTTTTTTCTTGTATGTATGACTGCAGAAACAACATTTCACTTGAGCCTCTATGAGGTTCAAGTGACAAATAAATTGTATTGTATTGTATTGTATTGTATTGGATTCTACCAGAGACCTGCGTACTAGGGGTAGTTTACAGTCACCAATGACCCTACCAACCCGTACATCATTGGGATGTGGAAGGAAACTGGAGTTACTGGGGAAAAACCCACATGGCGACTGGGAGAATGTGTGAATGCCACACCGAAAACACCCGAGGTAAGGACTCTAGTGCTGTGCAGGAGAGATAGTTGGCAGATAGAGGTGAGAGGGAGAGATGAACAAGTGAAAGGTGTAAACAGCTGCACCATTAGTCTGGATATTCTACAACATGAAACTTGCCTCTCGACTCATCAACTTCCCGCCATCTGCAAGGCATAAGTCTGGAGTGTGAAGGAATAGTCTCCAATAATGTTTCAGCTGCCAAGTCCCATTCACAATGTAGCCTATTCTAATAGTTGCCCTTACATTATATTAAACAGTTACGGCCATGACGATAATGCATGCTGACTGCACAGTACCATCCACTGGGAAGCACGACAACAACTTGTCAAGACATTAGAGGAGCTACTTCCTCTACCCATAACCTCCATCACATGATAAATCATGTTTAGTCTTTTCTTTGACTGGGTAGCGCGCAACAAAAAGATTTTCACTGTACCTCACTACCTGTGACAATAATAAACTAAACTAAACAAAACTAAGCTAAACACCAGGCAGGACGGCACGGTGGCACAGTAATAGATTTGCTGCCTTGCAGCGGCAGAGGCCCAGTTTCAATCCTGACTACGGGTGCTGTGTGTACGAAGCTTGTACGTTCTCCCTGTGACTGTGTGGGTTTTCTCCGGGTGCTCCGGTTCCCTCCCACACTGCAAAGGTGTGTAGGTTTGGTGGTTAATTGGCTTCTGCAAATTGTCCCTAGTATCTAGGATAGAACTAGTGTAATGGTGATCGTGGACAGTGCGGACTCGGTGGGTGGAGGACGTGTTCCCATGCTGTATCTCTAAATTAAACTAAACCTTCACTTTCACGATCCAATCCAAAGTGTACACCATCCTTTTCTGATCAGTTATCGTTCATCTTTAAAGTCCTGTGCTTCCCTAACTAACAGAACTTGGCACCTTCACCAACCCCACAGCAATACAAAGCAGGTCTCCCATTCCCTTTCAAGGACAGATAGAGGTGGGTAATTAATGTCAAAAACACATCTCAAAATACCCCATTTAACAACATGCAATAGTCTTTTCAGCTGAGTGAGTTGCCATTTATTCAAACATTTTAGTGAGCAGAATGGTGAGTGGAGAATGGATGGCTTGCTGAAGCTGCTGAGTTTGGTTGGGGAGAATGGGCTGAGAGTTGGGGGATAAATATGATGAGAAATGGATTTGATGATGAGATGAGGTGGGTGGGGGAGAAATGGAATGTGAAGAAAGGTGTGCAAGTGAGTTATGCCCCTGTCCCACTTAGGAAACCTGAACGGAAACCTCTGGAGACTTTGCGCCCCACCCAAGGTTTCCGTGCGGTTCCCAGAGGTTGCAGGTGGATGCCGGAGGTTGCAGTTAATGGAAGCAGGTAGGGAGACTGACAAAAACCTCCGGGAACCGCACGGAAACCTTGGGTGGGGCGCAAAGTCTCCAGAGGTTTCCGTTCCGGTTTCCTGAGTGGGATAGGGGCATGTGGGACAGGGGCATTAAAGGGACAAGGAAGTTGGCACTAACATCCTTAAAGAGCAAGTGGAGTTGGAACAAGCTGAGCTGATATTCAGATCAACAGATTGTGCGGGGAATACTCACTGACCACCAAACAGCTGCATTCCCAGCAGAGCGAACACAACAATGAAGAGGAAGAGAAGGAACAGGAGGCTGAGGATGGATTTCATCGAGCTCATTAATGAAACTACAAGGTTCCGCAAAGATGCCCAGTACCTTGGGAAGAGAAAGCAATAGGATTATCAGAGGCAAAAAAAACACAGAAAATGACAGATGATACACAACTGCAGCTGCTATTTGAGGAACCAATAAGAACATGTGTTAGGAGGCGGTGAGGATCTGGTCACAGTTTAGGAGAGAACCAATGATGAACTGTAACTGTGGCAACCAGTGAAAAATGGTGTCAGTGTGTGGGGACCAGTGAGAAATGGTGCTAGTGTGCAGGAACCGGTGAAGAACTAAAGCCAGTGTTGTAGGCACCAGCGAGATATGGTGCCAGTGTGGGAACCAGCGAGGAACTGGACCAGTGCGTGAGAACCAGTGAGGAACTGGGCCAGTGCATGAGAACCAGTGAGGAACTGGGCCAGTGCGTGGGGACCAGTGAGGAACTGGGCCAGTGCATGAGAACCAGTGAGGAACTGGGCCAGTGTGTGGGGACCAGTGAGGAACTGGGCCAGTGTGTGGGGACCAGTGAGGAACTGGGCCAGTGTGTGGGGACCAGTGAGGAACTGGGCCAGTGTGTGGGGACCAGTGAGGAACTGGGCCAGTGTGTGGGGACCAGTGAGGAACTGGGCCAGTGTGTGGGGACCAGTGAGGAACGGGTCCAGTGTGTGGGGACCAGTAAGGTACTAGCACCTGTATGTCGGAACCAGTGAGGAACTGGAGCCAGTGTGTGGGAACCAGTGAGGTACTGGAGCCAGCGTTAGAACCAGTGCCAGGGTGGGAACCAGAGAAGAGTTGATGTCAATGTGTAGGATCCAGTGAGGAGTTGTTGTTTGTGTGCAGGGACTAGCAAAGTGTTGATGTCAGTGTAAGTCTTAAATCTGAATAAAACAAATAAAAAGGCATGTCTTGACTTGTCAATGATAGATTAAAAAGCTAGTAAAGCTTGTGACTAATCTAGTGGCGGCTAGTTTTGGTTTCAAATAATATATAGCACATTAAGACAACAAAAAAAAAAACAGGATAAGTGGCTATTGGGAGAATTTAAAGGTAGTATTTAATTAGGTTGACGTCCTCAGAAAGAAGCAGTAAGCCTGAGAATTGGGAACGTTTCTGAATTCAGCAGAGGAGGTTAATGGCATTGATAAGGTAGCAAACTGTATAGATATGTAAAAAGGAACCAGTTAACAATAGTTTATGTGGGTCCCCTACAAACTGAGAAGAGAAATAATGTTGAGTCAGGAGAAAATGGTGAAGGGATTAGACAGAGATGTGTACATGTCTTCAAGGAGGAAAAAGTGAAACCCTCACGGAAGTGGTAGCGAACAGCAAGCCCAGACCGCAAAACGAGATCAAAGAAATGTTAGTATTAGTAAATAATTAGTATTGGAGAAAATTAATCAGACTCAAAGGAAAGCCATTTCCAGGATCTAGTAAACATACTAAAGGGGTGATAGAGGTAACCATGGAGACAGTGGATTCACTGGTTGTCATCTTCCGAGATTTCCTAATTTTACGGACAATTCCCACAGATTTGAAGGGAAGCAAACAATTAAGAAAACCTACAATTTAAGAATGAAAGAAGTGAAAAAAACAGGGGGAAATAGACCAGTTAATCTGTCGTCAGTAACAAGGGAAATGCTGGAATCCATCGAGAAAGAAGTTGATAATAGATACCCACAATTGGAAACAATTAAACCAGTTTTACAATATGATTGGAGCTTTCATTGGCAGGATCTATTGTAGATTGGACATGAAGTGAAGCAGTTGCTACAGTGTATTTAGGCTTTCAGAAGGTCTTTGATAAATTGACAGACAAGGAATTATTCAACAGAATTAGTCTGCAAAGTATTTGGGGGTAATATACAAGGGTGAAGCCAGGATTGATTAACTGATGTAAAACAGAAGAATTAACAAGTCATTTTCAGACTTGGACGGCTTGTGGTTTGCTCCAGGGATCTGTGCAATGACCACACCTGTTAAACCTATATTAAATATCAGGTTGAGGAGAGGTGTAATGTATTCATTTGTTGACAGTACAAACTGGCAGTGTGGACTGTGAGGAGAATGCAGAGAGCTTTCACAAATACGGCCGACATCCTTTTTAACGAGGATGTTGTCAGGACTAGAGGGTGTGAGCTACGGGGAGACGTTGAGGAGGCTGGGTCTCTATTCCTTGGAGCGCAGGAGGATGAGGTGTGACCTTATAGAGGTGGAAAAATCATGAGAGGAATAGATCGGGTAGATGCACAGAGGCTCTTGCCCGGAGTAGGTGAATCGAGGACCAGAGGATATGGTTTAAGGTGAAGGGGAAAAGATTTAACAGGAAACTGAAGGGTAACCTTTTCACACAAAGTGTGTAACAAGCTGCCAAAGGTGATAGTTGAGTCTGGGACTATCCCAACATTTAATCATCAGGATTGGAGGGATATGGACCAAATGCAGGCCATTGGGACTTGTGTAGCTGGGACCTGTTGGCCGGTGTGGGCAAATTGGGCTGAAGGGCCTGTTTCCACACTGTAAGACTCTGTGACCAGGTTAAGTGAATAGGTGAGGTCATGGCTGATGGAATATAACATAATAAAATGTGATGTCAACATTTTTTTTAAAAGTGGACTATTTTTCAATGCTGATAGTTGGAAAGGTCCAGGTATTCCAGGGGTCCTGGATATTCCACATTAATCACAAACAGATGCAGCAAGCAACTAGGAGGGCCTTTTTGCAAGTAGATTTGAGTCTTGTTCTAACTATATAGGGAGACACAAGAGACTGCAGTTGCGGGAACCTTGTGCAAAAGCAAACTGCTGAAGGAACTCAGAGGGTCAGGCAACGTCGAGGGGGAAATGGGACAGACGACCATTCAGGTTAGGACACTACTTCGGGCTGATGGAGTTAGAGGGGAGACAGCTGGTGGAAGAGGTGGGGCAAGAGCTGGCAAGTGATGGGCAGATCCAGGTAAGGAGAGATTGATGGGCAGATGAGTCAGGTGAAAAGGAGAAAATTTGGAGATCGTAACGAAAGATGGAGGTGATAAATGGAGAAAATAACGGTTCAAATGATGGAATCTGATAAGAAAAGGTGGGATTGAACCAGAAAGCGTGGTGGGGGGTGGGGGGGAGGGGGGTTGGAGGATAGAAGGCCTGTGTGGGATGGGGGAGAAAATTGAGGACCAGAAGAAGGGAAAGATGGGTGATGAGTGGATGGAGGACAAGGGGAAAGCAACTAGTGATGGGAAGAGAAGCTGGTAAATGAGTAGGGGCGAGGGTTAATCTGAAATTGAGAATTCAACGCTCATGTTGTTGGATTACAGGATACTCAAGCGGAATATGAGGTGCTGTTCGTCCTGTTTTGGTGTGGTCTCACTCTGGCAGTGAAGGGGGTCAATGTCAGACCGATCGGCATGGGAATGGGAAGGAGAGGCTAGCAGCTGGGATTTCCAGTCGGCCATGGTGGACTCAGGGCAAGTGTTTGGCAAAATGGTCACCTAGTTTATGTTTGATCTCACTTGTGAACAGGAGGCCACAATGAAAGCACCAAATGCAATAGTTATGGCAGAGGGAGGTGTATCTAAACCTCTGACTTACCTGGAAGGGTTGTTTAGATCCCTGAGAGGAGGAATTAGGATCAGCCCTTCCCATCTACCCAGCTCCCTCCCCACCGTCCATAAAAGCCTTTCTTTCCATTCCCCATGCCCCAGTCCCTCCTCCGACTCCTTCACTCCATTGGTCTGAAGAAGTGTCATGGCCTGAAGCGTTGTCTGTCCATTTCCCTCTGCAGATGCTGCCTGACCCGCTGAGTTCCTCACCCATTCGCTCATCGCCCACCACTCCCTCCCTATTTTTCTCTCCCTCTCATTCCCATCTACCCACCATCCCTCCCTCTGGTTCTACATTTTATTCTCACTTTCCTTCCTTATCGGATTCTACCATTTGTTCCCTTTTGTCTTCTCCATGTATCATCTCCATTTTTGGTCACTATCCCCTCCCCTCTCTGCCCCACCTGACTCATCTGGCAATAAACCCTCCTTACTTAGATTCACCTATCACTTCCAACTTAATTTTAGTTTAGTTTAGTTTAGACTTACAGCACGGAAACAGGCCCTTCGGCTCACCGAGTATGTGCCGACCTGTGATCCCTGCACACTAACACACACACTTGGGACAATTTACAATTTTACCGAAGCCAATTAGCCTATAAACCTGTGCGTCTTTGGAATGTGGGATGAAACAGGAACTCCTGGAGAAAACCCACGTAGGTCACGGGGATAATGTACAAACTCCGTACAGACAGCACCCGTGGTCAGGATTGAACCCGGGTCTCTGATGCCTGACATCAGGCAACCCTTGTCCCACCCTTTCCCCTTACCTCTTATTCCCAGCTATTGCCCCTCCATGCCATCAGTCTGAAGAAGGGTCCCAACATGAAATGTCCTCTGTCCATTTCTTTCATTAAATGCTCCCGAACCGACTGAGTGTGGATTATATTGTGACCTGATCAGACCCCATGTGAAAGTCTGCAAGCAGGCATGAATTCTCTCTTCATAAGGATGCGTAAGTTTGCAGTAAAGGGAGTGCCGCAAAGGGTCACCAATGGTGCATTTGTCCGATGTGGAGAGATTAAGCAAACTTAAATCTGCACTCATTTGAGTTTTGAAGACTTATGGAGGTTTAGCCTATTCCCGTTCTGCCTTTTGTGTTTTATATAATGCTCTAACTAGTATGGAGCTGGAATGAAATGTGTAACTGCTGGAAATACTCAACTGTCACCATCTACAGAGAGAAAAAAAAAATGACGACATTTCAGGTGGCTAACCTTTCATCAGAAATAAAAGTTAGAAGCCCAATGTGTTTTAAGTTGTGGAGAAGAGGGGCGGGAATGTCAGAGTCCAAGAGGGACAAGTTGATAGAAGGGTTGATGGAGCCACTTGAGAGATAGAGCGAATGCTTAGTGATCTTAGCGGATCTATCTGGAGAGGTAGAAATTGCAGATAAATGAAAACAGAAGAAGGAGAAATAGATACTGCTGGAAAAGAGATAAGAACATCTCATTTTCTGAAATCTGAAATAAAAAAGAGATCTAAAATGCAGCAGGTGAGGCAGCAGCTCTGGGAAGGAATAAACAGAGTTACGGTCAAAGTTCCAGTATTGGTACCAAATGGAAAGGTTGATTATCTGAAATAGTTGTAGTCAATCTGGAGTCCATAGGGCCACAATATGCCTAGTTGGAAAATGACATGCCTCTCCTCACTTACAGTGCGGGAGGCCAGAAGGATCAGAGTAGGAAATAAACTGCTAGAAGAACTCGTCGGGCCAGGCACCAGCCGTGGAGAGAAGTGGACTGACAACTTTACAGGGTTGGGACTCTTAGAACATAGGCCCACTGAGTTCCACCAGCTCTTTGCTTTTTGCTCAAGATTCCAGCATCCGATTAGAAATGGTCCCAATGTTGGGAAGCAGTGAGGAGCCAAGGCTTTTGTGGTTACCATGGGGTTGCTGGCTGCAATCCTAAGAGAAAGTGAGAACTGGACTCCAATGTAAAGAAACTAGTGAGGAGATGGCAGAAAAATATGGTAGAACCGGTACATGGGAACCATTGAAGGACAGATTCCTTTGTGTGCAAATCAGTTAAGAGTTCATTCCAAGGTGAGCAATCCAGGGAAGATCTAGTCCCTCTGTGCTGGGAGTAGTGAAGCATTTTTGTTTGTATATGGACACCATAGTGATCGCAGTACCAATGTATGGAGACCAGTGGGATACTGGTGCCACTGTGAGTTTACCAGTGGGGTGCTTGTGGTAGATGGGAGGAACCAATGAGGAGCTGGACCCAGTGTGTGATTGAATCAGTGAGAACAGCTGTCTACTTTGAGAAATTAATGAGGAGTGGGTGTTAGTGCGTAGGTAAATATTGTGGAGCTAATATACCTGGGAACACCAAATGAGGGGCAGCGTTAAGCAATGAAGAGCTATTGTAGGGGACTGTATTTTCCGTATTTCCTTACAACAGAAATCCATGCTAGTCCAAAGAGGATTCCTTTTCCCCACCAATTTTCCTTGTCATCTATTCCCCACACTCTCATCAGCTCCCCCAAACTGAGCCAGTGAAGAGTCTATACCTCTCTGTGGTAAGGAGTTGGAAGGTGATGTCAATGGGGTCCAACACTCGCCTGTGACTAGTGGTGTGCCTCAAGGATCAGAGCCATGCCCATAGCTGTTTGTGGTTCATATCAGTGATTCGGGTGAGAATGAACAAGGCATAATTCGACAATTTGTAGATGACACTAAAATAGGTGGTGCTGTGGACATTTAAGATGGTTATGAAAAATGACAGCAGGGTCTTGATAAGTAGGGCAATATTGGGCTTATGAATAACTAATAGAGTTTAATGCAGATAAGAGCGAGGTGTTACATTTTGGGAAGTCAAACCAGGGGGACCTTCACAGTGGTGGGGGCTCGGGAGGTGTTGCAGAGCAGAGGGATCTAGGAGCATAGGTATGCAGTTCCATGAACGTGGATGAAAGTGGCATCAGGGTGGTAAAGAAGGCCTTCGCTACCTTGGTCTTCATCAGTCAGGGGGGTTTGGGCATTATGATACAGTTGCACAAGATATTGGTTAGGCCACACCAGGAGTACTGTTCTGTTTAGGTCACCCTGCTATAGGAAGGATGTCATTAAGCTGGAAAAAATGCAGATAAGATTTACGAAGATATTGCCAGGGCCCAAGGGCCTGAGCTATGGGGAACGGTTGGACAGGCTAGGACTTTATTCCTTGAAGCGCAGGAGGCTGAGGGGTGATGTGGAGGTATATAAAATCATGAGGGGAATAGATAGGGTGAATGAACAGAGTTTTTTTTACCCAGGGCAAGGGATTCAAGGAACTGTGAACATGGCTTTAAGATGATGAGGACAAAATTTAACAGGAATCCAAGGGGTAACCTTTTTCTCACAGAAGATGGTAGGTGTATGGAATGGGCTGCCAGAGGAAGTGGTTGAGGCAGGTACTATAACAGCATTTAAAAATGCACTTGGACAAGTACTGTATATGGATGGAAAAGGTTTACAAGGATACGAGTCAAATGCAGACAAAAGGGACTTCCTTAGATGGGGCATCTTGGTCAGCATGTGCATGTTGGGTTGAAGGGTCTGTTTCACACTCCATGACTCAAGATTCTGTTTCCAGCACACACACTAGATAGAGCCAAATTAACCTACTAGCCAGCGTGTCATTGGGATGCGGGAGGAAACCAGAGCATCCAGCGGATCATGCAAACTCCACAATCATTATGTTGGAATTGAACCCAGGCTGCTGGAGCTGAGTCAGTAGGTCCCTTTGCTGCACCACTGTGACACTAGGGAGGAAATGATGCCACTGTGGATAAGCAGTGAAGGATTAATACTTCCAATAAAGAGCTAGTACCAGTGTATGGGATCCAGAAAGCAGTTGCTGCCTCTGTGGGTTAACTAAGTGTGAAGAGCTAACTATGTTCTATGGGATCCAGCAAGGAGCTGTTGCTATCATCTACTCTGCTGTTGTTTTGTGCATCAATGGATGTTCACAATTTCCACATTGTGTTGCATCTATTTTGTTCTAGTCAGCTGGTGAAAATCCCCTTCAAGCCCCTTTACATCTTCCTCTCTACTCACCATCCCACCTAGTTTAATATCATCAACAAACTTGGAAATGTTTGGTCCCATCATCCATGTTATTGATGCAGATTGTGAATATCTGGAGCCCCAGGTACTCCTGCAGTATCCCCGAGTCACAGCCCACAAACCCATGTCGGACCTGTTTATTTTCAACCTTTGTTTTCTATTTAACCAATTCTTAATTCATGTCAATGTATTATCCCTGATTCCACCCACTCTAATCTTGCTGACGAACCTTATCAAAGTGGGACCTTATCAAAAACCTTCGAAGAATCCAAATAAATCACAGCCACAAGTTCCCCTCAACCCATTTTGTGAGTTACATCCTCAAACTTTCCAGACGATGAGAAAAACATTTAGTGTGAATCAAAAAGTTGCAGATGCGGGAAATCCAATTAAATAAATGGAAAATTCTACAAATATTCAGTAGGTCAGGCCGCATCTGTGGGAAGAGAAACAGGGTTAACAGTAAGTTGAAGACCAAATGTCAGAACTCAAAAGGAAACAGAAGAAACTAGTTGAGCTGCAGGGAGGGTGGGCATGTTGCAGTCTTCTGAACTTCATATTGAATTCTGCAACTTTAGGTAACTTGATTTCTGTCTATGGCAGTTATCCACCTGGTATGTCAGCTGGACAAAGGAGCTAGTTATTGATTTCAGGAGGCCAGGTGATGTACATGCCCCAACCAGCATCTATGATGCCAAAGTGGAGATGGTCAAGAGGTTCAAGTTCCTGGGGTAAATATCACCAACAATTCATCTGGGTCCAACCCAATTGATGTTACAGCCAATAAAACACACCAACACCTTTAATAACTCAGAAGATTATGGAGGTTCAGCATGTCTCCCATGGCTCGTACTAATTTCTACAAATGCACCCCGGAAAGCTTACTATTGGGATGTGTCGCAGCTTGGTTTGGGAACAGTTGTGCCCAAGTCCGCGGGAAATTGCAGAGAATTGTGGATGTAGCTCAAAGCATCACACACACTAGCCTTCCCTCATCAATTCCGTCTACATTTCACATTGCTTAGAGAAAGCAGTCAACATAATCAAAGACTTTTGTCATCCCTGGTCATTCTCTCTTCTCCCCTCTCACATCAGGTAGAATATACAAAGCTTGAAAACTGCCAGCATGTACTGTACCATCAGATTCCGGAACAACTTCGTCCTCACTATTATCAGACTACTGAACTTAGATACAAAATTCTGGAGTAACTCAACGGGTCAGGCAGCATCTCTGGAGAAAAAGAACAGGTGATGTTTTGGGTCGAGACCCTTCTTCAGACCCTGAAGAGTTTGAAGAAGGGTGTTGAACCGAATCGTCACCTATTCCTTTTCTCCAGAGATGCTGCCTGACCTGTTGAGTTACTCCAGCATTTTGTGCCCAACTTCAGTGTAAGCCAGCATCTGCAGTTCCTTCCTACACAGTCTACTGAATAGTTCTCCCATATGCCAGGGTACCATCCCGATCTTCCAACCTAGCTCATTGTGGACTACACTTTTTACCTGTCACTATAATGCTATACGGCTTGATTATACCCCAGGATAGCAAGATTTTATTTGAGTGGATAAAACAGACAAAAGCTTTTCACTTTATCTTGGTACATGCGACAATAATAAGCCAATACCAATACCACGTTGGCTCAGCTTGTTTGATTTTTTTTATTCTTGATTTTGAGCTATTGTAGGGGACTGTATTTTCTGTATTTCCTTACAACAGAAATCCATGCTAGTCCAAAGAGGATTCCTTTTCCCCACCAATTTTCCTTGTCATCTATCCCCCACACTCTCATCAGCTCCCCCAAACTGAGCCAGTGAAGAGTCTATACCTCTCTGTGGTAAGGAGTTGGAAGGTGATGTCAATGGGGTCCACCACTCGCCTGTGACTAGTGGTGTGCCTCAAGGATCAGTGCCATGCCCATAGCTGTTTGTGGTTCATATCAGTGATTCCGGTGAGAATGAACAAGGCATAATTCGACAATTTGTAGATGACACTAAAATAGGTGGTGCTGTGGACATTTAAGATGGTTATCAAAAATGATAGCAGGGTCTTGATAAGTAGGGCAATATTGGGCTTATGAATAACTAATAGAGTTTAATGCAGATAAGAGCGAGGTGTTACATTTTGGGAAGTCAAACCAGGGGGACCTTCACAGTGGTAGGGGCTCGGGAGGTGTTGCAGAGCAGAGGGATCTAGGAGCATAGGTATGCAGTTCCATGAACGTGGATGAAAGTGGCATCAGGGTGGTAAAGAAGGCCTTCGCTACCTTGATCTTCATCAGTCAGGGGGGTTTGGGCATTATGATACAGTTGCACAAGATATTGGTTAGGCCACACCAGGAGTACTGTTCTGTTTAGGTCACCCTGCTATAGGAAGGATGTCATTAAGCTGGAAAAAATGCAGATAAGATTTGCGAAGATATTGCCAGGGCCTAAGGGCCTGAGCCATGGGGAACGGTTGGACAGGCTAGGACTTTATTCCTTATTCCAAGTCTTTTTACTTGGTAACTTCAATATTTCCTCTCAATCTCTAACTGATGTCACTCACAGCATGGTACCCTGGTTTTACAGCATCAGAGACACAGCCTTCCACTACTCCATGCAGCTAAACAAACTTATTTTGTCTCATTTCCAGTTCTGATGTAGGATCTTTGACCTGAAGTTCTGATTCTGTTTCACTTCACACACTTGCGATATGTCCAGCTGAATATTTCCAGTATTCCCTCTTGTAATTTTGCTTTCGTACATCCATGCCGTCTCTGTACAATAGCTATTCTTCTATTACAATCCACATTCCCTGCTACTAATGCTGAGCCATCAGGTTGGGAGTTTCCTGCCTTCTTGCTCCTTAAATAGGGAGATCACCTTTGCTCCCTTTAATCCACAGGAATTATTCCAGAATCTATGGAAATATTGAATGAAATCCAGGGCTTTTACTCCATTTTCACCTCTGGGGAAACGATTATCATCTCCTTTTGATTTATTTACCTTTAGTTTATTTTTATGAATCAACATTTATTTCCTTCAGTTCCTCATTCTCGCTGGATCTTTATTCTCTGGTGCTTCTGCAAGTTTGTTTTTTGCCTTGTTCCATGAAGGCAGACCGCAGTAACGGTTCAATTCCTAGCTTCCCTATTGAAAGTTGCAGTCAGCAGCAGCTGCCAGAGTGCGGGAACAATTGAGAGGGTGGTCCCTGCGTGGGAGCTGCCAGAGTGTGGGAACAATTGAGAGGGTGGTCCCTGCGTGGGAGGTCTGACACAAGCCCTTGGTCTAGTCTCTACTTACTTTGTGATCTTGAAAATTCGGAGTAATCTCAACGCGCGGAGCACGCTGATGCCAAATGATGTTTCTGGCCGAATTACCGTCCATACCACGTCAAATATACTGCCGATAATAACCTGCTGAGCAAAGGATCGAATTAGAGATGGACACCAGGACATCGATTGGGATGTAGATTGGGATACAAGTCTGGAGAGACAATGATAGACTTGGTACAGTCTGGGACATGGGCTGAGACATAGACTGCAATATAGACCAGGGTACAGGACATGAGAGGGTTGAGGTAAGTACAGTGATGCAGGCTGCACTCTGACTGAAACAGACTGGGATACACAGCACAGGCAGATGCACAGATTGGGATAAAGAATGAAATACAAGCTGGAAGACAGGATGAGACACCCTTGGGGGAACAGACAAGTAGATAGGCCTGGAGAGAGACTGGCAAACAGACCTGCCTGCAGACTTAATAAATAACAGCATTTGTGAAAGCTTTGCCATGACATGGACGTATCTGATACCAGATTGTACTGCAAGGACCTGCCACCCGCGAGATCAAACAGTATAACTGATCCACCACACATTAACACACACAGTGAGTTCTAATACCTGCAAAAAAAGACCACTGTACACCTGGAATAACAGCATACAATGTTGGATGGAAAAAGGGAGAAAGAACAAGAGTTTTCAGCCTGTCTCCTGTGTGTTTGTCTTTGAGCGAATGCATGGCCAAGCTCAGATTGTGAGTTGGATTCTCCCTGCGTGTCCACCTGTCTGAGTGTCAATGTCCAGGCATCAAGGCCTGGTCACGAGACGCATTGCCACTGGACCCACAGTAGACCTCACAGGGTTGAGTCCGCACGGAAGCAGTTCCATTTTTAAATAAATCACACACAAGCAACCTTCGCTCCTCAACATGACCTTCATACCTCATGTACAGCGCCAACAGAAACAGATCTGTATGCTGTCTGCTCCATCACACAAGGAAGTCAGAGGTTCTAATGATTACATTGTTCCCTTGGATGGGCAGCCAGCAACTGACAGGAGATAGTCAGCTCAAATCACAAGGAGTAAAACTCTGATCATCCACTATCTCTTCAGTAAGAAATCCAGATGATTTAGCATCTGGTTTACCAGGTGATGGTTGCAATCCTCACATTAATACATAGTCGAGAGAGGCAGCAACATCAAGTTCCAGGGTGTGCATGTCTCTGAAGATCTGTCATGTGACAGCACTCAAGGGACCTTAGTGTACAACTCTGTAGATCTGCAAAGGTGGCAGCACAGGTAGTTAAGGTGGTGAAAAAAAAAATCAAATTACTAGCCATCATTAGCCAGAGCTAAAATGTTAGGGACGGGAGGTCCAATAGGTCAGGCCACTGTGTGTGCAGTTCTGTTCATCGCATTATATTAAGGACGTGGTTGCTCCTGGAAGAACTTAGAGGATTTACCAAGATGTTGCTTGGGATAGAAGTTTAAATTATGAGGAGAGACTGGAAAGGCTGTGCTTATTTCTGCTGGAGAAATGGAGGCAGATGTGGGATATGATATGAGCAATATAAAATATAGTGAGAAACATTTCCCCAAAATGGAGATGTTTAAAACCTAGGGATGTTGGTTTAAAAGGAGAGTCGGAGAGAATCTGGGCAAATAGTTTTCTCATCCAGATGCCCGAGAATGCGAAGGACACAGCTACTTTCACAATATTTAAGGAGGATTTGGAAGACCATTAAATTGCCAAGGCAGAAGAGGCTCCAGATCAAGTGCTAGTAAATGGGATTAGTATAGATTTGGAACAATGGTCAGAGTGAAGACCTTGTGTGGTGTATCTCTATAACTCTATCAGTCACTCATATTATGCCTTTAAGATGCCAGATTTCACCCCACATATTTCTGAACATATCTGGTACATATATCATCTAGTATTAGGAGTTGATGATTGCAGGCACAGTCACAGAATACTATGGGCTACATCAACACTCAGTAATGCAAGCTTCTCATTCCAGATACAATCAGTCAGTGTATTTGGTATATTATTCCAAGCACAGTCACTGATTCTTATATATTTATATAATTGCAGATATAATATCTCAGTGTTATGTATTTATGATTCCAGAAACTGTCACTATATATTATGTATTCATAATTCCTGACAGTCACACAATATAATGAGTTTATGATTTTAGACACTATGCCTCAGTACAATAGAGTTACATAAATAGACACAGTGGCTTTTTTCATTCAGGGACAGTCCCTTCATTTGTAACTTCAAGTGATGCCACTTATTATAAAGCATGGAACAGTGCAGCACATGAACTGGCCCCTTGCACCACAATGTCTTGGCCGAACATGATGGCAAATTAAATGAATCCCTTCTTCCTGTGCATGATCCATGTCCCTCCATTTTCCGCTTATTAAGGTGCCTGTCTAAAAGCCTCTTAAATGCCATAATTATATTTGCTTCCTGCACTAACCCTGGCAGTGCATACCACAGACTACACAGCAGTCTCATTTAAAATGTTTGCCTTACGTGTCCCTTTTAAATTTTCTACCACTCACTATACAGCTGTGCTCTCCAGTGTTTGACTTCTCCACTCCAGGAAAAATATTCGACCCTTTCTATGCCTGTCATAATTTCATAAACTTCTATCAGGTCTCCCCTTAACCTCTGCTGCTCGAGAGAAAACAATCCAAGTTCATTCAACTTCTTATAGCTAATACCCTCTCATCCAGGCAGCCTCCATCCGGGTAAACTTAGACACAAAGTGCTGGAGTAATGCAGCATCTCTGGAGAAAATGGATAGGTGATGTTTCAGGTCGGGATCCTTCTTCAGACTGATTGGAGGGGGTGAGAACTGGCAGCAAGAAAAGAGCAGGACAAATCAGGGTCAGCAACAGATGACATCAGGGGGGCTCCGACAGGCCGATTGTTGGCTAAGGATGGTGTGATGCCAAGAAGGATGCATCGTTCCCAACTGTGGAACTGGTCAACTGACTATTAGGAGAAGTGGAGAAAGGAGGAGTAATTATATAAGTTGCCGAAAATATTAGGTGCCTTCTTAAGGCAAGCTCTCTGCAGATCCCTTTGATAGTGGAATATTAATACCTGTGAGGACTGGAAAATGTTCACCACTTTCTGCAGCCTCCTTTGTTCTTGGCCATTTTTGTTACCAAACCATACTGTGATGCAACCAGTCAGTACGCTCTCTACTGTACATCAGCAGAAGTCCGATAAAGTATTTGGTGACATGCCCAATCTCCTCAAACCTCTGAGGAAAGAGATGTTGTCGATGAGGTTTCTTTGCGAGTGCATCAATGCGCTGGGCCAAGGAGAGATCATCTGAGCCAATGACAAGATCACCAGAGATGTGCTGGGCCCAGGACACATCACCAGAGATGCTCACTCCAGGAACCTGAAGCTGTTGCATTTCTCTGCGACCATCCCACCAAAGAAGATGGTTCATGGACCTTCAGCTTTCCCTTCCTGAAGTCAACTATCAGCATATACTAAGAGATGGTCATTGCGCAAAGAGACTTCAGGATCAGAGAAAATTCTGTGGCCACTTCCTGCTGCAGGTCCTCCCCAGGTTATGACAGGGCTTCGTTCCTGGGGACTGTTTGTAACCTGAATAGTTCAGCAATATATATAAAAACGGAGACCAACCAAGGGCAAAGTGTAATTAAACCAGGGGAAGTAATTCATTGCTGTGAACTGAGTTGTCCCATAGCGGCAGAGGCCTGCATCCCTGCAGCAGCTGGCAAATCCATCCCGCCGGCCTCCCACAGGATTGCTTCACGCAAGTTGGGTGTTTAAAACATGGGGAGGACCTGTACACTGCTACCTCTGGTGATCGGAGGATGTGATACAAGAGCGTGGGTCATTGCCGTGAAGGTGCGATTCCGCAAGGATTGCTATATCATTATGCTGTGGGGGAACTTTTAGACTTTAGAGATACAGTATGGGAACAGGCCCTTTGGCTCACCGAGTCCGTGCTGACCAATGATCGCCCTATCGCACAAGCACTATCCCACACTCTAGGGTCAATTAACAATTTTACTAAAGGCAATTAACCTACGTCTTTGGAGTGTGGGGGGAAACCAGAGGACCCGAAGAAAACCCACGCAGTCACAGGGGGAACGTACAAACTTCATACAGACAGCACCCATAGTCAGGATTCAACACGGGTCTCTGGCGCTGTAAGGCAGCAACTCTACGGTACGCTACTGTGTTGCCCCAGTACCCCACTTGCAATTCAGGATATTCATCAAACGTTGGTGAGAAGGATTTTTCAAAATCAAATCGTCTTAGTGTGCCTTTGCAAAATCTAAATCTTCTGCCTCTGCCAAGACTAGTGGTCTCTGTGTTTTATTCTGACTGCGTTTTGAAGTCTCAGTATGGGGCCATTTCAAAGCACAGTTAAAAGTCAACCACTTTGTTGTGCTTCTTGTATGAGCCAGACTGGTAATCAAAACAGATTTCCTTTCCTTGGAGGCCAGTCTTGTGCCAGATGGACATTTTTGTCAATCGGCCAGTTTCAGTTATCATTATTAATATCATATTTTTATGCTTAATTATTTAATAACAGTATTTAAATTCCCCTGCTGCCATGGAAGGATATGAACTCATGTTTCCAGACCATTACTCCAGCCCTCTGGATTACAGAGCAATAATTTAATCACCAAGCTACTGCTTCCCATAGATATCTGACAATAAACATCGTTACACAATTCCACAGGAAACGTATACCAGACGGAGTTATACAGAGGCACTGTAATATGAGGCCCAACACAGTCTTACATTAATTCAGGAAGATTAAAGCAGATAGAGTCAGGGAGTGCTACAGCCATCACCCAACATTTCGGAAGCATCTGATACCAAGCACAGTCATAGAAACATAGAAAATAGGTGAAGGAGGAGGCCATTTGGCCCTTGTAGGCCATTCATTGTGACCATGGCTGATCATCCACAATCAGTAACCCGTGCCTGCCTTCTCCCCATATCCCTTGATTCCGCTAGTCCCTAGAACTCTATCTAACTCTCTTTTAAATTCATCCAGTGAATTGCCCTCGGCTGCCCTTTGTAGCAGAGAAGTCCACAAATTCACAACTCTCTGGGCAAAAAAGTTATTTCTCATCTAAGTTTTAAATGGTCTCCCCTTTATTCTTAGACTGTGGCCCCTGGTTCTGGACTCCCCCAACTTTGGGAACATTTCTCCTGCATCTAGCTTGTCCAGTCATTTTATAATTTAATATGTTTCTGTAAGATCCCCCCTCATCCTTCTAAATTCCAGTGAATTCCAGTGCTCGAGCATTAGCAGAGGAGAGTGCCAGTTACAACAATGCAGCAGCAGCGTTCATGGTATGGCGGGATGCAATACAAGACAGTGAGGCAGCATCATCAAAGATAGACACTAAATGCTGCAGTAACTCAGCGGGTCAGGAAGCATCTCTGGAGAAAAGGGAATAGGTGACGTTTTTTAGTTTGCAACACTTCTTGACTCTGAGTCTGAAGAAGGGTCTCGACCCGAAGCGTTACCTATTCCCTTTTCTCCAGAGATGCTGCTTGGCCCACTCCAGCATTTTGCGTCTATTTTGGTGTAAACCAGCATCTACAGTTATTTCTAGGCAGTAAAATCACATACCCAGTCTGTACTGAGGGATCCTGTTGAAATTCAAATAAAGCTGCAGATAAGGCAAATCTGAAATTAAAACAGAAACTGCTGGAAACACAGGCAGCATCTGTGGGAGAGAAACAGACTCAATGTTTCATGTCAGAGATTTTTTTGTCAGATGAGTTAGATGCTGCCAAACCTGGAATATTTCCAGCATTTTTTGTTATATTCTCTTGTTGAGCATAGCGACGGGAACTCAGGATCAGAAAGTACATTCATTCTCAGAGTACTACAGTATATAGATTTGATATCGGGTATAGTCACTCCTGATTCACATGGTCTGATAATTGATAAAGTCATGTAGCTCTTAACGTCACGGAAAGTCCCCAACTGCATTATCAAACAGAATTTGCTTCAGAGACAAGAGATTTTGGGTAAATAATCGAAAACTTGGTAATTAATTGGGAAAGGGAGAGAGATAAGAGAGAGGTACAGGGTGGGAATTGCAGAGCCTGGTGCCTTGACAACCAAAGTCACAATGGCCGTTACTAGTATGGTTAAATTCAAAGAGGATTCACAATTCAATGTTGGAAAAAACAAATAAATGAGAGAGGTCCTAAAGAACGGGCAAGGCCACGCAGAAATTTGAAAGTAAGATTTAAGATTTTAAAACTAAGGACACACATTCCCTTGAGGGATTCTGTTAACAGCTTTGCCCTGTTGATCTCATTCTACTGGACATTTGCATTTTTTGGTTGAGAGGATCACAGAATGGTACAGCACAGAAGCGGCCCTTTGGGCCATCTCATCCGTGCCAGCCGTGATGCCCGTCTCCTTTAAACACATTTGCCAGCATATCCCTCTTCAGCTTTCCCATCCAAGTACCCGTCCAAACGTCTCTTAAAATGTTGTACAGTAATTGCATCTGTCTCCACTGCCTCCTCTGGCAGATCGTATAACACATTCGCCACCCTCTATTTGAAAGAAACGTACCCCTTCGGATCTCCCTTACATTTCCCCCTCTCCTCACCTTAAACCTGTGCCCTCTAGTTCTAGACTCCCCTGCCCTAGGAAAAAGATTATGACTACCCATCCTATGTATCTCATGATTTTATAAACCTCTGAAAGGCCACCCCTCAGTCTTCTAAGTTCCAATGAGAATAAACCCAGCCTGTTTAGTATCTGCTTGTTACTACAGCCCGCCATTCCAAGCATCATCCTGGTGAATCTCTTCCACACTCTTTCTACAGCCACCACATCATTCCTGTGGTGCAGTGACCAGGACCCAACACTATTCTCCAAATACAGTTCCACAAATATTTTGTGCAGATGCAACATGATGTGCTTGAAAATGCCTAGAGCTGGCAAAATAATTTGCTACATGGCCGCAGTGTGGGGATCCTGAGCAGGAGTTGTTCCTGCGGACAATGTCAATGTTAGAGCTTGGTCACCAGGTCTCTGTGCGGGGCAGTGAAACGCTGCCTGTTCATAGCTGGGAGAAACAGCAGAAACGGTCCCTGTGGTTTGAAGAATGAGCTGCTTTATAAGCTTTGTCACAAGCCACAAAATCAGCCAGTAGCTCTTCAGGCTCAGTTCCCCTGCTTGACGATCGCAATGCCTGTTGATTCTTTCCAAGACTTGTGGAATATTACCATTGTCTATAACTCCATGCTTTATTGTCTCCAATCTGGGAAAGGCAGCAATGCATAGAATCAAAGCTGAAGTGGATGAAACACACTGCAGCGCTTTGCCAATGCTGGACAGTGTGAAGTTATTATAGCCTTACTGATCTCCTCTGGAGGAATCGTCATTCCTTATGGACACAGAAAGGGAATATTAGACCTTCCACCTATGACATCCTCCTTAAGTGTCTTCTTGCTTGTACAGTGTGCGTATCAGGTTTGCTCCAGCCAGTAGCAATGACGTCAGGCTTTAGTTCAGCGCCTGGTGCTTGCATGAGAGTTGCTGCTATGAGTTACCTCAGGAAGGCCTCTGCTCACTGACTATAGTGGTGAAACCAAGAGATTCCACATTCAGTCTGTCCTTGAAGACATGTGGTATTTGTCGTGGCCAGCAGCTGCAGTGGTGGACAGGTCCTCTGGCACATTATGCTGTCTCTTCAGCCCTATACAGACTTTGGCAGATTATAGTCATAGAGTCATACTGTGTGGAAACAGGCCCTTCTGCCCAACTTACCCACGCTGACTAACATGTCCAATTTATACTAGTCCCACCTGCCTTCGCCTCTAAACCTGTCTTATTCATGTACCTGTCTAAACATTTCTTAAACATTGAGTTAGATAGTCCCTGCCACGGAGAACTGGAAATTATTACTGACACAGCAATACAATACCACATCTGCTTGAGCAGATTGTGAATCAGTTCTGCTGTTGCTGATGGGTCTCTGTTCTACATGGGTGCCCGGCATGAGCTGTGAACAAATACTCCAGGGTCCTTCTGTTCCTTCACATCACTCAATTAACATCCATTCCATTGCCTTGCAGCACTTCTCAAATGTATTCCATCACCCTTGCTCAGATTTAATTCCATTTGCAATTTTTCAGCTTAATGGACCAGACAGTCTCTATCTTCCCACAGTAAAATGTTTCTTTCTTACCGGCAAGCACATGGTCATACTTATTAATTAACACATTTTATAAAAACAAAAGGGGCTGGAAACTGAGTCCCGTGGAGTCCCACTGCTAACAACTCTCCAGTCACAAAAGCCTCCAAGACCAATCGCAGAGTGGGCAATCGTTTCGCTGAACGCCTTCACTCAGTCCTCCTTGGCCCACGTGATCTCCCGGTTGCCAAACACTTTAACTCCCCTTCCCATTCCCACACTGACCTTACTGCCCTGGGCCTCCTCCACTGTCAGTGTGAGGTCAAACACAAATTGGAGGACCAGCACCTCATTATTTCACTTGGGCAACTTACAACCCAACGGTATGAATGTTAATTTCTATAACTTCAAGTAACCCTTGCATTCGCCCCTCTCTCCGGTCATCCACAACCCTAGTCGTAGTACTAGTTTCACTGTCGTCCTGTTTAGTTTCACTGTTTTCACTTGTTAGTTTCACTTGTTATCACCTTCTCTGCAGCCAACAATGGACCATTGTGGGCTTCACCTTTCCTTGACCATTGTTGCTGGCTTTGATTTGTCCTTTTGCATATATTTAATTCATTTGTTCTTTGTACCTCCTCATATCTTTAGTTTCCCTCTTCCCTGACTCCCAGTCTGAAGAAGGGACACAACCCGAAACGTCACCTATTTCTTTTCTCAAGAGATACCACCTGACCCTCCGAGTTACTCCAGCATTTTGTGTCCATCCTTAGTCATTACCTTTTGCTTTGAGCCACTGACCCAAACTTAGATCCTGTGACCTTTTACTTTTGTGACTCGCCTGCCAGGTGAGACCTTATTAATAGCCTTGCTCAAGTCCATACCAAATCAGGCACAGTCACATAACATTGGAGGGAACTGTCACCAGAATCATAGAATCATTAGGCACAGAAACATGCCCTTTTAGCCCAGCTCACCCATTCTGACTGTGAAAATAATCTTTGCTAATCCCAGCTGCCTTACATTTGGTTCCCCTACTTAGTCCATACCTTTCCAAGTTATCATAAATACTGGATCTCAGAACCTTCTCCATCAATTCTCCTATCTTTAATGTAAGGCTCACAATAGACAATAGGTGCAGGAGTAGGCCATTCAGCCCTTCGAGTCAGCACCACCATTCAATGTGATCATGGAACGTGCCCTTTTTGCCCAGCTCATCCATTCTGACTGTGAAGCCAATCTATGCTAATCCCAGCCGCCTTATATTTGGTTCCCCAGCTACTGGTCTGTAGCTTCCAGGCTTTTATCCCTCCAATATTCTGGTATCCCAAATACGACTAACAAAGATGCACAAGTCTTTGTCAGACACCCAGCAATCTTCTCCCTTGATTTCAATAGCATCCTGGGATAGATCCCATCAAGCCCTGGAGACTTATCTGCCTTAATGTGCATCAATATTTCCAAACACTTCCCCCTCCCTGATCCAGACAAAATCGGAATATCCCTCCCTTAACTATCCAGATTCTGAAGAAGGGTCTCGGCCCGAAACGTTACCCATTCCTTCTCTCCATGATGCTGCCTTTCCCGCTGAGTTACTCCAACATTTTGTGTCTATATTCAGTGTAAACCAGAATCTGCAGTTCCTTCCTACACGTTCCACATCTTTCTACCTGATGACTATTATTTGTATGTGACAAATAAACTTGACTTGAACATCGATGAGAAGTAATCACTCAATAGCACAGACATCTGCTAACAGATACCAATAGACCATAAAACAGGAATCTAATTCAGGGCACAATAACACGCTACGACAGTAGCTTGTTACTAAACATCATGTTACTCTTACCAACCCTCTCAAAAAAAGAAATCAATCTAGTTCGACACAACCTTCCCTTAATAAATTCCTGCTAACTGTTTCGAAGTTGAGTGGGCCTTCTAAATGAAAACACAAGAGATTACAGATGCTGAAGTCTTGAGTAAAGTGCAACCTGCTGTCAGAACTCAATGGATCGAGCAGCAATTGGACAGGGATACGAACAGTCTTAAAAAGCGTCCTGACCCAAAATGTCCTCTGTCCCTTGAAGGAGAGCTGTTTCAACAGGTAAGAAAGGATGGTGGATGTTAACGAACAGTTGATTTCCTTGCCAGTGTTTGATCTTGCCCCCATAACACTTCAGGGGGTTTGGAGTCAAAGAGAGTATTCCCAGGGTGACTCCATTCCTGCTGCATTTCCAGAGGGATTGTCCTGCCTGTACAGTAGGACGTGATGGATGGGCAGCAAGACAATGCAACAAGACATGGGTTATCGGCATTGTCACTTAAGACCACAGGACCAAAAGATATAGGAGCAGAATTAGGCCATTTGGCCATTGAGTCTGCTCCACCTTTCCATCATGGTTGATCTATTTTTGCTTCTCAACCTCATTCTCATTCTCTCTCCGTAACCTTTGATGCCCTTACGAATATTATCATTCCCTTTCTAATATTGCCAACATTAACTTGGTGCTAATGTTGTATACCACTGCATTAAAGATGTATGATATGAGACACAGACATACAATGCCAAAGGGAATAAGAATCATAATGTTCAGGATCGATCGTAGTCGTACAATACGCCAAGGAACTGAGACCAGACTCAGCCTGAGACCAGGCTGCCCGCAGGGTAACAATACTTACACAGTTATTTAGTAGATGCTTGATATCAGACAGTTGAACTCAACTATAGGCATCTGATCCTTGAGACAGTCAGAGGAACTTTGGGATCTCATATCTGACACGACCCCACAGTACGTTCTGATCTGACACTGGGCATTTCCATACACTACGACACGAACTAATAGCAGATGCCATTACACAAGTCTAGAGGGACTGACACATATTGCTGGGGTCTAATAACAACCTATTGCAGGCACCAGCTCCCAAACAAAGGCACACAGTACTGCACTGGTCTGCTCATAGACATAATGGAGGAAGGTTCTGTGATGAGATGGATATTTGAGAACTCACCCCACAGTCAAAACAGTTGAAGGAGGAGTGAAAATACAGTCGAGGACCACAGCCGTACATCTTTAGAAACATCTCGGAGAGAAAGAGACCCAGAAAGGTGAATTCGGCATAGTCTGAGAAAAGGAAATGGGACGGATTAGTGAGACCAGACGGTGTGAGAGGCACAGCACGATCCCGTTTGCAGCCCCAGTCTCCGTAAAACCGTTCCAGAGTTCATGCCCTCACAGAGCTGCCGCCCAGTCCTTCCTCAGCCAGCTCGGGCCTGTTTCCCTGGGTGACGCTTTTTGAGGGATTCGGGGTGGGATGGGATGAGGTGAGGTCGGGTAGGATGGGCGAGCTGGTGAAGAGGAGGGACAGCAGTGCTTCCTGTCTCGGCAGGTGGCAGGCTACAGTCTGTGAAGTAAATGTTTTCCATTCAAACTGCAGTATTTTCAGGCCACAGGATCCCAACGCACAGAGCAGAGAGAGTCTTACCACTTATTGCCAAGTGCGGGCTCTGTGATACAGGTGTCATGATAAACAAATACATCGGTATTTATATTGTTTTCCAAGAGCTCAGGTAATTCCAAGGCACTTGCCTTTTCAGGAGTGCTCACAATAGTTTAGTTTGGAGATACAGTGAGGAAACAGGCCCTTCGGCCCACCGAGTGCGCTGACCAGTGATTCCCATACACCAGCACTATCCTACACAGTAGGGACAATTTTTACCTATGCCAGTGATCCTACAAACTTGTACATCTTTGGAGTGTGGGAGGAAAACGAGGAACTGGGAGAAAACCCATACGGTCACTGGGAAAATGTACAAACTCTGTACAGACAGCACCCGTAGTCAGGATTGAACCCGGGTCTCTGGCCCTGTAAGGCAGCAACATTAATGACAATTAAATTGACTCTTGACTCTTGACTCTTGACATTATCACTGCGCCACCCTGCCGCCCTGGTGGCAAATACTTTAACTTTGACATATAACATTTATCACCTATTTGATCGAGGGCAATAAATCAAGGTTTTGTTCAGCTGTAACAGAGCCTCTACTGCTCTTGTGTCCCACTCCTCCCGATATCAAGTCAGCGCTCTTTCCACCTTGCTGATTATTTTTCGTACTTCCCACGGTAATTCATAGTAATCCTCTATGTGGGAGGATTGATAGTGGGGGCAGGAGGTAGATGCATGATAGAGGAGCTTGGGTCTCTGAGTCTCTTTGAATCACCAATGTTTTAGACTGTTCCCAATTAAGAAAGTCCCCTACCCTATCTGCTTAAAGTCCAGAGTCTTGTATTTAACTGTGCTGAAAACCATCTATTACAATTTGGCACATGACTATTAACATATCTTTAGAACTTAAAGCTCCCATTTACAAGGCAAAAAAGCATTGTCAAATGTTGTACCTTCAACAACTTTTCTCTCCCATTAGCGCACCATTTATAATGACTGTAAAGAGTTGGGAGTCGTGATTGTTCCGATTGACAGGAATTGGAGCAGCTACCCATTACTCTTCCTCCACCTCCTCCCTGATCACAGACTTTTGAGCCAATACAATAATTAGCTTTCAGGTCCATGAAATGCAACATTAGCAGACTTCAGCGGAATACCTTCCTGGGGTAAAAATGCATACACCTTTCCCTTTTCAGGTGGCCACATAATGAAATCATCTTTCAAGAAGTACTGTGCTCACATTGAGGTGCTCCTGACTTAATCCCTGCATGGGCTAACCCTCACCTTAAGGGTGTGTCCTCTGTCCTGCATTCCCCATCAAAGAAAATGTTATCTCTTTATCTGTCCTCTCTACATTCTGAGATTGTGAAAGACATTTCAGAAATGCATGTCCTTCTTTAAATGATACTGAATGGACATGGCAGCATGGTGGCGCAGCGGTAGAGTTGCTGCCTTGCAGAGCCAGAGACCCGGGTTCAATCCTGACTACAGATGCTGGCTGTATGGAGTTTGTACGTTATCCCTGTGACCCCCCTTGTGTTTTCTCCATGTGCTTCGGTTTCCTCCCACACTCCAAAGACGTGCAGGTTTGCCGCTTAATTGGCTTCGGTAAGTTGTAAAAATTGTTCCCAGTGTAGAATAGTTCTAGTGTACGGGGTGATCGCAGGTCGGCACAGACTTGGTGGGCAGAAGGGCCTGTTTCCACACTGTATCTCTACAGTCTAAAGGCAAAAACCTTGCTCCAACATCAAAAAGCACACAGGTGGGACCACGAAAGTAGCTCCCATGTGGCTTCCCTGGCTCAAGGGTTAGTTTCCTTGTCCAGCCGGTAGATATAGAGCACACACCAAAAAGGAAACAAACTAGTGCAAGAGGAAGCTGGACAGAGCCAGGGATAACAACTGTAGAAGGTCTTGGGAGAGCATGGGATCTCCTGGGGAGTGAGGGTAGTGCGTATTCCATTGTCAGAGGGGTTCAAGGAGTAAACAGGGTCCAGAGATTCATTTGCTGGTTCATTGCCCATGTGTCTGAAAACCCCATGGTAGTGGGGTGGGGAGATATCCTGAGGCACGTTTGCACTAGAAACATGGTGTGGAGATAATGAATGTTTGCAAGGATAGCATTTCCTATGATAGGGCAAAGAGATAACATTTCTTACAATGGGGAATGCAGGACAAAGTGATAGCATTTCCTATGATGGGGAGTGAGAATAAGGGACACATCCTTAAAGCGAGGGCCATGCAGGGGTGATGTCGGGAACACTCCTTCACACTGTTGGGGTGATGAGTTTTGATGAGTAGTTTTCAATGGATTTGTCAGGGCCGTAAGGCTGTGGAAACTAGGTGGATAGATGGAATTTATTACAATGTCTTTCCTACCTCCAATTTGGTTCGATGCATTTCAGCCAGAACTTGTGGATAAACAAATGTTACGTCATAGAAAGAATCGTCAGTCTGAATGTTCCCCTACAGGCGACTTTACCTTTGGGCCAGCAATATTATACTTACAAAGGAAGTTGGAGAGCCATGGAGGCTGGTCATAGTGGACGATGGCAACACACACAGTGTTAAGAGCCACCAGACCCAGGACGATCCAGTAGAAGGCGTGGGACTTGACCATGTGGCGGATGGAGATGCGCAGCATGCGCTCCTTACGGCGGAAGTATGAACCCCTCCAGCAACTTGGTGCTCTTACAAAATCAAGGAGGAAGATGGAGGAGAGAACCAAATATCAGTAAGTTAAAATATTAAAAAGAATAAAACTGGTCTAAATAGTGGGACGATGGAGTCAACACAACAACTTGTTAAGAGCCACCAGACCCAGGACACGATCCATCTGCCTAGAAGGCGTGGGACTTGACCATGTGGCGGATGGAGATGCGCAGCATGCGCTCCTTACGGCGGAAGTAAGATGAACCCTCCAGCAACTTGGTGCTCTTGATGCTCGCCCTTGCCAGCGGGGACCCTGGACAAATCAAGGAGGAGACAATCATAGATGGAGGGTGGGAGATCACCCTTAACACAAAGGACCTCTTTGAAATATCAGTAAGTTAAAATATAAAAAAGAATAAAACTGGGTCTAAAGAGTCAAAAATTGCCCACAGTCACAGGGGTCGGGTTTGCATTGCCATAGAGAGTCATACAGTATGGAAACAAGCCTTTCAACCCAACTTGCCCATTAGGAGGCCACCCAACATGTTCCATCTACACGAGTCCCATCTGCCTATGTTTGGCCCATATCTCTCAAAACCTGTCCTATCCATGTACCTGTTCAAATGTTTCTTAACCAGTGCAATACTACATGAGGCATATCTCCCCACCCCACTACCATGGAGTTTTCAGACACATGAGGAATTACCTCCTCCGGCAGCTCGTTCCATACACCCACCACCTTCTGTGTTAAAAAATCATGCCTCAGGTTCCTATTAAATCATTCTCACCTCACCTTAAACCTATGTCCTCTGGTTCTCGATTTCCCTGCTCTGGGCAAGAGACACTTCTATAAGATCAACCCCTCATCTTCCAGGGAATAGAGTCCTGGCCTGCTCAACCTCTCCCTATCGCTCAGGTCCTCGAGTCCTGGCAACATCCTTGCAAATCTTCTCTGTACACTTTCTAGCTTGACAACATTTTTCCTATAACATGGTGCCCAGAACTGAAAACAATATTCTAAATGTGGCCTCTCCAACGTTTTACACAGTTGCAACATAACCTCCCAACTTCTATACTCATTGTTTTGTCTTTAGAAGATTGAAGGATGATTCAATGAACATGTTAATGAATGATAGATGGATTGGATTGGGCATAAAAAGGGAAACAGATTTTTCTTAGAGGGAGGACCATAACAAAGAGACAAATTGATGGAGTTAGTATGGCATACTTTACGAGGGGTTGTTATGTTACAGCTTTGAAGGACATTGAGGAGACCCCCACCGGGAATATTAAGTGCAGGGCTGGTCACCAAACATCAGCAAGGCTAGAGAGGGTGCAGAAAAGATTCATAAGGATGTCACAGGGACAGGAGAGGTTCAGCTATAAAAGGAGAAACTGCATAAGGTTTATGAGTGGAGGAGGCTGAGAGGTAACCTGATAGAGGTTAATAAAATCACAAGGGGAAAATAGACACATTCTTTTAATGATCAATCAGCTGAGCAACAGCAGGGGAGTCAACCTTAGGTGTCATAAGTTTAAGGTGACGGGAAGATGTAATGGGAATGTGAGGGGCAGCTTTTTCCAGACAGTGTGTGGTGGGTACAAGCTGCCAGAGGAGGAAGTAAAGGCAGGTACAATTGTACCAGGTACTGAAGACAGGCACCAGTCTGAAGAAGGATCCAAAACATCACCTTGTCCATTTCCTCCAGAGGTATTGCCTGACCTGCTGGGTTCCTCCAGCACTTACTCCAGTGTGTTACGCAGGTACAATTACAATGTTTTAAAGATAGTTTACAGGTACATGGATGGGAAGAGTTTAGAGGGATATGGTCCAAATGGAATTAGACGGCACATTGGATGGCATAGCCACGAGTTGGCCCTAGGGCCTGTTTCTGTGCTGTATAATGCTATGACACCATCAATCTCATCTACGTTAGAGACTCACCCACAGACGATATTTCAGTGTAGTGGTCATCACTTGACTCGGTGTGAATCATTTCCATTCGCCCTTTTTTGATTGTTGCTCTTCTAAGAACTGAAAACAAGGAGCTTATTGATCGCAAACAAAATTCTGTTAATTGTTAATTACAAAACTGCTGAGTATTCAACATCAGGAAAAAGAGAAAAGTCTGGGTGACGAGATGCAGGATCCAAACTGACAGAGGCGGCAAAGATGTGACCAGTGACTCAGGTTATCACCCATTTTCTCATCTGTTTCACTCCATCCTTCATCATGTTCATAAGGTCATAAGTGACAGGAGTAGAATTATGCAATTTGGCCCATCGTCGACTCCGCCATTCAAACGTGGCTGATCTATCTCCCCCTCCTAATCCTATTCTCCTGCCTTCTCCCCATAACCTCTGAAACCCGTACAGAGTTGTGTACTGTACCCATATTGTTGTGTTCCTCCCTTCCATCACTCGTTCTCCTGGTGCTGTGGTGATGGTGGTTGAGGCTGTGTCAGGGTGCAGGGGATGAGAGATCCAACAGGGTGCAGATGGGTGAGGTTATACAGGAATTGGGAATTTATGGGTCCAGGACAATGAGGGTGGGTGAGGAAGGAAGTATGGGAAACGGTGCAGTTACCACAGAAGAGGATACAAGTATCAAAGACCACATCTGGAGTATTGCGTACAGTTTTGGTCTCCTAATTTGAGGAAGGACAACCTTGTGATTGAGGCAGTGCAGCGTAGGTTCACGAGATTGATCCCTGGGATGGCGGGACTGTCAAATGAGGAAAGATTGAAAAGACTAGGCTTTTATACACTGGAGTTTAGAAGGATGAGGGGGATCTTATAGAAGCATATAAAATTATAATAGGACTGGACAAGCCAGATGCAGGAAAAATGTTCCCAATGTTGGGCGAGTCCAGAACCAGGGGCCCCAGTGTTAGAATAAAGGGGAGGCTATATAAGACTGAGGTGAGAAAAAACGTTTTCACCCAGAGAGTTGTGAATTTGTGGAATTCCCTGCCACAGAGGGCAATGGAGGCCAAATCACTTGATGGATTTAAGAGAGTTAGATAGAGCACTAGGGGAATCAAGGGATATGGGGAGAAGGCAGGCACGGGTTATTGATTGGGGATGATCAGCCATGATCACAATGAATGGTGGTGCAGGCTCGAAGGGCCGAATGGCCTCCTCCTGCACCTATTTTCTATGTTTCTATGTTTCTTTTTTTTTTTTTTTAATATTTTTATTTATTCGAAGTACAGTAAATTACAGTAGTACAAGCCAGATATATCTTATTACATTTATTGTACCCCTTCATTTTTTTTTAAGCTTTAAGGAAAGATATAGATAAAGAAAGTAGAGAAAGTGAGAGAAAGAAAGTTGTGTTGGTGTAAAAGAGTGATCAATGAGAGAGAAAAAAAAAGAGACCCATTGGTTAGAGAAAAGAATTAAGAAATACACCCTAGAAAAGAAAGGAGGAAAAAGGAAAAAAAAAAACAAAACACAAAGCTCTATTATAAAAACCGCGCAAAGGGACTTCATATTTTTCCTCCCCCCTTACCAGATCCTGACACCATTTCTTTTTTGAAGTACTGATGCACCTTATTCTTGTAATAAGTCGATAAATGCAAACCACGTCTTTTGGAAGTGGTCTGATTTGCCTGCAAGGAGGAGTCTCATATCTTCCAGGTGTAATGTTTCAAACATATTTGAAATCCACATATTTAATGCTGGTATAGGAGCGTTCTTCCAGAATTTAAGTATAAGCTTTTTTCCCCATTATTAGCCCATAATTAAATAGATTCTTTTGAAACACATTTAGTACAGGGCTACCTGTTTCTATAGCTCGTTTTCCAACTGTTCGTAAATCCCAGTATCTGCCTCACGAGGTGACGCTTACTGCACTCACTTCCCAATCACTTGGGCCCTGGTTCCCACACTCCCTTTATGTTCATGAGGAATCTATTTCCAGCACCCCTTTCCATTACTGCTGCCCTGATTCTCACCCTCCCTTTATACTCAAGGGGACTTTGGTTTCCGCATTCACTGGGGCACCAGTTCCTACTTTCCCTTTGAACTCTCCAAGGCACCAGTTTCCACACTCCCTTTAAATTCACCAGGTCCCCATTTACCACATTCCCTTTAAAATCACTGGGACCCCAGTTCAAATGCCCCCGTAAAATTCACCAAGGCCCCAGTTCCCTTGCTCCCTTTAAAACTCACAGGAGTTGTAGATCACTCACTCATTTCATATTTACCTAGTTCCACTGAAAAAATTATTATAACATTGTAACACCTACAAAAGACGAGTTAAGAGAGTGTAGCAGTGGTAATAAAAATAGCATTCTATATTCCAGAAAATCTGCCACTCTGGTACCACCATAGTATCATTGTGCTCAATTATTAGAGTTTTTCTGAATGTTTTCTCAGGGTGGCTGGTGGTAATTAGAGGAGGATTGTTGGGGTCAGCTTGGCTCTCAGCTATTTGTGATGAATATCAATGACTTGGCTGCACAAACGGAATGCATTATCTCTGAATTAGCCATTGATATTAAACTGGGTGGGATTACAAACTAAGGAAAGGGGCTTTGAGGGGACTTAAACTGATGGAGGGTGCGGACAAAAACATAGTGGTATAACATGGATAAATGAGGTTATCCCCTTCTGGAACAAAAAGAGACAGGTGTCATTTGGAAGGCGTCAAGCAATGGGATTGTGAAATGATCCCAGCAGAATGGAATTATTGAAAACTATGCACAAAACAAGACCAATGAGTAGCAATCTTACCATCCAGTGCTGACTTCTCGCCAGCATTTTTATTTTCTTCCAGTAACATCACTTCCTCGAGTTGAGGGGGGGGGGGTGGAGAGAGAGAAGATAGAAACAGCGAGGGAGGGAAAGGAGAGAAGGGGGGGGGGGAGGAGGAGAGGGAGAGAGGGAGGGAGAGGGAGAGGGAGAGGGAGAGGGAGAGGGAGAGGGAGAGGAGAGAGGAGATCAGTATGTGACAACTCACACATAGGACACATTATCACTGCCCCATTCGTCCATGTTTTGGTGGAATTTTCACAGTGCAGTCTGTGCTCCACTTCATATGAGCAGTGTCCAATCCAGGCAAGCCCAGGCTGCTGCAGGCCTCCAGCCATCACCTTCCTCGCCCGTCCACCTTGGTGCCCCGGGGGGCATTTGTATCAGTATATTTTGCAATCTGGTATTTTTTCTCTCTTACACGACCTCGTAGGACAATTGGATGGTGCGATTTATGCAGAACATTGAAGGACTAAAAGCTATTACCAACCCTCCAGCATTGCCATGGAGAATTCAATTAAAGGCTAATCTTTGCATCACTGCCATTATTAAAAAAGCTAGGGAAAAACTGTGCAAAAGCAAAGTTCTTTTGAATCATTTTCTTTTGTGACTATTACAATAATAGAGAAAAAAAAATCTTACTGACAACTATCCACTGAGGAGTCTATTTATTTTCTAACAGGAAGAGAGGCACAGTTAGGTCAGGCCTGTGAGGGGAATGAGTGGTGGGCTTATCAAGGTGGGGCAAGTGGAGCAAGTCCAGTGACAATACATCTGCCATTCCCTGTCCCTCTGAGCTGTCACCTGCTTTGTCGATCCAGGCCCGATAGCCATTCAGTTCCCGCTCAATCTGTTGCTGTCTCCGAAGTTTCAGGAACGACCGCCTATTTTCCACCCTCTCCCGCTCTTTGGCAAATTCACTGGGGAACAGAGAACAAAGAGTTAGACCTCATGCTGACCATCTTGCCACCTGTCATTTCAGCATCGGGTTACACTAGCTAGAAAACATTGAAATCTAATGGGAAATGTTCTTTGATGCCTTAAGATCTGCCACAGCATCCTAACACACGGTGCATGAAACAAACTGTGTGGGTCAAGCAGTATCAGTGGAGACAAAAGGATGATCGACGTTTTGGATCGAGACTCTGCATTAGGACTGAGAACACATAGGAGAGACAGCCAGTAGAATGAGGTGAGGGGTAGAAGCGGGACAGGGCTAACAGTTTAGGTGGAACCAGATAAGGGAGGAGTGTTGTACAGATGGAGCCAGTATGGGGAGGGAAAAGCAACCCACTTGCATTTGCAAATGGAGCAAAATGGAGTTGGATTTGAAGGGGAGACATTGGAGAGGCTGAACTTGGAGTACTATGTTCAGTTCTGGTCACCTTGCTTTAGAAACAATGGCATTT
The DNA here is from genome assembly GCF_028641065.1 of Leucoraja erinaceus. NCBI lineage: Eukaryota > Metazoa > Chordata > Chondrichthyes > Rajiformes > Rajidae > Leucoraja > Leucoraja erinaceus. The sequence goes on from NC_073386.1 coordinate 42,321,860, forward strand.
CAGCAGTGTTTTGGAAACACTGACTGGAAGGCGTTTGCAGCCCAGGCCACCCTTGACTCCCACACGGACATTGATTCCTACACATCCTCTGTTCTGGACTTTATAAACTCCACCATCAATAGTGTCACCTCCCTCAAACAGGTGACCATATACCCGAATCAGAAGCCATGGATGAACAGCGAGGTCAGGCTACTGCTGAAAGCACGGGACACCGCTTTCAGGTCAGGCGATACTCGAGCCTACAGTTCATCCAGGGCTAACCTGAAGAGGGGCATCAGGAAGGCCAAGCACTGCCATAAGCTCAGGATTGAGGAGCACTTCAACAACAACTCTGACCCCCGACGCATGTGGCAAGGCATCCAGGCCATCACGGACTACAGATCCTCCAACATCACCCCCACATCCAGCGACGCCTCCTTCCTTGAGGAGCTTAATCACTTCTATGGCCGCTTCGACAGGGACAATCTAGAGACAGCCATCAAGGCTGTGCTACCTGCCGATCACCAACCCCTCACACTCACCCCCTACGACGTGTACGTGGCACTGAGTAGGACTAATGCACGTAAGGCTGCTGGCCCTGACGGCATCCTCGGGCGCGTGCTCAGGGCCTGTGCTGCGCAGCTGACAGACGTCTGGACTGACACATTCAACCTGTCACTTGCCCAAGCAGTTGTCCCCACTTGCCTTAAAGCCACCTCCATCGTGCCAGTGCCAAAACACTCCACTGCGGCAAGCCTCAACGACTTCCGCCCAGTTGCACTTACTCCCATCATCACCAAGTGCTTCGAGAGGCTGGTCCTGGCACACCTCAAAAGCTGCCTACCCCCCACACTGGATCCCTATCAGTTTGCCTACCGCAAAAACAGGAGTACGGAGGATGCCATCTCAACGGCACTTCACTCCGCCCTCTCCCACCTCGACAACAGAGACACTTATGTAAGAATGCTGTTCATCGATTACAGCTCAGCATTCAACACCATTATTCCATCAAAACTGATCACCAAACTCGGTAACCTGGGCATCGACCCCTCCCTCTGCAACTGGATACTGGACTTTCTAACCAACAGACCCCAGTCTGTGAGGTTAGACAAGCACACCTCTTCAACCCTCACCCTGAACACCGGCGTTCCTCAGGGCTGTGTGCTGAGCCTCCTCCTCTACTCCCTCTTCACCTATGACTGCACACCTGTACATGGTACTAACACCATCATCAAGTATGCAGATGATACAACGGTGATTGGCCTCATTAGCAACAACGATGAGCTGGCCTACAGGGAGGAGGTCCAGCACTTAGCAGCATGGTGCGCTGACAACAACCTGGCCCTTAACTCCAAGAAGACCAAGGAGCTCATTGTAGACTTCAGGAAGTCCAGAGGCGGCACGCACACCCCCATCCACATTAACGGGATGGAGGTGGAACGTGTTTCTAGCTTCAGGTTCCTGGGAGTCAACATCTCCGATGACCTCTCTTGGACCCACAATACCTCTACTCTGATCAAGAAGGCTCATCAGCGTCTCTTCTTCCTGAGGAGACTGAAGAAGGTCCATCTGTCTCCTCAGATCCTGGTGAACTTCTACCGCTGCACCATCGAGAGCATCCTTACCAACTGCATCACAGTATGGTATGGCAACTGCTCTGTCTCCGACCGGAAGGCATTGCAGAGGGTGGTGAAAATTGCCCAACGCATCACCGGTTCCACGCTCCCCTCCATTGAGTCTGTCCAAAGCAAGCGCTGTCTGCGGAGGGCGCTCAGCATCGCCAAGGACTGCTCTCACCCCAACCATGGACTGTTTACCCTCCTACCATCCGGGAGGCGCTACATGTCTCTCCGTTGCCGAACCAGCAGGTCGAGGAACAGCTTCTTTCCGGCGGCTGTCACTCTACTCAACAACGTACCTCGGTGACTGCCAATCACCCCCCCCCCCCCCGGACACTTATTATTATTTATTCAAATCGTTTGCTATGTCGCTCTTCAAGGGAGATGCTAAATGCATTTCGTTGTCTCTGTACTGTAAACTGACAATGACAATTAAATTGAATCTGAATCTGAATCTGATTAAGCTGAAAATTCTGTTTTAGAAATGATGCTGTTAATCTGAAATGAGTGCAGTAAAGATTTATGCGGATGTTGAGATAAGGAGCAAAACACAAAGTGCTGGAGTAACTCAGTGTGTGTGGCGGCATCTGTGCAAGGAATGGATGAGCGATGTTTTGGGCCAAGTTCCTTCAAGACTTAAATATAAAATCTGTCTAATTGTTTCTTAAATGTTGCAATAGTCCCTACCTCAACTACCTCCTCCAGCAGCTCATTCCATACACCCACCATCCTTTGTGTGAAAAAGCCACCCCTCAGACTCCAATTACATTTTATCCCCTTCACCTAAACCTATGATCTCTGGTTCTCGATTCCCCTACTCTGTGTAAGAGACTCTGTGCATCTACCTGATCTATTCCCCTCATGATTTTCCACACCTCTATTAGATCACCCCTCATCCTCCTGCGCTCCAATAAATAGTTCTAAGCCAATAGTGTTTACAGGACAGAGATGCATGTGACCAATATGGGAACTGAACAATTTGGGGTACTTGACATTTCGGAAGCATGGGTAGAAAGGGAAAGGAGGTGTAGTAGTTCTGTGAATAAAATATGAGATTAGTATAGGAATGTTTACCCAGACAGAGGTAGATCTAGTCTGGAAAGATAAAAGAAATACTGAGGGTGTAATCAGCTACTAAATTTACAAAATAGTATGAAGTATGGGGTGTGGGGGGAGGGGGGGGCAAGAAACCTACCATAATAATTTAGGTGGATTTAATCTTCATATAGAATAGTTAAATCAAATTGGTGAAGCTCAGCTTGAGGATAAACAGAATGAATTCAGGACAGTTTCCCAGGGAACAAACTGCATTAGATCTGGGCTTGTGTAATGAGAATGGATTAATTAATGATTTCATAGTACCGGTGGAAAGGACCCTCGAGGGACGAGTGATCATAACATGATAGGACTTCATATTCAGGCTGACAATGGCCAACTCAGGGCTGAACCTATATCCTTAATTTAAATGAAGGCAATTATAATTACCTAATGACTGAAGTGCATTGGAAAGCATATTAAACGGTAAGATGGTTAGTAGTGGGAGACTTCTCAAGAAATAGTTCATAATTCTCTACACACATTCTGTTAGAAATAAGGTTTCTATGAAAAGAACGTTGAAAGACGCATGGCGTTGGGTTTACAGAAATGAACATAATATGGTGAGAAATCAGTGAGAGATAGAAAATTCAGAATATTTTAGAAATCAGCAAACTGAAAAAGGAGAAAGCATATTTTGTGATTAAACGAGCAATATGGTCACTCTCTAGTGTTTAAAAGTGTAGGCCTGACAGAAGGTAAGAATGGGAATTAAAAATAGGAAATAAGGAAACATGAAACAAAGAACAAAAATACACAACGAATCAAAACAATGATGCATTGATGTATTGACAGAATCACAGTTATTATGTGCAGAAGATGGCTATTCTTGTTGCTGAACCATAAGTTAAATCACAACAATATCTTGTTAGGTGAAAGGCTTAGAATAAAAGCTTTGGAATAACACACCTTTAGAAAGAATATGAGGAGGAATTCCGTTAGTCAGAGGATGGTGAATCTGTGGCTGTGGAGGCCATCATTGGGTATTTTTAAGGGTGAGATTGACTGATTCTTGATTAGTAAGGGTGTCAAGGGTTATGGGGAGAAGGCAGGAGAATGGGGTAGAGAGGGAGAGATAGGTCAGCCATAATTGAATGGCGTAGTAGACTTAATGGGCCGATGGCCTAATTTTGTTCATATGACTTATTAACATGAAAATCTGATGGGCTAGTTTCAAGGAGAACTCATAACAATCAATATCATGAGAGATGGCCACTGGAAATACTAATGTTACTTAAGGCAGACATGACCAAGTTCCAATGGCCTGCATCTGATGTTGCAATGGATCCATTGGTTGATGTCTTTCAAAACCAACAAAGTTCCAGGAACTTTGGCAATGAGGAAGAAGACAAAAAAGTAGATAATGATAGCCTATTAGCTCAACGTGCTGTCAGTCAATATGCTGGAATCTTTCATCAAGAAATAGCTGCACATTTAGAGAGATTATATGTGATCGAACTGTCAACATAATTTTGTGATATGACAAGGTGTCACATAACAGAGGAACCAAGATGGCGTCCAACCCAGGGGACTATTTATGTGCTAGTCACAGAAGTGAATCTGCAATCACACATTACAACCGCTCCACATTTTTAAATCTCGACTCGATTGTAATCATGATATAGCAACATTTCTTACTTTAACTAATATCACTAAACGTTATTCCCTTATCATGTGTCATGGTGAATGGCTCGACTCAATTGCAATCAGGTGTTGTCTTTCCGTTGACTGGTTAACACGCAACAAAAGCTGTTCTTCGGTACATGTGAAAATAAACTAAACTAAACTAAAAGGTTAATGCAAATAGTTAATTGTATCTGGGGGAAGTGAGTAAGCATATTTCAGGCTGGAAAGTTGTAATCAGTGGAGTGCCTCAAGGATCAGTTCTTGGGATTCTTATATCAATAACCTGGGTGCAGTGGAGAGAGTGTAAGGTATCCATGTTTTCCAATGACATGAAAATAGGTGGGAAATGTTGTAATGATGATATTTGGACATAGATTGGTTGAGTATCTTGCGATTACACTTGAAATTCACTGTGGAAAGTGTGAGGTCGTGCATTTCAGTAAGAAAAATCTATATGGAGAAAGATTACAAATAAGCCAAGTGCAGAGAAATCTAGGTGTTCTTGTATACAAATTACAAAAGGATAGCAGACAAGTACAAGTGGTTAGGTAAGCAAATAGCATTTTGACTTTTATTGTAAGATGGTTGAACAGGTAGGGAATAGAGGAATACAGACGGCGTGCAAGCAGATGGGATTAGTGTAGATTGGTATCATGGTCAGTGCAGAAGGACCTCTTCTCTGGTCTATTGTTCTGGGTTCTATCTCAGGGTGCTTTGAGAGGCAAGGGAGAAGATTTTAACATTGTTACTGGCCGCAGAGGAAATGCTAGATGATTGGAGGATGGCAAGAATGGTGCCTTTATTCACGATATGTACATCAAGTGCACTGTGCACACTTATCTACACTGGATTATCTGCACACTCGATTGTAATAATGGCTCGATTGTAATCATGTATAGTCCATCTGCTGACTGGTCTGCACGCAACAAAAGCTTTTCATTGTACCTCGGTGCACGTGACAATAAACAAAACTAAATTAAACTATATAATTCATTATAAGACAGTGGTAGAGAAATTGTTGGGAAAAACATCTGATATTAATTGTACTTAGAGAATCAAAGTCAAGAATTGTCAGCAAGGCTTTGTTAAGGGGAGATGCTGTCTGACTAAATTCACTGAATCTTTCAGAGATAATTACGCAGACGGATGTTGTGCAGTTGGGCTTCACTAATGTCTTTGACAAGGTCCCACATGGAATCCAGGGCAATTTGGCAAAATGAATCAAAATCTACTTGTGTGAGCAGGAGTGCGATGGTCAAATGTTGTTTTTGTAATTGAAATCTATGACCAATGCAGTAATGGGAGATTGTAAATGACTAATTTGATTGAATAAGTTCATAAATCATATGAGCATAATTAGGTTATTCGGCCCATCAAGTCTACTCCGCCATTCAATCATGTCTGATCTATCTTTCCCTCGTGGCCCCATTCTCCTGTCTTCTGCCATAACCCCTGACACCCACACTAATCAATAACCAATCAATCTCCACCTTACAAATATCCATTGACTTGCCCACCACAGCCTTCTGTGGCACTGAATTCCACAGATTCACCGTCCTCTGACAATAGAAATTCCTCCACTTCTCCTTTCTAAAGGTACGTAATTTCATTCTGAGGCTATGGCCTCTGGTCATAGACTCTCCCACTAGTGGAAACATCCTCTCCACATCCACTCGATCCAGGGTGCATTTGGTTGCATTTGCAATCAAAAATATGTGACCACTGGTGTACTGCAGGACAGGATTGGGGATTTCATTGTTTCTTATACACATTAACCATCTGAAGATGAATGTAGGAGGTATGCTTAGCGTGGTCGAGTATGACATGTCTAGTGAAGGTGACATGTCTAGTGAGCTAGGAGGATGGTCAGGGGCAACTGAATGATAATGTATAGTTGGTAAGATAGTCAGAGCAACGGCAGGTGTCATTTGGTTGTTAAGATGTGAGGCAATGTATTTTGGGAGGCTAAAAAGGCCGGTATAAAATGAATGGAAAGTTCGTAGGACTTTATGTGGAGCTGAGATGTATTTCCAAAGATCCCAGAAGGCAGCAGCACAGGCTGGTGAGGTGGTTTAGAAGGTTTACTAGAGTGGATGCAGAGGAGATTCACCAGGATTTTGCTACGGTTACAGCGTTTCAGCTCGGAGGAAAGACTGATTTGGCTGGGCTTGTTTACTCGGGACACAGGAGGCTGAGTGCTTCATGACTGAGGTATAGAAGATGATGATAGACATAGATAAACACTTTCCCTTAACCAGGGGAATTAAGGATATAGAGGAGATTTAAGAAAGAAATTCTTCATCCAGAGTTTGGTTGAAATAGGGAACACACTGCCTGAGGAAGCAGTGTAGGCAAAGGGTCTCACAACATTAAAGAAGAATTGAGACCAGCGTCTGAATTACCATTGCATTGAGGGCCATGTGCCAAGTGCTGGAGGGTGGGACGAGAATACATGATACTCCATGGCCAGCCATGGTCCAAATGGCCTGTTCAATTACTCTTTGACTCGAACCTTGCCCTCAACAGGCCATGCCTCTTTCAAAGATTTCTGTACATGATCACCTTGGTTTCATGCTGCTGCAGATGCGTAATTGCGCCATTTTGTCTTTCTTGCCTCTCTGCTGGATTCTACCTATGTGCTTAACTCTGTGTTGCATTTACTCTGACACTTTCCTGCCCATTCTTCCAGACTATTTATTTTCTACCATCGCTATTCTCCGTACGATTTACCACACTTCCCCGCCTGGCAACACATCTCCATCAGGTCCGCAGAATTTCTTGTTTTGCCATCCATAGCAGCCTGGAATACATCTCCTCTAAATCTGGGATTTATATACTTTTGACCACTGAAACATCTAGTCCCTCCCCGTTTTATCGTTAGCATGCTCTAAGTATCTCATTCTCCCTCCTTGAAATCTGCCAACTACAATGCCTTTCACTTCAGTGAATATAGATGAAAAATATTAATTTAAGATCTCTATTACGTTATCTCACACCATGCACAAATTGTTCCTTTTGTCCTTAACAGACAATATTCTTTCCTTGGTTAACTATTTGATCATAATATACTTATAAAACGACTGTGCAACTGCAATAATTATGCTCCAGAATATTCTGCACCCCTCTGTCCATATTAGTTCCAATCAACATCTAATCTAAGGGCGGCATGATGTCGCAGCGGTAGATTGCTGCCTTATAGTGCCAGAGACCTGGGTTTGATCCTGACTATGGGTGCTGTCTATATGGAGTTTGTACATATTTCCCCATGACCTGCGTGAATTTCCCCCAGGATCTCTGGTTTCCTCCCACTCACCAAAGACAAACAGGTTTGGGCTTGGTATAATTGCAAATTGTCCCTAGTGTGTGTAGGATAGCACTGTGCACAGGGAACCGTGTGCTAGTCGGCACGGATTTGGTGGGCCGAAAGGCCTGTTTCCATACTGTATCTCTATCTCTAAACTAAACATATTGTCCACTTACCATTAACCTCATTTGCTTTCCAGCTTCCCATTTCCACACCCAATCTTTTATCAACCACTCAATAAGGCATACTCTAGCCATTCATTGGGTAATGGAGTTTAGAAAAAAATCCCAGCTGGCTCTATGACAGTCAATCTTATGTTTTTGTCTCCCCACTAGAACGTGTTCTCCAATCTACCGATGTACAAGGGTTAAAGCTACTGGGGATGAGTTTAACATCAGGTATGTAAGAGGTGTCACATGGGTGTAAGGTCTCTAGAGGTTTTTGCCCATTTGGTTGGAGCGAGGGAGAGCTGCACTGCCTCACGTGCGATCCTTTAGATGGGATGCTAAACCAACACTCCATCTACTCCTGAGTAAACATAGGAGATAGAAAACGAGGAGCGGAGAGTTTTAATGGACATTACACGCACCTAGTTGTGGCTTACATTCTATAATGACCAGAAGTTAGCAACACACTAAAAATCCTGCATATTCAATAACGAGTAGGGATAACGAGTAGAGCCCTCACAATGATATGGCAACGTTCTGCCTTGCACTGCCCCAGTTCATGCGAAATAATTGCCAGAAAGTGCTGTCCTGTTAGTGCGGCATGGTGGCGCGGCGGTAGAGTTGCTGCCTTAAAGCGCCAGAGACCCGGGTTCAATCCTGATCTCGGGTGTTGTCTGTATGGAGTTCGTCTGTTCTCCCCTTGACCGAGTGGGTTTTCTCTGGGTACCCCGGTTGCCTCCCACACTCTAAAGATGTACAGATGTGTAGGTTAATTGGCTTCGGTAAAAATTGTAAATTGTCCCCAGTGTGTAGGATAGTGGTAGTGTATGAGGTGATTGCTCACGCTGTTTCCATGCTGTATCTCTAAAGTCTAGAGTCATCTGACTGAGGCTCTCACTTGCCTGGGTCTTAAGCACTCAGCCATGCTCATGGGAGGTTAGTCCAAGCTCCATCGCACCAAACCTATGGATGCAAATGAACTGTTGCTTACCCCTAATTGCAGCTTTGAGTCAGCATTCTATATCTGGGCAATGTTCCATCCTCTGGCTTGATGATATATGACCTACTTTGCCCTCGTGGATCATTGAACGTGGTGCACTTACCCAGACAGCACTCCGAGAACGAGGTTCAACACAAAGAATGAGCCAATGATGATGAGCGGGATGAAGTACAGCCAGTTCCACATCGCCCCTAAGGCATCATCGGTCTGCAGAGTACAAGAAGAAATCTCCCTTTACATCTGTCTTCAAAGTCACACGGCATCCATCGGTCATGCTGGGATTGGTGAAGCCCGTGTTGTCCAGGCTAATATTACAAGAGAAGATAGACACAAAATGCTGGAGTAACTCAGTAACAAAACTGGCAGCATCTTTGGATAGAAGGAATCCTTCATTCTGAAGAAGGATTTCGACCTGAAACATCACCCGTTCCTTCTATCCAGAGATGCTGCCTGTTCCACTGAGTTACTCCAGCATTTTGTATCTATCTTTGGTGTAAACCAGCATCTGCAGTTCCTTCCTACACTAATATGGCAAGACCCTTGCTCTTCACATCACTTTGGAAGGGACTCCTGAATCTTCATCTATCCTCATCTCTACTACCCATTCCCAGCCTGCCGTTGACCATTTTCACTGCCATCCTCCCCTAATTCTTGGAACTTCTAAGTTACAGCCTGAATGTGGCATAACCCTCAAATTAAGTTTGAGAGGTCCACTAGTCAAGGTGCATTAGTCAGCAAACAAACATACAAATTAGGGGTGGGAGTAGGTCCCTCAGTTCCTTGTGGGATCATAGCTGTTCTGATTACAGTTCCAATTCAATTTGTTTGCCCTGCCCCTCTAACATTTCACCACCTTGCTTAGAAAGGGCCTATCTTCCAAGGTGATGAGTGAAAGGGACTTGGCATAACATGCAAAATGAGCAGCAGAGTTCTGGATGATGTTTAGGACAGTAGGCAGGTTGAAACAGGGATGGAGATGGGCAGTGCTACTGAAATGGGCACCGTCTGCCAACAAAGTATATTCAATATTGTGCGTTTCACTCACTTTAAGAGGATCAAGGTGGGATTACAGTGGTCCCCACAGTGACACTGATCCATGACCCTGGTTTCAAACGGCATAAAATGAACACCAACCTAGACCCTCGGCTATAACAGTCCATTCAATAATACCAGGCCACAACACTTTGGTGTAGCACAGTGGCCAAGCGGTGGAATTGCTGCCTTACAGCGCCAGAGACCCTGGTTTGATCCTGACAACAGGTGCTGTCTTTACGGAGTTTACACGTTCTCCCTGTGACCGTGTGGGTTTTCTCTGGTTGCTCCGATTTCCTCTCATGCTCCAAAGATGTATACGTTTGTCCTGCCCACTCTCCTGACATCAGTCTAAAGAAGTGTCTCGACCCGAAACGTTATCCATTCCTTCCCTCCAGAGATGTTGCCTGTCCCACTGAGTTACTCCAGCATTTTGTGTCTACCTTCGATTTAAACCAGCTCTGCAGTTCTTTCCTGCACAGGTTGGTAGGGTAACTGGCTTCGGTAAGGATTGTAAATTGTCCCTAGTGTGTAGGATAGTGCTGGTGTACAGGGATTGTTGGTCGGCGCAGTGGGCTGCATGGCCTGTTTCCACACTGCATCTCTATACTAAACTAAACCCTTTATTGGTTCCTTTTAGCCACTGACCAACACCAGGGTTATTTGCAGTAACCAGTTAGCATACAAGCACGTGTTTAGGAAACTGGTTCTCCTGGAGGAAATGCATGTGGTCATGGAGAAAACGCACAAACTCCACATGGGGAACATGTGAGGTCAGGATAGTATCTGGGTTGCAGGACCTGTGCAGCTGCAGCATTAATCACTACACAGCCAGGCTCTATAGGATTTGTCAATACACTGAGCAAAAGATAATGCCTCCTATGTCTTTATGAGTCTTTACTTTTATTCAGTTGCAAATCTCAGGCCTCCTCCTTACTTTCCCAATTACTCATGGGCGACACTCTAAGCTAAACAAAACTATCTTCAGTGACCTATTATCAAAAAATGTCTTGACCATAGGAATGGTGATCATGTTTTGGATATCACCCTTGCTGTGGTGACCTCTCCCATCACCGTTAGGCTTTCCTCTCTCACACACTGGGCTGACCCCAGCAATAAAGACCATGACCATCCTATTAATCCATGATCTAAGCTGTAGCTATCACTATCATCATATTACACTGCTCTCCCCTTTGTCAATGCCTACGTCTCCATCAAAGGGGACAAACATTTGACATGACTACCATAAAACTGTTTATAGTTATCCAGACAGCACCTCCTTCTACCCTGCCTCTTGCTAGGACAACATACTCTACTCTTCATATCTTTGTTTCAGCACATCTGCTCCCAAGGACATCTGAGATATTCCCACTCTTCAATTCACCTTCTCATTCCCACACCCAATTCGGTAGTAAAGAAGGCAAAAGCAATGGTAGCATTTATTTCAAGAGGGCTAGAATACAAAAACAGGGATGTAATGCTGAGGTTCTATAAGGCATTGGTCAGGCCCCATTTGGAGTATTGGGAGGAATTTTGGGCACCATATATTAGGACGGAAGTGCTGGCTCTGGAGAGGGTCCAGAGGAGGTTTACAAGTATGATCCCAGGAATGAGTGAGTTGTTTGACATATGATGAGCGTTTGACAGCACTGGGTCTGTACTCACTGGAGTTTACAAGAATGAGGGGGGACCTCATTGAAATGTACCTAATAGCAAAAGCCTTGGATATAGTGGATGTGGAGAGGATGTTTCTACAAGTGGGAGAGTCTAAGATTAGAGGTCATAGCCTCAGAATTAATGGACGTTCCTTAAGTCTGTCTGAAAAAAAGCTCAGAGAATTGCTAAGGACAAACTGCACCCCCTCCACACACACCTGGATCTCCTGCCATCAGGCAAGAGATATTGCAGCATCAATGCCCAGACTACAAGACTGCTAAACAGCTTCCTGCAACAGGCTGTGAGGCTGCTAAACAGTCACTCTGTACTCAAAGTCACCTGATTCTGCGGCTTGGCACGGCCACTTTAATAACTGGCACTGGCCACTCAAATCAGCTGCCCCGGACATTTTTATGATTGGTTTTACTGTATTTTAACGTTGTTGTTTTACCTGCTTTTAACTATTTATACTGTTCCATCAGGGACTGGATTGTTTTTAGTGTTATTATGTGTGAAATGTTTTAAATTTCATGTGTGATGTTCCGGTATTCCCAGGGAAAAGTATTTTCATTGTGCACTGTACAACTGTTGCTTGCAAGATGACAATAAAGGTTGATTGATTGATTGATTGATTGATTGAGGAATGAGATGAGAAGGAATTTTTTTAGAAGGTGGTGAATCTGTGCAATTCCTTGCCACAGAAGGCTATGGAGGCCAAGTCAATGGATATTTTAAAAGCAGAGATAGATAAATTCTTGATTAGTAGGGGTGTCAGGTGGTATGGGGAGCAGGCAGGAGAATAGGGTTAGGAGGGAGAGACAGATCAGCCGTGATTGAATAGCGGAGTAGACTTGTTGGGCCAAAAGACCCAATTCTGCTGCCGGAGTGAATCCATGCAAACTGAAAGAACACTACCTCATATTCTGCTTGCGTGGCCTACAACCCAACATTGAATTCTCTAATTTTAGGTCACTAACCCCCCCCAACTCTTTCTCATCTACCCAGCTGCCCCTCCCCCAAGTACTCATTCCGTTCCCCTCCTTTACTTCCTCCATTTGCTGGGTTTGATGACGTTTGTCATTTTTCTCTGTGACCACATGGACTTCCTTCAGGTGTTGCAGTTTCCTCTCACATCTCAAAGACGTGGGGTTGGTAGGGAAATTGCCCACTGTAAATTGCCCCCGGTTTAGGTGGGCTGTAGAATCTGGATAAGTCAGCGTCATAGAGTTGTACGGCACAGAAGTGGGCTCTTCATCTCACCATCTCCATGTCCATGTATACTAATCCACTCTAAGCTGATTTACCCGCTTTATGTCCCTATCTTTCAATACCTTTCCTGATTAAGTGCTATATATGTCTTAAATATAAGACATTAGCTGTTCAGTCCATATCAATGATTTTAATTAGGGCATTGGATGTAATATATTCACATTTACCAATGAGTCAAACCTGGGTGGCAGTTTGGCTTATGAGTTTAGAGTTTAGAAGTACAGCGCGGAAACAGGCGATTCAGTCCACCGAGTCCACGCCTACCACGCCTAACATTATCCTACACACACCAGGGACAATTAAGTTTTACCAAGCTAATTAGCCTACACACCTGTGCGTCTTTGGGGTATGGGAGGAAATCGGAGCACCCAGAGAAAACCCACGTAGGTCATGAGAACGTAAAACTCCGTATAGACAGTACCCATTGTCAGGATCGAACCCGGGTCTCTGGCGCTGTAAAGCAGCAAATCTACCACTGTGCCATCATGCTGCCCGGAGGATAGACATGTTTCAGGGGATATTGACAGGTTATAAATGAACAGAGAAAGACATTGTGCAGAGTACATGATGCAAAACACTCATCCTTTTTGGCAAGAAACGTAGAGAGGCGGAGTATTTTTAACTGTTGACATTGCAAGGTGCTCTGTGGGAGGTCCTCATGCTGGAGTCGCTGACAGCTAACATGCAGGCTCAGCGAGCAATTAAGAAGACAAATAACATGTTAGCCTTTACAACAAGCAGATTTGAATACAAGAGCAGACATCCTGTTCTATTTATAAACAGCCCTGGTGATACAGGGAGTACTGTGTACAGGCCTGGCCTCCCTGCACTTGTAATGTAGTGAACATAGGGGAGGTTCACCAGGTGAATTCATCATAAGAGGTGAGATTAAATAAATTGGTTCTGATCTTAGTTTAGTTTAGTTGTTTAATTTAGTTTTGTTTGGAGATACAGCGTGGAAACAGGCCCTTCGTCCACGTGGACAAGTGATCACCCATGCATTAGTTCTATCCTACACAGTAAGGAGAATTTTGAGATGTGGGAGGAAACCGGAGCACCCGGAGAAAACCCACGTGATCACAGGGAGAATGTACAAACTTGGTCGAGACAGCACCCGCAGTCAGGATCAAACCCGAGTCTCTGGCGGTGTAGGGCAGCAACCCTACCTTTAGGGGTGTCACTGTGCCGCCCCTAATCTGTCTAGAGTTTTGTAGAACAAGAGGTGTTCTCATTGAAACTGACACCATTCTCATGGTATTTGATAAAGTAGAGGAAGGTTGTTTTGTTTCGATGGGTGATGTTGATGTTTTTCTTGTGTAAGGTACCTGGGTTGAAGTCTGAAAATGAGTGGTCATCCATTTATGACTGATGTGAGTGGAAATATCTTCGCTCAGAGAGCTGCGAATCTTTGGAATTCTCTACACAGAAATTGCTAAATATATTCAAATCAAGGGATGCAAGATTGGGAGAATGCTCTTGTTCATAAAGTGCACTCTACTATGACTATTCATTTCCTTGTATAATGAGGAGTGTAGGAGGGCTTTTGCTGAAAGAAGCACCAGGCATGATGCCCAAAACAACTAGTGAAGCTGTATTGCAAGTCTCTGTGCATGGTAAACAGTGAAATCAGCATGCAAAAGAAAAAAACCCTCTGTGGTCCTATCATATCTTGTCGGAAATGGTAGAGAAGATTTAAACAACTAATGAGTGGAGGAAGCTCCTGCATGATTCCCATCCATGATGATTGTGGAGCCAAGGAGGGGAATGCTGAAGAAAAGGTTGAAGCATTCACACCCATATTTAGCCAGAAATCCCATGTGGAGGGATATTGGATCATGAGCAGGCTGAGGGCTCATGGAGTCTGAGAGTCTTACAGCATGGAAACAGGTCCAATATGCCCACACCCGCCAACATGTCCCATCTATACTGCGTTTGGTCCATATATCCCTCTAAACCTGTTCTATCCATGTACCTGTTTAAGAAGGAACTGCAAATGCTGGAAAATCGAAGGTAGACAAAAATGTTGGAGAAACTCAGCGGGTGAGGCAGCATCTATGGAGCGAAGGAAATAGGCAACGTTTCGGGTTGAAACCCTTCTTCAGTCTGAAGGGTTTCAACCCGAAATGTTGCCTATTTCCTTTGCTCCATAGATGCTGCCTCAACCGCTGAGTTTCTCCAGTATATTTGTCTGCCATCCATGTACCTGTCTGTTTCTTAAACGTTGCAATAATACCTCCTCCGGCAGCTCATTCCATACACCCACCATACTTTGTGTGAAAAGGTTACCCCTCAGATTCCAATTAAATCTTCCCCCCTTCACCTTAAACCTATGTCTGGTTCTTGATACCCCTACTCTGGACAAGAGACTCTGTGCGTTTACCCGAATTAATCCTCTCACCTCTATAAGATTGCCCCTCATTATTCTGCGCTCGAAGGTAAAGAGTCCCAGTCTGCTCAACCTCTCCCTACAGACTCTTGAGTCCTGGCAACATCCTCGTAAATCTTCTCTGTACCCTTTCCAACTAGACAACATCTTTCCTATAACATGGTACCCATAACTGAACACAATAATCTAAATGTGGCCTCACCAACATCTTATATAACTGCGACATGACCTCCCAACTTCTATATTCATTCTAATTGCTCACATACTTCCTACCATCTCCACAAGCAGTGCATTTCAGATTCCAACTACCTTCTGGGTGAAGATTTCCCCTTCAGATCCTCTTTAAACTTCCTCCTCCTCATCTTTATTCATGCCCACATGACTTATACAACCCAGATGGGAAACTAATTGGTACTATCTATCTGATATTACTCCACATAAACTCTGTACTTTTCTCAGGGAAAACAAATCCTGCCTTTCCAACCTCTTCTAATGTGAAATATTCTAATCCAAGCAACATCCCGATGACTCTCCTGATCCATATCCTTCCTATAGCATGGCAATCAAAACTGCACAAAATATTCCATTCTCTCATTATGCTGCAAATAACTTTCTACCTTTATACTTTATACCCTGTCTGGTGAAGGCCACTTACTTCACCACCTAATCTGCCTAAACTGCACCTTTCAGGGATCTTGTACCCCAGGATCCTTCTGTTCATCAATACTCCCTTGGGCCTTGCCACTGTTGTGTATGTCCTACCCCTATTTGATCATCTGAAATGTATCACTTTACACTTGTCAGGATTAAATTCCATCTGCCATTGCACCAGCCGATATTCCAGCTGATCATTATTATTCTGTAACATAAGATAACCTCCTCACTACGGACAACATCACAAACTTGTTTGTCAATTGCAAACTTGCCCATCACACTTATTATATTCATATCTAACTCATTATTGTATATCACCAACATCGTAGGTTCCAACACCGACCCTTGCGATACACCACTGATCATAGATGCCCAATCACAATATCAATCCTCCACTATCACCCACTTTGGGACAGCAGCACAGCAGTAGACTTTCTGCCTTACAGTGCCAGAGACCCGGGCTCGATCCTGACTATGGGTGCTGTCTGGATGGAGTTTGTACGTTCTTCCAAAGACCATGTGGATTGTCTCCAGGTACTCATGCAATTGTAGAATTTTGATGGAGTATTCAGTGACATGCTTCTGTGGAAGCGGCAGCACTCATGAGGATTCTTTGTGTTTGCCTCAATGAGCTAGGCCTAGGACAGGTATTTTGAGATATGTATGTCCAGGAACTTGAAGCTGTTGACTCTCTCCATTGCCATTGAGGTCAGGTTCATGGATCTTTGGCTTTCCCCTTCTTGAAATCAACTATCAACTCTTTGGTCTTGCTCTAGTTAAGAGCAAGATTGTTGTTCTGGCCCCATTTAATCTGATTATCGATCTTCCTCCTGTACTCGGACTCATCGTTATTCATTCTTTGCCCAATGATGGTGGTATTGACGGCAAATTTAAAAATGGTATTGGAGCTGTGTCTGGCGACATAGTTGTGGGCATAGAGAAAGCAGAGCAGGGGACTGAGCACACAGGCTTCAGGTGCCCGTGCGTTGACGGTCATTGAAGAGGAAGTGTTGTTGCCAAAGGCCAGCCGATGAGGAAGTCAAGGATCCAATTGAACTGGGATGAGCAAAAAACCTAGTTCCCAGAGTCTGCTGATGGGTTCAGAGAGGATGATGGTGTCAATGAACAACCACCTGACGTACATGTTTTTGTTGTCCAAGTTGTCCACTGTGAAGTGAAGATCCAGTGAGACACTAAAGTCAATGTAGACAACATCAAACACAGCACCTCCATCCATATACTCGTTTCCCTGTTCAAAAATGTCATGCAAATAAGTGAGACACAATTTCCCACAAGCAAAGCCACGTTGATTGTGTCCAATAAATCTTTGCCTTTTCAAGTGTAAATAAGAATTGTTACCAATAATTTCACCACCACTAATGTACGACTCACGGCCCTGCATTTACCTGGCTTATCACTGCCAGCCTTCTTGAATAAAGGGAACCACAGTTGATGTGCTCCAGTCTGCACAACCTGTGGCGAGCGGAGATTTAAGAACATGTCAGGGTCTCACCAATTGTTCTCTTGCCTCACGTAACAGCCTGGGATGCTCATTATCAGGATGAACACAGCATCTAGAATCCTTTCTCCCTCCTCAAAACCTTTCAGCAACTTGTCCTCCACTGTTGGCATGTGGAGAATTCTACAGCCACATTCAATGTTTTAACCTGAATTCTGAATTTGTGACCCTCTCATTCTGCATCCAACATCCTCTCTGCCTCATAGGGACCTGGGTTCAATCCTGTCCTTGGGTGTTGCTGTGTGGATTTTGTATAGTTTCCTTTTGACTGCTTGATCTTTCCCCTGGCACACCATCTCATCTTATATCAAATGGATGTTTTCATAGGCTAATTGGCTGGCATAAATCACCACTTGGTGTGGGCAAGTGCAAAAGGGAGCAAATGGGCAGATGAAAGAGGGTAAATCGTAGGACTGCAGGGAGTAAGGAGAAGGGGAATGGAACAGATGGGATTACTCTGATGGGAGCCAGCATGGACCTGATAGGCCAAATGTCCTTCTCTCATGTCATAACAAGCTAGCGACCATATTCAAGGACAACGCTCCAAGTTTATCTATGCCATTGACTTACATTGTAGAGGATGGTAGTCCATCCCTCCATGGTGATGCACTGGAAGACAGTGAGCAGTGCAAACAGGATGTTATCGAACTGGGTGATGCCGTCGTTGGGTCCGATCCAGTATGAACACATGGTGCCATTGGGGCAGAGTCGGGCAGGCTCCAATGTGCCACAGGGAAACTGCAACTCCAGCTCTTCTGCCGCTGCGGGGGTCAATGAGAAAAACATTAGGCAGTACTCAAATGAAGGGATGCTTCTTCAGTGCCTTCCACAGCAGCACGCTACACAAAATATAATGCCTTCTCAAGGGTGGTCATGATTGGAAGTTGGAAATTGCAACTATGGGGGCGGCACAGTGACACAGCGGAAGAGTTACTGCCTTACACCGGCAGACACATGGGTTCGATCCTGACTTTGGGTGCTGTCTGTAGGGAGTTTGTACGTTCGCCCTGTGACCGCGACCTTTTTTTACGGGTGCTCCGATTTCCTCCCACATTCCAAAGACGAACAGCTTTGTAGGTTAATTGGCTTCAGTAAAGATTGTACATTATCCCTAGTGTGTAGGATTGTGCTAGTGTGTGGGTATTGCTGGTTGGCGTGGACTCGGTGGGCCGAAGCGCCTGTTTCTACACTGTATCTCTAAACTAAACTAAACTATATTGGGACTGGCCCAATACTGTCTCATCTGTGAACTGGTCTACAGCACTCTAGCATGGTAATGGGCCAAGACTGTGGATTTCCATGAGGACACTTACCTGCATTATCCGTGTAGCAGGTATGGTGCAGTTTACCATAATAGAACTCCAGACCAATGATGGCGAACATGAGGATGGCAAAGAAGAGGAGCAAGCCAATCTGGAGCAGAGGGACCATTGCCTTCATGATGGACTTCAACACAATCTGTAAACCTACAGAGCAGGGAAGAGCAGATTAAGAGCAGCCTTCGACCACATATGGTCTGCCAACCTCCTGGTTCCGCTCCCTCAGCTCCCTAACACTTGCTTATTTCCCTTTCTCTAACTGCCCTGATTAACTTATCCTTCAGGTGGTCTATCCACAGCATATTAGTTTGGCTACACTGGTCAAATCCTGACAGATACATTCCTTTTGTTATAGAACATATAGCACTCAGAAACTAGCCCTTCTGCCTATTGATGCTGACCTTCAAATATGATGCCTATTCATGATGGCCTATTTTTTCTTACGTTTCGGACCAAAACCCTTCTTCAGGCTGATGGGTGGTGGGGGGGGGGAGAAGAAAGGAAAAAGGAGGCGGAGGAGGAGCCCGAGGGCTGATGGAGAAATAGGAAGGGGAGGAGACAGCAAGGGCCAACAAAATTGGGAGAATTCAATGTTCATGCCCGCAGGATGCAAACACCCCAAACGGAATATGAGGTGCAGTTCCTCCAATTTCCGGTGTTGCTCACTCTGGCCGTGGAGGAGGCCCAGGACAGAGAGGTCGGATATGGAATGGGCGGGGGGGGGGAGTTGAAGTGCTGAGCCACCGGGAGGTCAGGTTGGTTAATATGGACCGAGCGGAGGTGTTCGGTGAAAAGATCGGCAAGCCTCCGCTTGGTCTCACCGATGTAGATCAGCTGACATCTAGAGGAGCGGATGCAATAGGTGAGGTTGGAGGAGATGCAGGTGAACCTCTGTCGCACCTGGAACGACTGCTTGGGTCCTTGAACGGAGTCGAGGGGGGAGGTAAAGCGACAAGTGTAGCGTCTCTTGCGGTTGCAAGGGAAAGCGCCCGGGTGGGGGTGGTACGGGAGGGAAGGGAAGAATTGACAAGGGAGTTACGGAGGGAGCGGTCTTTGCAGAAAGCAGATATGGGGGGAGATGGGAAGA
The DNA here is from genome assembly GCF_028641065.1 of Leucoraja erinaceus. Taxonomy (NCBI): domain Eukaryota; kingdom Metazoa; phylum Chordata; class Chondrichthyes; order Rajiformes; family Rajidae; genus Leucoraja; species Leucoraja erinaceus. The sequence continues at coordinate 42,341,572 of NC_073386.1, forward strand.
TGTGGCGAGTGGTGGGGCCACGTTGGAGGTGGAGAAACTGACGGAGGATTACTTGTTGTATGTGACGGCTAGTGGGGTGAAAGGTGAGGACTAGGGGGACTCTGCTCTTGTTGCGAGTGGAGGGATGGGGAGAGAGAGTAGTGTTACGGGGTATGGATGAGACCCTGGTGCGAGCCTTATCTATGGTGGAGGAGGGGAACCCCCGTTCCCTGAAGAATGAGGACATTTCAGATGCCCTGGTGTGGAATGCCTCATCCTGGGAGCAGATGCGGCGTAGACGGAGGAATTGGGAATAGGGGATGGAGTCCTTACAGGCAGCAGGGTGGGAAGAAGTGTAGTCCAGATAGCCATGGGAGTCAGTGGGTTTATAGTGGATGTCGGTCAGAAGTCTATCCCCTGCGATGGAGATGGTGAGGTCAAGGAATGGTAGGGAAGTTTCTTATCAGCACTTGGTCCATTGCCTTCTCTGCCTTAGTGATTCAAATGCTAGTCTAGATACTTCTTACCTATCATGAGAGTCTTTGCCCCCACCAGCTTCTCAGGCAGAACATTCCAGATTCCGACCATCATCTGGGTGAAAAACGTCTTTCTCAGATCCCCTCTCAACCTTACTATACATCTATACTCTCCCATTTACTCCAGCTTTGGGAAAGCATTTCCTGCTGTCTATATCCTGAGCCTTCCCCATTTTAAGTCAAACAAACCCATCCTATCCAGTCTTCTATCACAAGTAAAACACTCCAACCTAGTTAATCTCCTCTGCACCCTCTCCAGTGCAATTTCATCCTTCATCCTTCCCTTAGTGTGGAAACTAGATCTGTACACGGTATTCCAGCTGTGGCCTAACTGAGGCTTTATAACATTGCATCCAAATGTACAGTACCTGCTCTTATATTCAGTAGACCAGCTAAGGAGCCAACGGTGATTTTTTGGACAGGAGGAAGGCATTTCACAGGGATTGATTTGCCTTGAGGCCATTTCTTTAAAGAGCAGCCACAGGCACGATGGGAGCTGCAACAATTCTACACTTCTAAGAAAAGGAGACTCACTGGGAATTCCGGACACCAGCTTGAGAGGTCGCAGCACACGGACTGCTCTCAGAGTCCGCAGGTTGAAGTGTGTTGCTGCCGTGGCTAGGAGCCTGCAAGGAGAAAGCAAAGAGTTTAAGTGTGACTACAGAATAAAGAGCATTCGTGGAAGAGCATGAACATCCCTCTCAACACACCTCCACCGAATATAACTATGCTTCCGTAAATATCTGAAAGATTTAAATAGTAACATTATACAGAAAGGCTAAACTTATTCCTCCTTAATCCGTTCCCATTCAACAACACCCACTGAGACTATATTTATCCCAGGGAGAGCTATATCAGCCGGTTTATTCATGTCATTTTACAACTCTTTTTAAAGAAAAATAATTCAAATATTGACCACAATAACACATAGTTCAAGATAAATTTCAAAGGGGTTCGGATAATTTTCATTTTAAATGAACCACATTTATAGCCCAACTTCCATGAGCAGCTGACACCCTCAAACACCTGAGAGGTAATACGATGCTATAGTGAATTGAATTGAACTGAGATACAGCATTTAAACAGGATCAAGTCAACGCTATCCACTGATCACCCGATCGCTGTTTCACATCTACGCCCTACACATTAGGAGCAATTTACAGAGGCTAATTAACTTACAGATCTGCACATCTCTGGATATAGGAGGAAACTAGAGCACCTGGAGTGGTCACAGGAAGAACAAGTAAACTCTTTGCAGATAGCACCCGAGGTCAGGATCAAAGCCTGGTCTCTGGTGCTGTGAAGCAGCAGCTCCACTGGGTGTACCGTTGTAAGTACAACATTGGAAACTTGGTAGTCAATTTTACCAAGCTGACTGGATAGAGAATTGGCGTTTTAGAAGAAACAGTGGTGGTGGTGGGAGGTTCCTTTTCGGATTGGAGGCCCGTGACCAGTGATGTGCCTCAGGGATTGGTGGTTAGTCTACTACTGCTATGTTTTGTATCAAGGACTTGGATATGAATGTGCAAAGCATAATTAGTAAGTTTGCAGATGACACAGAAGTAGGTGGTATCATAGATAGTGAAGATGGTTATCAAATATTCCAGCAGGATCTTGATCAGCTGGGCAAGTGGGCTGAGGAATGTCTAATGGTGTGTTATGCACATAAGTGCAAGGTATTGTATTTTGGGAAGTCAAGGTATGGCAGGGGTCTTTAGAATGTGGTAGAGCAGAGGGATCTTGAAGAAAGTGGTTATAGATAGGGTGGTAAAGAAGGCTTTTGGTAATTTGGCCTTCATCAGTCAGGATATTGAGCATAGAAGTTGGGACATAATGTTCCAATTGTACAAGACATTGGTAAGGCCTTATTTGGAGTTTGTTCAATGGAGCTTTTTATTGTTCAATAGTTTGTGTTCAATTTGTTCACCCTGATAGAGGAAAGATGTCTGCAAGCTAGAACGAGTGCAGAGAAGATATATGAGGATGCTGCCAGGACTTGAATGCCTGAGTTAAAGGGAGAGGTTAGATAGGCTTGGACTTTATTCCTTGGCACGTAAGAGGCTGAAGGGTGATCTTATAGAGTTGTATAAAATCAGGAGGGAAATAGATAGTGAATGCTCAAAGTCTTTTACTTAGGATAAGGGAATCAGGGCCCAGAGGACATCAGTTTAAGGTGGGAGGGAAAAGATTTCATAGGATTCCGTGGGAAAACGTTTTCACTCAGAGGGTGGTGAATATATGGAACGAGCTGCCAGAGGAGGTAGTTGAGGCAGGCACTATTGCAACATCTATAGGAAAGGTCTAGAGCAATGTGGGCCAATGCGAGGTGTTGTGAAAACAATGACAATGGCTTGGAACTCAGTGTCTGAGTATGCAAAAATACAGAAGCCGTCTGCATGTTGCAGCTTAGCTGCAGAGGTGTGGCTAACCTTGTCTCTGGAGGGTATTTGCCAAAGGTTGAATAACTCCCACGAGAGTAGCTCCAATCCCACTGGATGTGAGATGCAACAATGCAACATGCCAAGTCAAGGACTCAGTCTTGTTCGACAAGTCTCCTCTGAGTATGGTTCTGTTGGAGATGAGTCTGCATCCTATCATGGAGAAGGTGTAAGATGGAGACCAATATCTATGGGGTGCTGAATTCAAACGATAGAGCCATAGGATAGACACAACATTCTGGAGTGACTCAGTGGGACAGGCAGCAACTCTGGAGAGAAGGAGTAGATCATGTTTCGGGTCGAGACCGTTCTTCAGACTGATGGAGCCAATAGGCATTGGCAAGGTCAAGTTGGGGCAATGTTCTGACGGAACATGCTGGTGCACCTCCCTGCATTTTCTTGGAGTTGTTGCACAGTGGAGATGATAAGCGTGAGGTGAAGCATTTCCCTGGGTAATATTGAGGAAGAAAGGGATCGTAGTGTACAAGTCAAAAGATGCCTGAAGGTGGCAGCACAGATAAATAGCGTAGTGAAGGAGCACTTGCCTTCATTAGCCGGGATATAGAATGTAAGTGCAGGGTGGTCTGGAAACAACTTTATAGTACCCTGGTTAGACCACAGCTGGAGCGCTGTGTACAGTTCAGATTGTGTAGGAACTGTAGATGCTGGTCGCACCAAAGATAGACACAAATTGCTGGAGTAACTCAGATTAGATAGGCTGTGCTTGTTTCCTCAGAGCAGAGGAGTCTGAAGAGGTATACAACATTACAAGAGGCATAGAGAAGATAAATAGTAAGAAACACAAGACAGAAAAACATGACAGAGGCCACTAAGAACAGAGCTTGCCATGAAGTACCCTTTGGAATTTAGTTGTTTGGCAGTAACAACCAGTTCCATTTTGAAATGTATATACTTAACAAACATATTTAGTGAAGTTAAGTCAATGATGATGTGACAGCCACCATCTTTTTTGGGTTTAGTGAATATATTTGATACGAATTGCAAGGGTTCAGGTTTTCCCATGATACCCTTTGTAATTATTCTCACCAGTTCAGCTTGTCCCTCTTGTTTCTTTAACGGAGAGGGGAAAAATATCCTCTGGAGTGAATGTTGACCCGGTGCCAATTTTTCTAGTATGAATTGTATTTGTATTCACTAATGCCATTGAGTATATACTGATCACTCGTGATAGACTCCCATGTGTTAGTATTACTCTATATACTGGTAGGAACCAGACCCGCCAACCTCCATGGTTATGGGTATTCTTCTGTTTCCTGCCGGTCCAACGAGTGTTGCACGTCGTCTGACGTGGCGGTGACGTTGGGGGGTGGCACATTTTCCATGGGGTCCGCTCTGGGCCCTGGTCTAAAGAAGACTCTCGGTGATAGAATGCGGATCCCGAGCTTTCATCAGTCCGATATGATAGACGTTGACTGATGGACGCGATGGGGTGCTGCTGCGTAGGAATTACTGTTTTTGGTTACTCGTCCCGGCCCTGCCCTCATGAGCCGAAAGTTTTGTAAAACCTCTTGCATGTCCTTCATATGCTTTGTGAGGTTTTTTCCCCAAAGAGCAGTGGGTCTGGCTCAGTGGCTGGGGTATGCACAACCCCGCAATGTAGGATTTCATGGCAGGTCTTATGACTTGTTTACGAAGGTTGTGGTCATCTCCGTATTTGTCTATGGAACGAGGAGAAACGATGTGATGGCTGACGTCAGGCTTTTAACGGCCTCCTGTACGTGGGGTTTCCACGTAGCTGTCCACCACACCTAGCAGCTCTTCCTGTTCCTGCACCCCTTGCATACTCCCGAGATCTTCAGCCATTGCCCCTGTTCTTGACCAGCCCAGTCCTGGTCACCAAAGCTATCCTCTGGAAAGAAGGAAGCAATGGACAGTGCACAAGGCACTGTGGAGGGAGTGCCTGACCCCCCTCTGCGAGAGCGCCCCTCCTGGGGTGCACCTCACTGGAGCTCCTGCTCCAAGAGCTGCTCCATGCGGCTCAGGCGGCTGTCTCTCCCCCGCCTGGGTGGAGAGACGTCCCGTCCGATAAGTCGGAGCCACCGGCCGGAAAGCCTCCTCCTTGGCTTTTACATCCAGCCCGCTGCTCAGGCGCTAGCGGGGCTGGGCTCGGCGCGGTGTCGGGGTATAGCGGACTGCCCGGTAAGCGGTCCTACCGCCTTGTTGCTGCCCCCGCCAGATGGAATGCTCCTCCATGGAGTCGAGCGGGGGGCAGGTCTGTGCAAGCGGCTGTCTTTCCCCCCGGCGGGTGGAAAGACGTCCCGTCCGATAAGTCAGAGCCACCGAACGGACGCCTCCGTGGCGTTACTTCCAGCCCGCTGCTCAGGCGCTAGTGGGCTGGGCTCGGCACGGGGTCGGGATAGCGGAGCGCTGGGTAAGGTAAGCAGTCCTACCGCCTTGTTGATGCCCCCCCCTGATGGACGCTCCTCCGTGGAGTCGAGCGGGGGACAGGTTTGTTGCATAGCCTTTCTTCTCTGCCGGACAGCAGAAGGCTCCCTGTGAAAGAAAAACCCAACGTCAGCTTACCTTACGGTCCGTTCTTTCACCTCCATAGCGGGAGCGCCTGACTCCCGCTGCGCCGCTGTTGCTCTGCTGAACGTAATGCCGCGCATGCGTGCTGAACGGGTTCTTCACGGAATAACTCACGTGACTCCGAAGTAAAATACTAATTGGAGGAACATCATCTCATATTTTGCTTGGGCAGTTTGCAGCCAAGTGGTATGAATATTGATTTCCCTTTCTCTCTATTCCTCCCCCAACCAAGTCGCACTAGCTTGTCATTTTCACCCTACAGTTTCCTTTATCATCGTTACTTTTTTGCATATCTTTCATTCATTGCTCTTTATCTCTCCACATCACCGTCTATATCTCTCGTTTCTCTTATCCCTAACCAGTCTGAAGAAGGGTCTCGACCCGAAACGTCACCCATTCCTTCTCTCCAGAGATGCTGCCTGTCCCATTGAGTTACTACAGCTTTTTGTATCTTTCGCTAACCGACTAGCTAGCTCTTCCTTTGATCTCATGCAATCTAACTATCCAGCACAGCCTATCATGCAGAACGTTATCAAAGGCCTTGCTGAAGTCCGTATAGACTACGTCTAAGGACCTGCCCTCATCAACCTTCCTGGTTACTTCTTCAAAGAACCAAACTATTTTGTGAGATGTGATCACTCATATATAAAACCATGCTCACTATCCCAAATCATCCCATCTTTCCAAATATCTTATCCCACAAAAACTTCTCCAATAACTTCCCTACCATCGATGTTCTGTTTACTGGTATTTAGTTCCCAGCTTTTTCTTTGCCGCCTATCTAAAATAGAGGCACAACATTAGCCCCCTCAAATCTTCTCCCATGGCTAACGATGAGGATATATCTCAACCCGGGTTCCTGCATTTTCTTTAAGACACAAAGTGCTGGAGTAACTGGAGTAACTGAGCGGGTCAGGCAGCATCTCTGGAAAACATGGATAGGTGACATTGTGAGCAAGGACCCTTCTCAGACTGACTGTGAATACTGAGTTACTCCAGCACTTTGTGTTCTCAATCAACCTGAAGAAGGATATTGACCTGAAACGTCACCTATCCATGTTCTCCAGATGTCTTTTTTTGTAAACCATCATCTGCAGTTCCTTGTTTCTGCTTCCTGCAATTTCTTCTCTAGCTTTCTGCAGTGCCCGGATTAGGCCCCAGAGATTTATCTGCCTTCAGACATCTTAGGACAACACAACCTCAATTGAAATATTCAGTATCCTCAAAATGTCACTATTAACTCTCCCATGTACTCTAGTCTTCATGTCTTTCTCTGTGTAAAAACATAGAGGAAATTTTAACATAGGACGTCACCCATTTCCCGTGGCTTCCACATAAATGACCGTATTAGTTTCTGAGGGCCCCAATTCTCTCTCTAACTTCCCTTTTTCCCTTAATATACTTAAAAATCTCTTTTAATTCTCAAGGTTTAGTCAGGGATGCTGGAGCTATGAGGCTGCAGATCTAATAGCTGTGCTATCTTTGGGGTTAAGGGATGATATACAAAGATTGCTCAGTGGGATACCAATGCTGAAACATGCAAGAGGTTGGTTCTTGGCAAGAGTGAACAAGTGCTATGGGTGAGGAAGTGAGATTGAGGACAGAGGAAAGAGACAGGTCTGTGAAGGATGTGGTGAGGTAGATAAATGGGTAAATGGGATTGAGGAACAGCGATGAGGAGATGGGTTTGAGGAGGAGGTAAGAACCAGGGTGATGAATGGAAGTTATGTTCAGACGTGAGATCAGAGGATATGGTAATGTAAGGGTTGGTGGGTTTGTTGTCTGCAGGAAGTGACATTGAGCTGTCCATGGAAGTGAAAGAAGGGACGGGGAGAGGGGTGTTAGAAAATCCAAAACAATGAGTGCCATTTTCCTGAACAGATGGGTGATCAGGACTAGCTGGATTACTTATCATCCTTGTTGGTTCTTAGAGACAATGCATTTCACTTCACCTCACTCTCTGCTTCATACAAACACCACGAGTAAAGCACACCAGGCTTCCTTTGTTTTTATTTAATGTAGCCCTGCCCCAGGGGCCATGTTAGATTTGGAGGATTCTTAGAGCAACTTAATTTTATAAATCCCAAACTTATCACTCCCTTCAACATTCACGCTAATCACAGGATGTTAAATATTGACGAGGCTTTTGAAAGCTTCCCCAGGGCATCTTCAGTTTGAAGCAGAGATTATCCTTGGCACTCGTCACTGTGTGGCTTCTGGCTGGTGCTCACTCCTTCTTAGCCTCACCCATTTGCTCAGTTTTTTTTGTATGATTTTTCTCTACCTTCAAAAACTCTTGTTAGCCACCTGGCACAGAATTTACAGTTGTTTCCGCTCTAACATACTCAAAATGTCCAACTTCAAATTTATTGAAGGTCTCGTGTTAACCCCTTTCAAACATAAGCACTGTAAATTCAAATGAAAATCTTTGAGTTGGTTGTCTGCGAGTTGGAGCCTGAGACTTAGTCATAGAGCACGGAAAGTTGGCCCAACTTGCCCATGCCAACCAAGATGCCCCATCTACATTAGTCCTGTCTGCCCACATTTGGCCCATGTTGCTCTAAATCTCTCATATTCATGTACCTGTCCAAATATATCTTAAATGTTGCTATAGGACCTGCATTTTCCCCCATACCCAGTCCAACAACAATACAAAACATATTTCATTAAATACATTTGTGAAAGATATATATTTTCACATTGTCACATTTACTTTCCTTAATTTTAGAACATTATTGATGCTCACTTACATTTGAAAGCAGAAATTCAAAAGCAATGCAATTTAAAGCAGTTAATTTAACAGTGATTTAAGGCTGACTCCTCAACACCCAAAAATGACTTGTCCAACTCTCCACTGACACCCCTGTTGCATTGCCGAATGGGTGTCTTTTTTCCACTAAAGTACCTGCCAGATCTATGTTGGAAGAGTTCTCATCAGTCTCAGGCAGTCTGCTACCATAAAGTCTCTACCAGCCAGAGGGAGGAAGGGAGAGGGTGAGAGAAGAAGCAGGTGAGAAAGATAATGAAAGAGAGGAAGGAAGAAAGATGAAACAGAGGAAGGGAGAGAAAGTGGTGCGCCTCCCTGCCAGTTGTGTTCCCTTGTTGCAGGGCTGGAGGAAGACGGAGCCACTGGGACAAACCCAAGACCACCCACTCGACTGTTTTGCGTCAAGATTGAGCTGCCGGGACAAGGCTTCGACATCCAGTATCTTCACTGAGCTCAATACTGAGTGACCGGGACAAGCCTGAGACTGCCAGTGCGTCTCACCTGCCCACAGACTTGTCCCTAGTGTGTGTAGGATAGTGTGAGTGTATAAGGATCGTTGGTTGGCAAGGGCTCGGTGGGCCGAAGGGCCTGTTCCCGTGCTGTATCTCTGAACTAAACTAAGACAGAGGTGCCGTGACAAGCCCAAGATCGCCAGAGGCTTCTCACATGCAGCATGACGACAGGGGACGATGCTCCCAAGTGGATGTGGAGCTATTTGTCACTATAAACAAACCATATCATGTGAGTTCACCCAATTGCGAGTGTCCAGTGTCGTCATTGTCGACCCGGCATCAATATTGACACCAAGACTAATGCGTTAACAATCAGGATGTGTATTAATTTAGTTCAGAGATACAGTATGGAAACAGGTCCTTAGGCCAATGGAGTCCACGCTGACCATCGATCACCCATTTACACATGTTCCATGCTATCCCAGTTTCTCATACACTCCCTACACACGACAGGCAATTTATAGAGGCCAATTAACCTACAAACCTGCACATCTTTGGGATGTGGGAGGAATCCGGAGCACCCGGAGGAAACCCAATAGGTCACATGGAGAGCATGCAAACTCCACACAGACAGCACCCGAGGTCAGGTGTCTGGCACTGAGACAGCAGCTCTTACCCGCTGTGTCGCTTTGCCTCCCATGGTTTAACATTTTCGTGGTGAGCGTTCTTGTCTAAGGCCAATGTTTTGGCAGTTTACGGATTGGTAAACATAAAACATAAAACATAGAACAATATAGCATATGAACAGTCCCTTTGTCCTACTATCTGTATTGAACATGATACCAAAACCTGGGGAATCAAGAACCAGTGGACCTAGGGATAAGGTGAGAGATGAAAAAATTAATAGGACCCCAAGGGGCACATTTTTCACATAGAGGGTGATAGGTATATGGAATGAGCTGCTTGAGGAGGTAGTTGACACAGATATTTTAACAACATGTAAAATACATTTGAACAGGTACATGGATAGGAAAGGTTTAGAGATAGGCAAGTGCAGGCAAGTGGAACTGGTGTAGATAGGCATGTTGATCGGCATGGGCAAGTTGGACCTTATGACCAGAGCCAGGATGTTTAGACACTAAAAAAAATTCTGAAATAGGCATGCAAAAAGGCATTATAAAATTACAAAAAAGGCACAAAAAAGGCATTTACTGACAAAAAAGTCAAAAAATGGCACGCATTTCCAACACCAAAATATGGTTAAAAATTGATACTATAAAGGTATACTACATTGAATGACCAAAGTCGCCTGGTTGCACATAATTACTAACATTTTTTTCAAATTATCTGCTGTTAAACGATGCCGTCTGTCAGACAGAATATGCTTCGGTTGTGAAAAACGTCTTTCTACCTCAGCTGAGATCACTAGTGCATACCTGAAATGAGCTACAGACTCTATATTCATGTCGATATCTTGTGCATTACAACTACCTTTGAGAACTTTAGCTATGTTTTGTATTTCTTCAAGATCTTTGTTACCTAAAATCACTCTCTCACATTTTCCTTGTGTATCTTTACATCGCCAGGAATTTTACGAATATCGTCAGTTACTTTGTTGAAAACCTGCAAGTTATTGCACGTTTCTAAAGGGAAGTGATAGCTTGTGGGAAGTTTGCAAAATTGGAAGCAATAAACACAAGATCGCGGTGGAGGGACTTTTTCTGCATGATTTCACGGCCGATCCTAACTGCAGCAGATTCTTCTTCTTCAAAACAGTTGACGATTTTCAAAATTTGCAGCATAGTAGAGTACAGAAGAGAGACATGTACCCCACCTAGTCTAAATGGGCTGAGGAGGTAGCGGTATCTCGGGTGCCATTTCCTTGAACAACTGCACACGTGACGGTGCTTTGAGGAAGATTTTCTTGACATTGGAAACTAGGCGATCAAGATTTGGAAACAAGCTACGTATATGCTTGGCAATTCTATGAAGTCCTTGAGCTAAGCATGTCAAATGCAACATTTTGGGGAATAAAACTTTAGGAGCACGAGCAGCTTTTTTCATGTATGGAGCTGCATCAGTTACAAACAGAAGAACATTCTCGTGTTTTATACCTTCTGGCCAAAGTACAGCAAGTGAAGATGTAAACAACTAAGCAATAGTTGAGCTGTTTGACTTCTCCAATACTTCCGATGCCAACAAATACTCCTTTGATGGTTAACCTGCCTCCAGTGTACCGATGACCACATTGGCAACATATCTACCCACAGCATCGGTTGTCACGTCTATTGAGAAACATATTTTGTTGCATGCAACTTCATCTCTAATTTTCTGCACAACAATGTTGAAGTTGCTGTCAACATAATTTCTCCGTAATGACGACTCGCTTGGTATATGTTCCTCTGTGTATTTGTCTAAAAAACCTCTTGAGAGATGTGCGACTGGAGCCAGCAGTAAATGCAGTGAGGAGACAAACTTGGGTAGTCTACACCCCAGCGATATCACCATTGACATCTCTAATTTTAGATAGCCCTTGTCTTCTCCCTCTTCCCAGCTCTCCTTCTAGTCCTATGTCTCTGCCTCTTCCTTTCTTTTTCCCGCCCCCCCCCCCCCCCACATCAGTCTGAAGAAGGGTCTCAACCCGAAACGTTGCCTATTCTTTCTCTCCATAGATGCTGCCTCACCCGCTGAGTTTATCCAGGATTTTTTGTCTACCTTCGATCTGCAGTTCATTCTTAAATAGCTCTTGGAGAAGACTAAACCAGCGGGCAGCGGCACGAACGAATGAACGACCGACGGTGGCGCCCCTGGTTTCGCCCCGTGGTGGTGGACATTTTCTTGTAGGTTATACTATGTTAACATTAACCATAATATTAATAATAACTTATTAACATTGACATGTTAACATAGAAAATGTCATTGTAATCATGGTACAATTAGAGAAAATAGCACGACCTTTTAGCAAAACGGCAAAAAAAGGCTGATTTAGGCACTCGATTGTGAAAAAGGCATTATCTTGGTGAAATCATCAAAAAAAGGCATGAAAAGGCACATGGCATTTATGGCAAAATCCTGGCTCCACTTATGACTATGACAATCAGGATGTGCATGTCGGAGGTTTGAAGAGGAAGTTCACAGTGACTTGAAGATTGGTGGTGTTGTTGATGGTGAGGGGGTCGTAGTATTTGGCTACAGAACAATATTGTTCAAATGGTAAGCATGGCAAAGAAATGACAGGTGGAATTTAATCTTGAAAAATGTGAATTGATACAGTTTGGGAAGAGTAATCAGGCTAGGATATACACAGTGAATGGTGTGTGGTTACTGGAGAAACAAGAGACCTTAGAGTGCAAATCCAAGGATCCCTGAAGGCAACGGCATGGGTGGATAAAGGGGTGAGAAAGGTATACAGGAAACTTGCCTTCGTTATCTGAGGCAGGGAACATAAGAGTACTGAGGTCATGATTAAAGCAACATAAATCATTGATTTAGTCACAACTGGAGTACTGCGCACAGTTCTGTCGCCGCACTACAGGGGGCATTTAATGCACTAGGCGGGTGCAGCTTTATCAGAATGTCAAGAGAGAGTTTAATTGTTACATATACAGGCTACACAACAATGAAATTCTCACGTGCTGCGGCTTTCCAGGCCCATTAACGCAATCGCACACCAACAATTATACAATTATCAGTAATAAATAAATAATCAGTAATATTAGGTAACAAGCCCATAATGTGCATGTAAATCTCCTGTGGATCCCTTTGACGATGGAGAGGTCAGTACACATGATGGACCAGGCAATGTCCATCACTTTCTGCAGTCACCATCGTTACTGGGTGTTTGAGACATTGAACCAGGCCCTGATGTAACCAGTAGGAAAGAACTGCAGATGCTGGTTTACATCGAAGATAGACACAAAATGCTGGAGTAATTCAGTTACTCCAGCATTTTGTGTCTATCCCTGATGTAACCAGTCCTGATGAGCCCACTATGCGGCATCTTGACAAAGGATTTGCTAAGGTCCATATCTGCCCTACCCTCAACAATGGGTAGCACTGTGGTAGAGTGATAGATTGGTTGCCGTACAGCACCAGAGACCCATGTCCAATCCTGTCTATGGGTGCTGTCCATACGGAGTTTGTTCGTTCTCTCTGTGAACATGTGGGTTTCCTCCGTGTGTTTCGGTTTCCTCCCACATTCCAGAGGCGTGCGGGTTTGTAGGATAATTGGCTTCTGTAAATTGCCCCCAGTGTGTAGGATGCAAAACTGGGATAACACAGAACTAGTGTACGGATGATTGTTAGTCGGCACAGACTCGGTGGGTCGAAGGGCCTGTTTTCTTGCTGTATTTCTGAACTAAACTAAACTAAATCTATGCTCTTGGTGACCTCTACAAAAGAACTCTGACACAATTTCCACTCACAAAGCCATGTTGATTGTCCCTAATCAGTCTGTGTCTATCCAAATGCTGGTAGATCCTGAGGCCTCAGAGTCCCTTCCAACAACATTCCCACCACTAATGGCAGGATCGGTGACCTGCAGTTCCCTGGCTTGTCCTTCCTGTCCTTCATCAACTGTACAACATGATCCAACCTCCAGTCTGCTGGAATTTCACCTACGGCTAAAGATGATGCAAATATCTCTGCAAGGGCCTCCGCAATTTCCTCCCTCAGGACCGAGGATGCACTTGGTCAGACCCTGGGGATCTATCTACCGACAGCAAAGATCAGTGGGGCAGGAGTTTAGTGCTTACTGGTAATCCATCTAAGATCATTGCCGAGAAGCTGTGTGGTATATAGTATTTGGGAACCATGGCCTTTGCTAAGCACAGATAAATTCTCCCTCATCTGTGTTTTGAGCTTTGTATATTGCAGTCATTCAAATGTCACGTCACCCTGGCAGCCTACAATTCGTGCAGCTGATTGCCATGGAGATTGCCTGGCTGCCAGGTAACCGTTCAATTACTCTGTTCACATCATAGTCTGAAAACTCTGCTAAACCTTTATGTCAAAACAAGGGGATTGAATCAGGCAAGGAAGTCGCTCCAGCCCACTATGTGTGCCAACTCTAGTCGAACTGTCCATCTATTCACACTCCCCAGGTGTGGCTCTTCAATTCTCTCCATTTCACACACTCAACCAGCAATAGAGGTTGGGAAATAGACAGAGAGAGAGAAAGAAGGGTTGAAGGGGTACCAAATGGGAGAAGATTTGAAAAATATAAAAGAAAACAAAGAGAGCGATGGAAGAAAATGATGAAATGAAAAGAGACAGAGACCAAGAAACAGAAGAAAGACTGGGACAAAAAGACAGTGGGAGACCAATTGACATAAAAATGTGTTCAGCATCAGGAGCTCTTTGTATTGGAAAGCGCAAGCAAAATCTTTTTTATTCCCTGAATATTCGGTGTCCCTTTTACAGAGGTGAATGTGAGGATCCTCACACAGAGGAAAATACATTGGCTGAAATAACCTTTCATTACATTTTTGTTTAATCTACAGATTCCAACATGAGTTGGTTGAAACCAGCATCTGCAGTTTCTTCTTACTCATTCCAACATAAGTCGTTCCTTTAAAGATTTGGAGAGACCCGAGTCTGTGAACCTGGCCACCATTGATTTGATTGAAAGCATCAATTCCTTCATTTGACGTATGGAATCTCTTCCTCCCCTTCTCTCTCCTTGCCCTCTATTTCCCTACACCTTTCTTGGCTTTCACCTTTTGGACTGGTCTCCCATGTGGGATTTTGTCAAAGGCTTTACTGAAATTCATCTGGACTATATCACCCTCACACTGTGTGGTACATCAGTACACTTAGTCACCTCTTTGAAAAATGTAGTCTAGTTAGTTGGATAGGACATCACATTTACAAATACTTGCTATCCTTAATCAATCCCCATCTCTCCCAATGCAGATTACACCTGCCCTCAGGTTTCTTTTCATATTGATATCTCTAACACTGATTTTAGAGTCATAGGCTTCCAATTAATTGGATTTTCCCTGCTGCACTTCTCAGATGATTTTTTGGTTTGGAGATACAGCACAGAAAGTCCGCACCGACCAGCAATCGCCTGTACACTAGTTCCAGACTGATTCCTGGGATGTCAGGACTGTCTTATGAAGAAAGACTGGATAGACTTGGTTTATACTCTCTAGAATTTAGGAGATTGAGAGGGGATCTTATAGAAACTTACAAAATTCTTTAAGGGAACCGTTGCACAGGCTAGATGCAGGAAGATTGTTCCCAATGTTAGGGAAGTCCAGGACAAGGGGTCACAGCTTAAGGATAAGGGGGAAATCCTTTAAAACCGAGATGGGAAGAACTTTTTTCACACACAGAGTGGTGAATCTCTGGAACTCTCTGCCACAGAGGGTAGTTGAGGCCAGTTCATTGGCTATATTTAAGAGTGAGTTAGATGTGGCCCTTGTGGCTAAGGGGATCAGGGGGTATGGAGAGAAGGCAGGTACGGGATACTGAGTTGGATGATCAGCCATGATCATATTGAATGGCGGTGCAGGCTCGAAGGGCCGAATGGCCTACTCCTGCACCTAATTATTATGTTTCTATGTCTATGTTTCCGTCCCACACACTAGGGACAATTCACAAAGCAAATTAGCCTATAAACCTGCACATCTTTGGAATGTGGGAAGAAACTGGAGCACCCGGAAAAAATCCACACGGTCACAGAGAAAACGTAGAAACTCCATATAGACAGCACCCGGAGTCAGGATCGAACCCAGGTCTCTGGCGCTGTGAGGTAGCAACTCTACCTCTGTGCCACTGTGTCCTCCAGTGATCTGAGATCTACTGTGGCCGGAACTTAGATCGCCTTCCTTAGTTAGATTTAGCTCTTAGGGCTAAAGGAATCAAGGGATATGGGGGAAAAGCGGGGACGGTGTACTGATTTTAAATGATCAGCCATGATCACATTGAATGATGGTGCTGGCTCGAAGGGCCGAATGGCCTACTCCTGCACCTATTTTTCTATGTTTCTATTTTCCTTACTCCCTGGCCAGTAGTCTAGTATACACCTCATTTGGACCTGGGGACTTATCCACCTTTAGGCCTGTTAAAGCATCTTGTGTGTCAGTTTTAAATATTCAGGTATAATATATCCACAAGTTAGTCCTTCAATAAATTGATATTGTGCAGGTTATACTACTTCCTGGGCAAAGGGGGAATGTTAGTATGCTGAAAACTCTAGTTAGACAACAACTACAGTACCGTACAGGGTCATAGATCAATACAGCACAAAAATAGGCCCTTCGGCCCAACTCACCCATGCCGACAAAGTTGCTTAACGGTACTAGTCCAACCTGCCTTCACCTAGCCCATACTCTTCTAAACCTTCTCTATCCATGAACATGTGCAAGTCCCTTTTACACATCAGCAAGAAGACCAATAACTAAGAGATTTATTTTCACCCAGAAGGTGGCAAGGGTCTGGTTTTCATCATCTCAAGTGGGGTTGGTGTTGGAATTAAAATCAATCAACATCTGATATCCTAGCTTTACAATGTTGAGTACGGAGACCTAAGAAGTGCAGATATTGTCTAACTAGAGTTTACAGCATACTAACATTTCCCCTTTGCCCAGAAAGAAGCATAACCTGAACAATGTCATGTTAATGAAAGACTAACTTGTGGATATATTATACCTGAATGTTCAAAACTGACACATAAGATGTTGGGGGCCTAGAATGCATTGCCAGGGGTGGTGGTGGAGGCTGATATGATAGTGGTGCCTAAGAGGCGTTCAGATAGGCACAGGGAAGTGCAGGGGATGAAGGGATATGGATCATGTACAAGCAGATGAGATCAGTTTAACTAGGCATCATGTTCGGCACAAACATTGTGGGCCGAATGGTCTGTTCCTATGCTGTAACTATTTTATCTTCTTTGTAAATTATATGGAATGATTAGTTGATTAGTACGAGTCAGGGGTTATGGGGAAATGGCAGGAGAATGGGGTTAGGAGGGAGAGATAAATCAGCCATGATTGAATGACGAGACTTGATGGGCCGAATGGCCTAATTCTGCTCCTATCACACACAAACATATCAATGGTGATCTACTTCTACTTCTGAGTTAATGAGGTCTACTTCTTGTCCTATTTTTTTAACTATTCATGTTTTAAGAAGAGAAAAGGCTGTCGTTTGCAATGTCCCCTTTTCTGGAGCCGTGATATATGCATTGTGAGCTGTTATATTTGGCTCTGAGGATTAGCCTGGTGCCTAATGGGCCATGTTCCAGGATTAAAACTTTTCCAAGATAATTGTGCATAATGAGGGGATATGCCAGGTGATTAGGTTTTCAGACATGGTACTGGGCTTTTGAAATTCTTCAATAAATTCTTCTGCTGCTGTTTGCTAATTCCAGGGATATGAGTGAGTGCAAGGGATAAGCTGCAGGGCTTCAGGAAGGCCCACTGCCTGCCATTCACAAAAAAATCATGGCCCCCACACCCGCGCCCCAGGAAAGCTGGCTGGGCAAAGCGCTGAGATCTCTCTCCCAATCTTCCATGATCATCATCAAGATAACACTCATGGACTGAAAACAGTTCCACTGTTCACATCCCTGTATCCCTCTCCTCATCACCTCTTCCCCAGCCAACAATGGGTCATTATGGGCTCCACCCTTCCTTGGTCATCTGTCGTCAACCCTGATTTGTTCTTGCCTTATCCGACCTCCAATTCCCTCCCCCAGTCTAAAGCAGGATTCCGACCCAAAATGTCACCCATCCAGTTTCTCCAGAGATGCTGCCTGACCCGCTGAGTTACTCCAGCACTTGTGTCTATCTTCAGTATGCACCAGCATCTGCAGTTCATCCCACATTGGAAATTTGACAATGGGCTGCAGCATTTTTTAATCTGCTTGTAAGCACTGAGACTCTGAACGCTGGCTGGGAACTCTCTGTTTACAGGACCTTGGAGAGCGATTAGAACAGAAAGAGCTGAGAGTACTGGTACATTGTTCCCTGAAAGGGACAACAGAGGTAGACAGGGTGGTACAGAAGGTGTCTGACATGCTTGCCTTCATCGGCTAGAGTACTGAGTACATGAGTTAAGACATTTTGTTACAACTTTACAAGCCGTTGATGAGACCACACTTGCAAGACTGTATGTAGTACTGGTCACCCAGCTGTAAGATGGGTGTCATTATGCTAAAATGGGTGCAGAAAAATTTCCCAATGATCTTGCCAGGACAGGAGAGCTTGGGTTATAAGGGGACACTAGAGCATTAGACGCCGTGGGGTCAACCTCTCACTTCTGAGGTCTGAGGTTCCCACCTGCTTTAAGAAGGCATCAATAATACCAGCGCCCAAGAAGAATAAGGTGACGTGCCTCAACGACTATCGACCAGTGGCACTAACGTCTGCGGTGATTAAGTGCTTTGAGAGGTTGGTTATGGTGCACATCAACTCCTACTTTGACAAGAACCTCGACCAACGACAGTTCGCTTACCGCCACAACAGATCAACGGTAGATGCAATTTCACTGGCTCTCCACTCCGCACTGGACCACTTGGACAATAAAAACACCTACTGTTGTTGGGTTGTTGTTTATAGACCACAGCTCGGCATTTAATACCATTATCCCTTCCAAGTTGGTTACCAAGCTCACGGAACTGGGCCTCTGCGCATCCCTCTGCAATTGAATCCTCGACTTCCTCATCCACAGACCACAGTCTGTTCGAATTGGAGGAACCACTTCATGCTCAGTAACAATTAGTACAGGAGCACCTCAAGGCTGCGTGCTCAGCCCCCTGCTTTACCCACTCTATACCCATGACTGCGTAGCCGGACATAGTGCAAACTCCATCATCACGTTTGCCGATGACACCACTGTTATTGGACGAAGTACAGATGGTGATGAGTCAGAGTATAGGTGAGATCGACTCTCTGACCAAATGGTGCCAGCACAACAACCTGACTCTCAACATCAGTAACTGATGTGGACTTTAGTAGGGGAAGGATGAGGACCCACAGTCCTGTTTATATCAACGGGACGATGGTGGAGAGATTCAATAACTTCAAATTCCTGGGGGTGCATATATCAGAAGATCTTTCCTGGAGCCAGCACACCGATGCAATTGTAAAGAAGGCACATCAGGGACTCTACTTCCTGAGAAGACTACGGCAATTCGGCATGTCGAAAAGGATTCTCCTAAACTTCTACACAGTAGAAAGCATTCTGACTGGTTGCATCGTGGCCTGGTTCGGCAACTTGAACGTCCAAGAGCGAAAAAGACTACAAAGAGTTGTGACCACTGCCCAGTCCATCACCGACTTTGACCTCCCCACCGTCAGAGGGATCTATCGTAGTCGCTGCCTCAAAAAGGCAGCCAAAATCATCAAGGACCCACACCATCCTGGCCACACACTTATCTCGGAATTGGCAGGGCAACAACTTTTATAATAAAAATGTCCACGAACTTCTGTGTGTTCATAACTGGAAAACTCAATCAGAGATAGACACAGACTGAAGAAGGGCCTCGACCCGAAACATCACCCATTCCTTTTCTCCAGGGAGATGCTGCCTGACCCACTGTGTTACTCCAGCACTTTGTGTCTAAGTTCTGTTAGACCAGCATCTGCAGTTCCTTCCTACAACGGCATCAAAGACAGTGTCGCGATTTGCTCAAATGTCCCATCCAAATGTCCCATCCCATCCCGCATAGCTATATTTAAGAGGGAGTTAGATGTGGCCCTTGTGGCTAAAGGGATCAGGGGGTATGGAGAGAAGGCAGGTACGGGATACTGAGCTGGATGATCAGCCATGATCATATTGAATGGCGCTGCAGGCTCGAAGGGCCGATAGGCCTACTCCTGCACCTATTTTTCTATGTTTCTATGTCTCTATGTGTCCATGGGCTAATCTCTTCTATTCCGCCGCTTTCATTGGCCAAATGTGTGGTGAGAGTTGACCATTGGGGGAGCAGAACCCCAGTTCGGCCGCTGTGATTGGCCGGCTGCGGCGACGGGGCCTCGGTGATGCCCACAATGCACTTTTTGCAGTGACGCGGGTGCCGCTTGGTTGGTTGGCGGCTGCTGTCAATCACAGGCGTGCCTGTTGTTTCCTGCAGCGACTCGGCCAACTTGAGGCTACGCAGTATGAAACATTTCGAGCCAAAAAGTGGGGGGGGGGCTGCAACCCCCTCCAGCCCCCCCCCCCCCAGTTCCGCGGCCCATGCTAGAGGTGATGCAATTACAATATTTAAAAGACATTTGGGCACCTTCATGGATTGAAAATGATTACAAGGATAAGGACCAAATGCAGGCAATTGGGGCTAGCTCGAGTAGAAAAATGTGTAGAAAGGAACTGCAGATGCTGGTTTATACTGAAGATAGACCTAAAAAGCTGGAGTAACTCAGCTGGTCAAGCAGCATCTCTCGAGAAGGATCTTGAATCCATCCATAATTTTCTCCTCATCTTTACCTGAATGCCTACCTCTTTGTCTTGGCTTCTGGTCACCGGGCTTAACTTCCTGTTGTAACATAGCACCAGATTTCTGTTTAACAAAGCCCTTGGAAAATGCGTCATATATAAATCTATGCCTGGGAACCTATGCATATGCAAGCATTGTGAGAGTTGGGCCCAGATTCACCTGGAAACTGGAGCGATGCAATGAGAAGGCGTGGCTGACTGGGGCAGGTAATTGCAGGATGGTCCAAGGAGGTGAACGTGTTGCCTGGGCATCTTCCACC
Organism: Leucoraja erinaceus; assembly: GCF_028641065.1. Lineage (NCBI taxonomy): Eukaryota > Metazoa > Chordata > Chondrichthyes > Rajiformes > Rajidae > Leucoraja > Leucoraja erinaceus. The sequence goes on from NC_073386.1 coordinate 42,361,999, forward strand.
AGCCTGAGAAATACATCAATGTTGTGAGGGACTTGGCCACGCTATGCAAGCAACAGAAATAGCTGCTGTAGACTGTCATCCTGCAGCAGTCTGCTACATCGCAAATATTTTGGTTTCATGCCAGAAATACTCTTCATTCAACGGTTCCTATATGCCTATGTTTGTTGGTCCTGCAAAGGGTTCTCCTGGACAATCCAAGCAGGACATGTTAGGAATCCAAAGGCTGCTATTTTGTCCTGAATTGGAAAGAATTATAGTATTATTTGGCCCAACTCGACGGGTCCATGTCAACGGGTGGCACAGTGGCACAATGGTAGAGTTGCTGCCTCCCAGCGCCAGAGACCCGGGTTGGATCCCACACCCCAAAGACATGCGGGTTTGTAGGTTAATTGGCTTTGGTAAGTTGTAAAATTGTCCCTAGTGTGTGTAGGTTTGTGTACGCTGGTCGGCACGGATTTGGTGGGCCGAAGGGTCGGTTTCCGTGCTGTATCTCTAAATGTCTAAAGTACCAGGTGTCTTCCTGAATAGCTCCATTTACCTGTGTTTGGCCCATATCCCTCCAAAGCATTCATTTCCGTGAGCCTATCTAAATCTTTTAAATATTGCAATTGTATCCATTTGTACCCCTTCCTCTGGCAGTTCATTTCACATACTCACCACCCACTGTGCAGGAAAACGTGCCCCCTCAAGACCCCTTCAAATCTTTCCCCTCTCACGTTGAACCTATGCCCTCTAGCTAGACTCCCCTACCATGGAAAAATAAATATGGCAATCCCCTCAAGATTTTATAAACCTGTACAAGGTCACCTCTCAGCCTCCTTTGATCAGGAAAAAACATTCCAGCCTATCCAGTCTCTCCTCATAAGACTAGCCCTCCAATCGTGCCAAGGTCCATGCAAATCTTTTCTGCCTCCTCTCCAGCTTAATCACATCCTTCCTTTTGTATGTCTTTCAGAACCAAACAATATTCCAGGTGTGGTCCCACCAACATCTCTATCTTCGGTTTAAACCAGCAATTCCTTCCAAAACATCTAATACAGCTTCTTCACCTCTTCCAGAAATATATATTGAAACCTACATGAGTTATTCTTTCTAATCTTTGCAGTTAGTGGAAACATGCACCACAAATCGTTTCATGCTCTGACACAGTTCCCAGATAAGCTCTCTCTCTCCCCCCCTCTCTCTCACTCTCTCTACTCTCTCACGCTTTCTCCCTCTCTCTACTCACTCTCTCTCTCTCTCCCTTTCAGTCTCTCTCTACCTCTCGCTCTCTCTACTCTCTCCTCTCGCTCTCCCTCTCTCTAAATAATTTTATGTCTTTAAATATTTATTTCCTTTTAAATCACTTAATTCTTATATCATATTCAAGTCCAAACTTTTTCAGACCCGTTATCCTCGCCTCCAACTCACGGATATTACATGCAAGCTAATAACAAATATTGCCTGTCATTTTGCATATCTACTTTTATCATTTCTTCCCAAATGGTGACCCTGCCTTCAGCTGCCTTTCAGGCTTTCAACTATAAAATTCATCATCTACACCTCTCCACTTAGAAGACCTTCAATAAAATCTGCACATTTAATCAAGCTGTTAGTCATACGTCCTAATGCCTCCTGCCAGTAAAATTTAGCCTGATGATGCTCTGGCATGAAGTATTAGGACGCCTCACTATATTAAAGTGTGATATGAATGCAAGATTTTGTTCCCGGGTAATGCTGCTTCTGGTGCTGAACACCGATACCTTCATGAGAAAGGGAAAGAAGGAGAAGGAAGACAATATCTCACAATCTCATGTCCAATTAAGAATAGCTTTTACTTCCATTTCATCCCAAGGTCCCAAGGAGTGTTATCATTACGCCACATAAGGACATAAATACCCAAAGACTTGGTAAAAGAAAAGGTTTTAAGGAGAGTCAGAAAGAAGGAAAGAGAGATCAAGGGAAGAAAGTATTATGCAGACAATTTTGTAGATGGGTACCCTGGAAGATAAAAACACAGCCAACACCAGTGGACTGATGCATTCATGTATACACAAACTAGCATCTCTTCTTTCTTCAGTTTGCCTCAGGAAAACAGCCAGCATATGCATGGTATGAAATCACACACAAATGGTATGATCAGACTGGATAGCGTGTAAAATAAGGTGTTTTGCTGTTTTTTGGTACTTTGTAATACCAATAGAAATTCAAGGATAGGCAAGAGAGTTAAAGCTCCAAGGTAGACAATGTAGGTCTGAATGCATAGGGCAGTTGATAACTGAGACTGAATCAGCACATGGACAGCACATTTCATAATTACCACAAGTTTACAAACTGTGGAATTTGACCCATTGAGTGGTTGCTGACTCCTAATGCAGCAATCCCCTCAGTGCCATTCCCCAAGCCCCTTTCTTTTCTCATGGGCCTGCAATTTATTCTGCTGCCTTCCAGTTCCCTTCAGATAGCCCCAATGATGCTGTTTTAAACCATCAGCTATACACATCCCAAGCAGGCAGTGACTTGCAGATCATCACAAGTCTTTGTATCAAGTTATTTTTCCTCACCCAGCGTACTCTTTGTTCAAAATATTAAATTAGTAAGTTCTTTGGTCCTTGAGCCATCTGCTAATGCAAATAGCTTCCCACTTTACACCTGTCAGGATCTTTCCCCACTTCTATTAAATCTCTTCTCAAGCTACATGGAGAATTGTCGACAATTCCTTTCCCCCACACAGAAGATGCCCCACCCACTGAGTTCCTGCAGCAGTTTGATTTTTTGCTTCAAATTCCAACATTTGCACACTATTGTCTCCAAGGCAAACAACCCCAGTTTCTCCAGTTACCTCATGGTAGAAATCCTCCATCTGCAAAGGTATTTCACTAAATATCTTCTGCATCATCACATACAGTCTAGTGATCTGAAGATACTTGGACTGGTACTCGGATAGATAATGTTTAGAGGGACCTCTAGCAAGCACAGGCAAATGGGACTAGCTCAGTTAGATATCTTATGCAAAGGAATAATTGGGCTGAAAGGCTTGTTTCCATACTATAAAATTGAACCCAATTCTCCATCTAAGACCCAACCAATATTGGCAACATCTCTCTACTACTATGCGACGGGCAGATCCTCCGATGTCAGTCTGCGGCAGTGGGCTGGGCCTGCTTGCCTGGAGTGTCCCGATGCACTGCTTCCAATGTGGGAACTCAAAAAGGAATTACTGAATTATTTGCAGTTGACTTAAGTAGCCTCTTGATAATACTGTTGGTGATAGCTTCCTAATAATTAGCTCTGCTAATAATGGAGAGGAGAGGAGACCGACCGTGTGCCTTGCCATGGTCTTTGTGAAGGACAAACCAGGGTAAGTTTCCACAATGTCTTGTTATTGCAGGTAGAGCACTGCTGAAGACTCTACGAGGTCTCCGTCCAAGCCCCAATACTCTTCAGTTAAGATCATCTTAAGAACTTGTCATCACATATATCCGTCCAGATAGTCTCACAGTTTGCTGGTCCTCTGCGTCTCTCTGAGAAGTTTAATGCCCGTCCCACTTAGGAAACCTGAACAGAAACCTCTGGAGACTTTGTGCCCCATCCAAGGGTTCCCTGTGGTTCCCGGAAGTTTTTGTCAGTCTCCCTAATGGTCGAAAGTGGTTTCCATTTCTTCTATGTTCCGGCGATTATTTCAAAAAATTCAAAACCGGCTGCAACTAAAAATAGGTTGCCGTTTTAAAAATTGGTAATTTTTTAGTCGAAGCCGGTTGCGATGCACCTTACCTTCCACTACCTGCAACCTCCGGCAACTACCGGCAATCACCTTCAACCAGCATTGCAACCGGATTCGACTAAAAAATTACCGATTTTTAAAACGGCAACCTATTTTTAGTCGCGGCCGGTTTTGAATTGTTTGAAATAATCGCCGGGAACCGCACGGAAACCTCGGGTGGGGCGCATAGCCTCCAGAGGTTTCCGTTCAGGTTTCCTAAGTGGGACAGGGGCATAAGCAATTTTCCAGCAATGATCTCTGGAGTATGAATAGGTTGAAAGGGTGGACACCTGAAGAGGTACAGTATTTCTGTTGCTGCTGTAGATATATGATAGTCAACTTTAGTGGATATTTATGTGGAGATGGTACCAGAAATAGAGTGGTACCCTGATGGTGTTAGATGAAAGACGAGTAGAAAGACTTAATGCATGCTAAAAATCTTTTTGAGGCATATTCTGTGCAGTACATTTTCAGAAGTATAATAGTATGAAATTACTTACCCACTCAGGACTACAATGAAATCCATCACGTTCCAACCATTCCGAAGATATGATCCTTTATGGAACACAAATCCAAGAGCTACGATTTTAATCCCAGCCTCAAAGCAAAAGATCCCAATGAAATACGGCTCGGTTTGTTCCTTGTGGAGGGAACATAAAAGAAGGCGTTAGCATTGGCCTCCGCTTGAAAGATTAACAAAATATGTTTCAAATATTTATATCAGGGACCAAACATGGGTCCACAATGGTAATTCATTAAATGGGAAGTCTATAATGACTACTGCAGCGACTTATCTGTGTACCATTTTGTATACATTTACAACTTCTCCCAGATGCTGTCAGCACTCCCTCTCTCAAACCCCTTCATGTTGTGAACCTCATCCACATGCCCAGCTCTTTCCTTCCCACGGGAAATCACATCATCAACCCTCTCTCCCGACTCCGTAATCTGGAATCCTCATCCCTTAATATTTTACAATCTGCAAATTCGCATCCAGCTTTCAATTTCCAAGTCCCATCTCTCTGTTCCTCACCTCAAATGCCCAGATCTTCACCCCACCCCAGCTACTGACCTAACACATCACCCACAAAGTTCCAAGGCACCTCATTATCCATCTTCACCCCAATCCTAGCTCCTCCAACTCCCCGAGTAACAGGTGTGTACTCACCAAACTTTTGGCCATAGGCGTCTTGTCTCCGTTGGGCAAGTGCTGTTCCAGCGCCAGTACTACACAGTTGGCGATGATCGTGGCCAGAATCATGTATTCAAATGGAGTTTAAGTGTTAAGGAAAACTAGACATTCCACTGCCAACAAACACTCAGAGACTGTAAGGCATATTTGCAAAACACAGACATTGCTAAAATTATCCCAGACTCTACTTTGTGTCAGTTGATTGTCTATATTCAGCACATCAAGATGTTTGGGTCAGATAATCTTGACTTAATTCAAGTAATCACCCACTATGAGAGCTATAGAGCTGCACAGCATGGAAACATGCCCTGTGGGCCACCTTACCGACCAAGGTGGTATTCTGGCATTTTTATCCAAATTGTCATAATTGTAACTGCTTCCATAGTTTGCTCAGGTAGTTCATTGCTGATAAGGACTATCCTCTGAGTGAAACAAATGTCCCTGAGGTCCCTCTTAAAGCTCTACCCTCAACTCTTGGAAAAACGCTGTGAGCATTCACTTTAACCATGCCCCTCACGGGTTTGTATATTTCAATAAGGTCACCACTGAGCCTCCTTCGCTCCAAAGAAAAAAGTCCCAGCCTATCCAAAGCTTCCCTATAACTGAAGCCTGCAGCCCATGTTGTTGGGTATTTGGGTGCTTGGAACTGATACTTGGAACTTGGAACACATGCTAATTATATCACAAACATCACACATGTAACATTGTCTTTTCTGCACCCTTTCTCACTTAAAGACATCCTTTCCACAAAAGATAGACACAAAAAGCTGTAGTAACTCCGCGGGTCAGGCAGCATCTCTGGAGAAAAGGAATAGGTGACGTTTTGGGTCGGTAAGAGAGAGAAGGCCAGAGCAAAACAGGGCTGGCAACAGGTGAGCCCAGGAAGGGTGGAGTCCATAATGGACATTGTTGGCTGAGGAAGATGTGCAAACCACAGGGATACTAGGATGTGAACAGTGGAACTAGTAGAATGATGGGTGGGGGAGGGGAGGCATATTTTGCCCAAGCATAATATGAGGTGTTGTTCTACTAACTTGTGTGTGACCCCACCTTGACAGCCAGGAAGCCCTAGACAGAAAGGTCAGTATGGGAATGGGAAGGGGAGTTAAAATATCTAAGAAGGAACTGTAGATGCCAGTTTACACCAGAGATAGACACAAAATGCTGGAGTAACTCAGCGAGTCAGGCAGCATCTCTAGAGAGAAGGAATAGGTGATATTTCGGGTCGAGACCTGAAATGTCATCTATTCCTTTGTCCCAGAGATGCTTCCTGACCCTTTGAGCTACTCCAGCATTTTGTGTGTATCGAGTGGAGTTAAAATGTTTGAAGAACGCATTGGCCAAGACAGACTAAGTGTTCAGTAACACGATTGCCCAGTCTTTCTATAGCTGGGTGACCAGAACTGCATTCAATACTCCAGGATAGACACAAAAAACTGGAGTAACTCAGCTGGACAGGCAGCATCTCTGGAGAGAAGGAATGGGTGACGTTTTGGGTGGAGACCTTTCTCTAGAAGGGTCTCAACCCGAAACATCACCCATTCCTTCTCTCCAGAGATGCTGCCTGTCCTGCTGAGTTACTCCAGCTTTTTGTGTCTATCTTCAGTTTAATCTGCAGTCCCTTCCTGCACAATACACCAGGTATGGCCTCACCACCAACTTGTACAGATGCATCTTAATGTAACAACTTTTGTACTCAATGCCATTCCCAATGAAGGCAATTGTGTCAAACATTTCCTTAGATTCCTGGCTTCATTAAATCTGGCATTCCAGACTAGTCTACCATGTGCGACCATTGTCAAATGCTTAACCAAAGTCCATTTGGGCAAAATCCGCCACCCTGCCCTCATCAATCCTCTTGGTGACCTGTTCAAAAAAAATTCTGATCAGATTTGTTAGTCGTGATTTCCCACGCCAACAAAGCCATGCTGACTACCAGTAATCAGCCCCTGTCTGTTGACTTCCCAGCACTTCAATGAGTTTTCCAGCAGCTCCGTGGCACCATTTTTGGTGGATGAATGTAAACAGATGGATGTGCTAATAAGCAACACATGTTTGATAATTTGGTTTGGGATTAATTGATAATTACCATGATTCAAAGTTGGAGGTGCTAAACCAGAAATTTGCAGGTTTCACACACAAATACTAACAACATGCAATTTCCGTGCAGCAGTTTGTGTGGGCTCCCCGTGCTTGTTTCCAAGGAAGGTGCTGGGTGCTCTGGCTGCTACACACCAAGGATGACTCAGAGACCAAGGATGGTCCCAGGATGTGATAACGGAGTTCCCTGCGGAGAGGCAATTAATCCAACAACAACCCTCCAGGCAGCTGGTTCTGCTTAGCGACCCCACTCCTCCACCAAGATGAAGCTGGCATTGCAGCTAGAAATCCTAGAAAATACAGGAATCTCTCTGGAAACCCATACACTTGTAATAATCGCACATCATTCAGTAACAGGAACGTTTCAATTATTAAACTCCCTTGGGAGCCAGGTACACTTCTCAATGTTTTCCCACAGACTGCCAACTCCCACCTACTTGTGCTTTGCAGGCAGATATGAACTGGGTGTATGTGCACACTGAAAACGTGCTGACATCTTCCATTTACAGTGAACCTTGCATGCCTCCCACAGAAGTAGCATTTGTGAAAACAGTCAGGCCACCTGGCCCAGGTGAAATACGTCCTGGAGTGTTTAAACAAAATACGAGGGAGGAACCTGTGAAGGGTTTTGATCCCTGGCTACACATGTTTACTGATGGATTGAAAGACTGCGAATGTGCCCACACACTCTGGCACCAGGATGCCAATGCTTCCTGCACATTGGCACCTACTCCTCACTGGTTTGCACACTCCCAGGAGCCAACTTCTCATTGGCGATAAAGTGCTGATATGACAATCTTCAAATGCACATAACAAATGGACCACAAATGGACAGGTTGGTGCTCAAAGGGATGTGCAGCTAAATATTACTGCTCCATCTTTGCATTGTTGCATTGATTGCAGAGAAGTTGGTACAGTGTGTTTCCTGCAGGATGCGGGCAGTCAGGGACACTACAGACAACTACACGTGCAGAAAATGTGTCCGGGTGCAGTTCCTGAACGAACGTGTTGGGGATCTGGAGCAGCAGCTGGATGACCTCTGGATAGTTTCCTGGACAAGACCTTCAGTGAGGTTGTCACACCAAGGATACAGGAAGAGCGAAGGTGGGTGACTATGAGAAAGAGGAGTAAACATGGAAGTGCAGGAGACCCCGATGGCTGTACCTATTGAAAACAGGTACACCCTCTTGGGAGCGGTCGACACAACAAGATTGAGTGGTAGCCAGGGCTGTGATTCCAACCCTGGTGCTGAGGCTCAACGGGGAAGAGTGACGTCAGGCAGAGCGGTAGTGGTGGGAGATTCCAGCGTCAGAGGTGTGGACGGGAGTTTCCGCGGCAGCAGGCGAGCATCCAGGATGGTGTGTTGCCTCCCTAGTGCCAGGGTCCAGGACATCTCGGAGCGGCTGCACAACATCCTCAAGAGTGAGGGGGAGCAGCCGGAGGTTGTTGTGCATGTTGGCACAAACAACATAGGTCGGAAGAGGAAAGAGGTTCTGCAACAAGAATTTACGAAATTGGGTAGAAGACTGAAAAGCAGGACCTGCAGGCTAGTGATCTCAGGATTGCTTCCAGTACCTCGTGCTAGTGGACGTAACAATAGGAAGATGGAGGGAAATGAATGAGTGGCTGTGGAATTGGTGCAGGGGGCAGAGATTCAGATTTCTGGATCATTGGGATCTCTTCCGGGCCAGAGGTGACCTGTATAAAAGGGACGGGTTGCACCTAAATTGGAGCGGGACCAACATCCTAGTGGGAAGGTTTGCTAATGCTACACTGGAGGGTTTAAACTAGATTGGGAGGAGGGTGGGATCTCGTGCAGAACAGATGCATACGAGAGGCTAGAAGTTGGTATGGAGGGTGGTGTGGGAAAGGTTAGTGGGCAGAATAGGCAGGTGAAAGGCGGAGAGTGAGGAAGGAGGGTTGGTTTAAACTGCACGTATTTTAATGCAAGGGGCCTGACAGGCAAGGCAGATGAGCTTAAGACATGGATAGGTACGAGCGACTGGGACGTTGTAGACATGACTGAAATCTGGTTAACGGACGGCAGGACTGGCAGCTCAATGTTCCGGGGTACAGGAGCTTCAGGAGAGACAGGATTGAGGGAAAAAGTGGAGGGGGGGTTGCATTGTTGGTTAAGGAGGCTGTCACGGCTATGTTCAGAGGTGACATTACGGACAGTTCGTCTAGTGAGGCTATTTGGGTGGAGTTGAGGAACAAGAAAGGGATGATCACCTTGTTAGGGGTGTACTACAGACCCCCGAATAGTCAACGGGAATTAGAAGAACAAATGTGCCAGGAGATTGCAGACAGCTGCAGGTTAAATAAGGTTGTTGTAGTAGGGGATTTTAACTTTCCCAATATAGATTGGAAAAATCATAGCATGAAGAGGATAGATGGGGTGCAATTCCTCAAAAGTGTTCAGGAGAGTTTTCTTAAGCAGTATGTAGAGGCCCCTACACATGGAAGGGCAACGCTGGATCTAGTATTGGGAAATTGGGAAGGGCAAGTTAATGAAGTGTGTGTGGAGAAGCCTTTTGGGACCAGTGACCACAGTTCGATTAGGTTTAAGATAGTTATGGATAGGGACGGAGAGGATCCACGTGTTAAAATGCTCAACTGGGGCAAGGCCAACTTTGAGGGTATGAGAGAAGGTCTCGCTCAAGTTGACTGGGGCAGGTTATTAGAGGGGAAAGGAATATCGGCCAAGTGGGATGTTTTTTAAAAGTGCATTGACGAAAGCTCAGGATGTGTACATCCCTGTTAGAGTGAAGGGCAAACGTAAGGAAGCTTAGCTGACGAGGGAAATTGAGACGTTAGTGAAAAACAAGAAGAATGTATGGGACAGGTATAGGCAGCTGGGATTAAATGCATCCCTGGAGGAGTTTCGGGAACTAAGGAGTAAACTAAAAAAGGAAACCAGAAGGGCAAAAAGGGGTCAGGAGATAGCTCTGGTGGGTAACATTAAGGACAATCCAAAAATAGTTTATAAATACATAAGGGGGGGAGGGTAACTAGAGAGAGAGTGGGACCTCTCAGAAATTGCGGGAGCCCTGGTTGAAATTTACGAGTCGTCCTTAAATACAGGAGAGGTGCCGGAAGACTGGAGGGTGGCAAATGTTGTGCCTCTTTTCAAGATGGGCTGCAGGGAAAATACTGGGAACTATAGGCCGGTGAGCTTAACATCAGTAGTTGGTAAGTTGCTGGAGAGTATTCTGAGGGATAGGATATACAGGCATTTGGATGGGAAGGGCTGATTAGGGACAGTCAGCATGGTTTTGTACGTGGGAGGTCGTGTCTCACAAATCTGATTGATTTTTCTGAAGATGTGACCAAAAAGGTTGATGAGGGCAGAGCTGTAGATGTTGTGTACATGGACTTCAGTATGGCGTTCGACAAGATTCTGCATGATCGGCTGCTCTGGAAGGTTAGATCGCTTGGGTTCCAAGGAGAGATAGCTGAATGGATAGCCAATTGGCTCCATGGATAGCAAATTAAACTGCTCTGCCCAGGACAAGAAGGCTCTGCAGAGAGTAGTGTGTTCGGCGGAGGGTGGTTGCTCAGCCCTCTGCGCTACTCTCTTTACACCCAAGACTGTGTAACTAAGCACAGCTCCAATGTCATCTATGATTTCACTGACAACACTACTCTTATTGGCCAAGTCAAAAGTCAATGTAAAGGCACAGCGGTAGAGTTGCTGCCTTACAGCGCCAGAGACCTGGGTTCAATTCTGCCTATGGGTGATGTCTATACTGAGTTTGTATGTTCTTCTCATGACCACATGGGCTTCCACCAGGTGGTCCGGTTTCCTCCCACACTCCAAAGACGTTGAGGTTTGTAGGTTAATTGGCTATGGTATAATTGGAAATTGTCCCTGGTGTGTAGCATAGTGCCAGTATACCCGTGATTACTGTTCGGCACAGACTCGGTGAGCCGAAGGACCTGTTTTTACACTGTATCTCTCAACTCTATGCGGGATCAAGGGATATGGGTATGGATATGGGGGGAAAGCAGGAACGGGGTACTGATTTTGGATGATCCTATTAGATGGGATCATTCAATATGATCCTATTCTCTATGTTTCTAACTGCATCTCTAAACTAAACTAAAAGGAGAGAAATAGAATACCTATTTGAGTGGTGCCACCACAACCTCCCACAGAATGTCAACAAAACCAAGGCACTAATCGTTGACTTCAGGAAGGGGAAGTGTGAGACCATGCATGTGTTTTCCGTTGGCAGGGAGTTAGCAGCTTCAAATTCCAAGCAGTTAACATGTCGGACGGCCTATCCAGCAGCCAGCACAAAGATGCAATCAGGAGGAAGGCCCACCAGTGCCTCTACTTCCTTATATGTTTGAAGAGATTCAGCAAGTCACTGACAAATCTCTACACTGTCGAAAATATCTTGACTGGTTGCACCATAGCCGGGTACAACAATTGTGTTTTGCAGTCTTTTTATCTTTTTACAGTCTTGCAGAATTTGTGAGTAATTTATGTATAAGTTATGTACAAGTTATGTATAATTGATGTTTTGAGTGGTCAGAGTCTGTGTGCCTGTGATGCTGCTGCTAGCAAGATTTTAATTGTACCTACACCTCACCGTACGTGCCTATGACAATAAACTCAACTCTTCGCTTGTGTGACTGCCTCCTGACACACATTGCCTTGTATTATACAATAGCCTCTGAGGCACATTCCCTTGTGTTACAGTACACTTTGAGAGGCTCAGCCCTCTATATGACACCACTCCATCTAGGAACGTTTAGTTCATACTAATCGAGAGAAACATGCACTTGTTTTCTTGCACTTTCTCCATTCACACCGCACACACCCGTCCTGCAGCAATCCTTCATCCACACACACATCCACAGCTGTAGCACTCTTTCCACACACACAGGCACACACCACTGTGTTGTAGCACTCTCTCCACACACACACACACACCGCTGTGCTGCAGCACGCCATCCACACAGTTGTGCTGCATCATGCTATACACATTCACACACCACTGTGTTGCAGCACTCTCCACACACACACACACACACACCACTGCGCTGAAGGACACTATACATACACACACACACACTGATTTGCTGTAGCATCCTCTCTACACACGCTCCCACGCACATCACTGTGCTGTAACATGCCATCCACACACACACACACACCACTACGCTGTAGCATTGACAAGGTATACTGTAGTTATTCAATTTAATTCAAGTATATTTATTAAATATTTGGTATTTTTGGTATTTAGGAATATTTGGTAATTTTTGTATTTGATGGGTGGTGTGTTCTTACTGCTTGTATTGTAAATACTGTTGTAAATCATTGATTATATATATATTTTTTTAAAACTGTGCTGTAGCACTCTCTTCAGACGCACACACATACACCTGTGCTGTAGCACACTATCCATACACACAGTGCTGTGCTGTCGCAATCTCTCCAGACACACACACACACACACACCGCTGTAGCACTCTCTCACACACATTGCACTCGGCAGACACACACACACTGCTGTGCTGTAGCACTCCTCACAGATGTGCACACACACACACACACACACACACACACACACACACACAGAGCGTTGTGCTATAGCACTCTTCCCAGACACAAACATACGTACACACACATCATTGTGAAAAAGGCACACTGTGCCTTCTTCATTGGCCAATGCATTGAGTACATGTGTTAGGACATCATATTCCAGTTATACAATATGTTAGTAGGGCTGCATATTGGAGTACTCTGCACAGTATGGTCACCCTGCTATAGGAAGGATTGCATTAAACTGGAAAACAAGCAGAGGAGATTTATGTGGATAATGCCGTGTGGATTATGTGGATCTTCTTTTCCATGCACAGGAGGCTGAGGGGTGACCTTATAGAGATGTATAAAACCATTAGGTGCATAGATAAGGTGAACAGTCTAGAGGGCATGGGTTTAGGTGAAAGGTGAAAGATTGCAAAGGGTTCAGTGAGGAAACTACATGGATAGGAAAAGTTTATGGGTAAGTGGGACCAGCTCAGATGGGCAAATTGGTCAGCATGAATGAGTTGGGCCAAAGAGCCTGTTTCCATGCTGCATAACTGTGATTCTATGACTTTCCTTATAACTTATACCCTCTAATCCAAGTAACATTCTGGAAAATATCTTCTGCATCTTCTCCAAAGCCTCCATATTCTTGCTGTAATCTGGCGACCAGAACTGCACACAAAACAAATGTACACACCTGCAACATGACTTCCCGTCTTTTATTCTCCACGCCCCAACCGAAGAAGGCAAGCATGTCGTACACCTTTCACCTGCCTGTCTACTTGCATTCCCATTTTCAGGGAGCTATGGACATGCATCCCAAGCCTTGGAGTATACACTCCTTCAAGGAACATATACCTTAATCTCACTGCATTCTCACAGGAACACATACAACAGAGCTTCGAGAAACATTCCCATGTATTACGTACTCCCTCCAGAGACCCATCTGTGTGTACGACTGCATTGCTTCCAGTGTTTATATTACAACACCAGGCTTCGAGACACATGCGTCTTACAGGCGCATGCCTATTATAGCTACCCTGCTTGACAGGTGTACTGTTGTGATAAAACACTCTCTCCATTCCCTTCAATTACAGCACTTCCACAAGTGACAGATACATTAGCATTAAAACATCCTCTCCAGAGATACTTACAATTGTATTTCTGCATTCCCACCAGCAATTATATAACATACTTGGTATTATCGTACTCTGGAGATGCATATCTTTGCACAGTACCATAGCCACCTGAGACGCATAACCTTGCATTGCAGCCTTCCAACAATAGACTCACACACTCCATGGAGACATGCCTGTTTTCCGGTTCTCAGCCCCAAAGACATGCACACTTGCATTGCAGCATTTTCCCACTGACAGAAGGGGAGAAAAGATGAACTATAATAGTAAGCTAGCCAATAATATAAAAGAGAATACCAAAGTTTTTTTTTACAGATATATAAATAATAGAAGAGAGGCAAGAGTGGACATTGGACTGCTGGAAAATAACATTGGAGTAGCAGTAATGGGGAACAAAGAAATGGTGAATGAACTGAATAGATTTTTTGTGTCTGACTTCACAGTGGAAGACACCAGCAAAGTACCAGAAATTCAAGAAAGCTACTGGACTGAAGTGAGTGCAGTCGCCATTTCTGAGGAGAAGGTGCTTGGGAAGCTGAAAGGTCTGAAGTTGGATGAGTCACCTGGACCAGATGGACTATACCCCTGAGTTCTGATGGATTTAGCTGTGGAGATTGTGGAGGCATTAGTAGTGATCTTTCAAGAATCACTAGCATCAGGAATGGTTCAGGAATGGAAAATGGCAAATGTGTCTCCACTGTATAAGAAGGGAGCGAGGTAAATGAAAGGAAATCATAGGCCAGTTTTCTAACTTTTATGGTCATTAGAGTCCATTACTGAGGATGAGCTCATGCACTTTGGTAGATGGAATAAAGACGTAGATTACTTTCTAAATGGAGAGAAGATTCAGAAATCGGAAATGCAAAGGGACTTGCGAGTGCTGGAGTAGGATTCCCAAAAGGTTAATTTTCAGGTTTAGTCAGTGGAAGGAAGGCAAATTCATTTGCATGAGGGAGCATTCATTTCGAGGAGACTACAATATGTTAACAGGGATGTAACGCTGAAGCATTATCAGGCACTGGTCAGGCTGCATTTGAATATTGTAAACAGGTTTGGGCTTTATAGTTGACGAAGGATATGCTGGCTTTGGAGAGGGTCCAGAGGACGTTACAAGAATGGTACCTGGGATAATTGGGTTAATGTATGAGGAGCTTTTGAAGGCTCTGGGATTGTACTCACTGGAATTTAGAAGAATGAGGGGTATCTCATTGAAACCTACCGGATAATCAAAGACATAGAGTGGACATGGAAAGGATTTTACCGGTAATGGGAGAGTCTAGAACCAGAGGACACAGCCTCAGAATTAAAGGATGTACCTTCAAAATGGAGATGAGGAGCAATTTCTCCAGCCCGAAGGTGGAATTCATTACCACAGATAGATGTGGAGGCTAAGACATTGGGTATTTTCAAGGCGGAGATTAAGAGGTTCTTGATGAGGAAGGACATCACAGGTTATGGGAAGAAGGCAGGAGAATGGGGTTGAGAGGGAAAAGAAAGATCAACTATGATTGAATGGCATGGACTTGATTGGCTGAGTGGCCTAATCCTGCTCCTATGTCTTCTGGTCATACAACCCATTGTGCCCCTCTCCACTCTTAAGGGCCTGTCCCACTGTACGAGATAATTCAAGAGTTCTCCCGAGTTCTCCCCTGATTCGAGCTCATGTAATGTACGTAACGGGTACGTAGGGGCTCGTACGAGTAAAAAGTAAATATTTTTTTCATCACGAGTATTTTTTTTACTCGTGGACATTTTTCAGTGTTGAAAAAACGTCACGAGTTTACCGGATTTCCCGAGTATCTACCGTTACTCCTACGAGCCGCTATGTGACATGCACGAGCTACTACGTACCCGCTACGTACATTACACAAGCTCGAATCAGAGGAGAACTTGGGAGAACACTTGAATTACCTCGTACAGTGGGACAGGTCCTTTGCACAAAAACATTCTATTACAGCATTCTATCAAGAGACACATATTCACTCTTGCGACATATGACTCTCTCTCGATAGATACATCTTGCATTATTGCACACCCTCTAGAGATCTACATAAGGTATTCAAGCACATCTTGCAGCGATATACACACTTGTGTTACAGCACCCCCTCCAGAGAGGCAAGTGTGTTTTCCAGTTCTGCCCTCAAAAAATGCACACCTTTGTATTTCAGCAAACCCTGATGACACACAAACCATTATACTCTACCATCCTTCCAGGTATACAAACCATTGTACTACAGCACTTCCTCCAAAGATGTAAACGCTTGTAGTTTCACCACTCTCTCCACAGAGGCAACCCTGGAATTATCGCACCAGTCCAGAAACACAAACTTCTGTTTTGCTGCACTCCTGCCCAGCGAATAAAATAAACCAGTGATTGATACCACCCCCTCCAGGGATCCATTGTCTTGAAAGAGAGTCGCAAGCACCTGGGACAGGACTGATCTCCAGAGAAGCATATCATTACATTGCAGCTCTCCCTCCAATCATGCACACTTATCGCACTATGATGGTCTTACAGTATTTTCTAATTTAGCTTTACACGAACATCTTGTTTTATCTGGACAGTTGTTTTCCTTTTATTGTCTTGCAGATGTATCTTTATGTATAATCTTTGTATAATTTGTGATTTGTTTGCATGTGTAACTGTGATGCTGCTCTACATTGCCCTTGTACCTCAGCGGACTTGTGCATATAATGATAAACTGGACTTGACTACTTAGACTTGACTTTAGAGATACAGTGTGGAAACGTGCCGTCCGCCCCAACCAGCGATCACCCCATGCACTTGCACTATCCTACACACAATGGACACTTTATAATTGTTCACCAAAGCCAACACTTTACAAATTGTTCACCTACAAAACCTGGACGTCTTAGGAGTGTGCGAGGAAACGGAGCATCCGGAGAAAACCCACGCAATCACAGGGAGAATGTACAATTTCCATTCAGGCCGTCAGAATTGAACCTGGGTCTCTGGTGCTCTAAGGTAGCAGCTTCACTGCTACACCACTGCGCCGGCTCTTTAGATACAAGAAGTAATTAGGAATGTATGGTATGTTGCCTTTTCAAGAGCAAAAGTAGAGGCATCTCCTTCAATTATGTAAAGCGCTGGTGAGAGATCACATCTGGAATACTGTGTGTAGGTCTGTCACCCATCCTAAGCCAAGGGTAGACTTGCCGAGTGCAGCTAAGGTTCACCAAGTTGGTTCCTGGGTTGTAAGGCTGTTGGACAGGTGAACGAGGTCTTGGGGCTGGGTGCTGCTCAGTATGGACAGGCTCAGGATAATGAGCTCATGTTCTCTTGAATTGAGAACGAAGGGTGATCTGACCGAAAAGTACAAAACCCTGTCGGGGTGTAACAGGGTAGAACCTTCGGGCAATTTTTTACCAAAGCCAATTAACCTACAAACCTGGACGTCTTTGGAGAGTGGGAAGGAACCGGTGCATCCGGATAAAACTGATGCTGTTACAGGGAGAACGTACAAACTTCATACAGACAGCAACCATAGTTAGGATCGAACCTGAGTTCATGCGCTGTAAGGCAGCAACTCTACCGTTGCGCCATCGTGGCAGCCCTGCAATTATGATTTAATTTGATCTTTAATTGTTTTACCTCCTCCAGATTGCATCACACAATAGCCTCCGAGACATTCCCTTACGATACAGTTCTCTATAGAGAGACACATTTCCCGATATGACAGCACTCCATCCAGGCACATGATTGGTTGACAGCAATCTCAAGAGAATTGACACACACACACACACACACACGAGATTGATCTCTTAGGTAGGCATAAATAATTCTCCGTGCCTTTTTCCGCAGTACATGTATTACGCAAAAGTATGTGCAGCTCACGTGCCGTCGAGGCTGCTTCAAGCCTTCAGACAAGGGGAGCTGAAGGCAGCTGAAATTCTGCCTTTGCACCGTGGACTGCGTGCATGTGCTATGCAGCAGCCTATTGCACATGCGCAGCGCAAGTTTCTAGGCGGGTTTTTCAAACATGGATTGTCATTATCTTAAGAGTATCTTAAGAAACAAAGAAAGAAGAATGGAGTGCATGTACAAATAATGGGGTAAGTAGATTTCTTTGAGCTATATGTTTTTAAATACCGTATTTCCCAGCAATGAAGATGCTATTTTTTCCCCAAAAATAAGGCACGAAAATTTACCTGCATCTTGGAGGCCGAAGGGTAGTTTGTTAGCCAAGAAAGATAGACTTGGCCATCCCTCAATACTGCAACATCAAGAACAAAGTTGCTGTACTGAGGGATAGCCAAGTCTATCCAAGGGGGAAAGAGGGTTAGCCAAGCTAACCAAGGGGGAAAGAGTTCCTTTCACAGTGTGTGCGGAGCCTGCCCAGGGGTAAAGTTGCGGGGAGGGCAGGAGCGTTGAGAAGGGGGGTGGTCGGGGATCATGCCTGCAACTCACTTACTCACCGCGGCACAGAGCCAGCGCACTGTGGCTGGGGAGGGAAGTAGCTCGGGTGGCTGCGAGCGGCTGCCGGGGACCGGACAGCGGAACCGGCTTTCTGCCGGCCCACTCACCTTTGGTAGTGCTCTCCGTCTGAACACCTCTCTCCTGCCGCTCACTGACCGCGCTCATGTCAGCCGCTTCCTGCGAATCCTTAAATTCCGACTGCCACCGGGAGCAGAACATGGCCTCACTTGCTGCGCTGGGTGACATTGCATGGCATTCACTGCCCAGTCCGTGTCTTTCAATGTAGACCGAACAGTGAGTGGACCAGCTCAAGAGTGGGTCAGCGGGCAATGGATCAGGATCAGAACAACGGGCGGTGGAGCTTACTCCTTTGTCAGCCCGAGTAACCTCAATTTGTCCCTTGTTGGCTCTGACACAGGAATAAGCTCCACCGCCCGCTGTCCTGTTATTATCGCTCTTGAGCTAGTCCCCTCACTACATTGAAAGATGAATTGTCACTTTATTTATTTATTTATTTATTTATTTATTTTGAGCGTGAGAAATTCTATGTCCAGCCAGCCTTTTTTCCAAATTTAGCAACTCAAAATGGGGGTGCATCTTCGACGCAGGTGCGCCTTCATTGCCGGGAAATACGGTACTTTATTAAGAGATATGGCTTTTGAAGACAAACTACTTTATAAAAGTCGACTGACTGACTTACGGAGAGGACAACAATCTGCGCATGCACAGCATAAGATTTTTAAAAAGCCGACTGACTGCCTACCCTGAGTAATTACTCACGGTACATGCCTGGATTGTTTGTAGTTTTGTCCTGCACATATCATTTTTGTAAATAGTTGATTAAAGTTATTTTTGGTTAAAAAAAAAGGAGATGGAGAGGTAAGGAAGTCATATGGTATTCTTGCCTTCATCAATCAGGGTAGTGAGTATTAGAGTCAGGAAGTCATGGTGAATCTTTTCTAAACTTTGGTATGGCCTCATGTGGAGTATTGTATGCAGTTCAGGTAGCTCCCATTACAGGAATGATGTGGAGACTTTGATGAGGGTGCAGAAGAGGTTCTCCAGAATCCTGCTTGGATGAGAAAGCATTAGCTATAATGAGACTATAGATAAATTTGGATTTTACTTTGGAGTCACGTGAGTGACTACGTGAAGACCCCGTCCAGCACGCATGCGCGACATAGCACAGCGATGGACGGGAGTACGAGCTCTCCCGCAACAATTTGAAAACGGACCTTCAGGTAAGCAAATATTACTCTGAGGACATGGTGTTTTCGAAACCCTGTTCTGTATTATTTTTAAATAGGAATGGAACAGGGAAAACTGCAATGGACCAGGAGGGTTCCAGCAGTGGGGGACGACCAGCGGCACAACGCTGCGGTCCACAGTCACCAACAGCATTCCGAGCCGAGCCCAGCGCCGCTAGCACAGCTCAAGGGAACGTTGGTGACCAACCGCAGCGGGCTGGATGCAGGCACACGGAAGTCGGACCAGCCGGTTCACTCAGAAGAGCCCAGCACGGTAGACTCCCGCCCGAGAGCGGCTAAAGGTGACCGTTTCAAGCCTTATGGAAAGGCTCATGGAGCAAAAGCTCCAGCGAGACTTGCTCCGGGAGATGGGGCAAGCTCGCCAAGGGAGTACAAACACTCCCGCTCCAGTGCACTAACAGCACTGGCCATCGCATCCAGTTGGCAACCAGGACCGGGCTGGGCAAGAAGAGGAGTCACTGGCTGAAGAAAATCGGGAGTATGCTTGAGGTACAGGACCAGGAAGAGCTGCTGGGTGTGGTGAACCGCTACGTGGCAACACCACGAGCGGGACGGCCGTTACAGCCTAAACTGGCGACCAGCTTACTACCTGTCCTTTAAACCTCTCCAAGACAGGTAGTCATTGAGGCGTTGGACTTTATCACGCCTCCCCAAAATTGCATTTGCTCAATGTGCCTGCCATTACTGGGGGTACATTGAGCAGGGTATTTAAACCCAAAAACTTAAAAATTGCAAAAAATGTTGATACCCCTGACGTCGGCTATCACTTCATATGCTCATTCCATGGACAGGGTTGACAGGCCAAAACACCCTGGCTCTACTGTGCAACACAGTATGTGATTAACAACCTCCGGAAGGAGGTCATAAGACCTGCCCTCAACCTCAAAAATTCGCAGGACTGTGTAGAACGCCGGCCTCAGAACCACAGATCCTGCTATTTGGCAAAGAATTACCAAATCAAGCCTAAAAACTGGACGAAAAATCCAAGGCATTTGGCCTCATGAGGGCAGGATCTGGAACGAGCAAACCACGCAAACCCAGATGGCAGTACCTCTACGCATCCACCAGTAGGCGTCTACTTCATGGTACTGGTGAAAGCTCGGGGCCCGCATACCTTCCCCGCATGTCTTTCGGGACAGGGCCCAGAGCGGGCCCCATGGAAAATGCGCCACCCCCAACAACACCACTCCGACAGACAAGGAACCAGAAACCGAAGAAATGAACACACCACCAAACAACAGTGGAGGTAGGTGGCTTTGGTTCCTACCATCACATAAAAGGTGAGGGGATTGTGCTAACAGGGGGGGAAACTACACCTGTTGTTGGAAGCATGAAGACCTATCGCACTTGGTAGTTATATACCAAAAAGTATTCAAGGATAAAAATTGAATTCAAGAAAAACTTGTCACCAGTTCAGCATGCACCCCAAATGGGTTTTACCCTCTCACTAAAAAGAAAACATGAGGGACAAGCTGAACTGGAGAAGTTACATACAAAGGGGTCATAAAGAAGTCTAAATATGAACCTTTGGAATTCGTATTAAATTTACTAAAACTAAAAAAGGTGGTGAATGTTGCACCATCATTCGTCAGGTATACACACTTGAATGGAAAACATTTGTGACTGCCAAACAATGGATTTCCAAAGGATACTTTATGGCAGGCATCGACTTAAAAGATGCATACTATTTAGTGCCCATTCATAAAGATCATCGGAGATACCTAAAATTTTACCAGGATGGGGTAACTATGGCAGTACAAATTATTGACTAATGTACTAATATGAGCCAAAACTGTTTTCCAAGATATTTAAACCAGCCCTGGCACTATTAAGGAAACATGTTGTCATGGCATATCTCAATGATATTTAATAATAGACAAAACCATGGAATTAGCTAATTCAGCAGCATTAGCTACTAAAAACGTATTTAACCTTGGGCTTTGTCATACATCCAGATAAATCTACGTTAACACCATCCACAACTATGGACTATCTGGTATTCAATTAACTCAGTCCACATGTCTATCACGTTGCCAAAAGAAAAGTCAGCAGAATTGGCACAAACCTGTAACAAATTAATGGTTAACAATCAACCAACCATTCGACAAAGTGGCAAGAGTAATTGGGAAATTAGTAGCAGCATTACCAGCTACTTAACTTGAGCCTTTGCATTAGAGCAAAGGTGCTAGCGTTTTAAACAACATGCAGGTCACTTTGACTGAGCCATGAAATTGCCCATTTTCAGACCTATAATGATGGGAAGAGAACATTTGGCATAGTTCCAGTCCCATCATTTATCAATAACCCATATCCAGAACAGGTGGGCGATGGACTAATCTAGAGTCATCACTACTACAGACACTGGACATAAAACCTAATTGGAAATGTTGGGTGCGTTCTATGGGTTAAAAGCATATTGTTCAAAAGTGCACCATTTTGCATGTTTGTTTACAATTTGACAATATCACAGTGGTGGCCTCTACTAACCACATGGGCAGGATAAAATCGATATCATGTGATAATTTGATCAACACAATCTGGTAATGGTGTGTCGACAAACATATTTGGCTATCAGCAACGTACCTACCAGGTAAGCTAAATACTGTGGCAGACATGTTAAACCCCAAAGTATTTGCTGAAATTATAAAGCAATATGGAACACCAGATATCGATGTCTTTGCATCCCGACTGAATCACCAGGTACCGATGTATGTCGCTTGGGAACCAGACCTTGAGGCAGCGGCGATGGATACATTCTCGCTGAACTGGGGGGGAACTAATCTCTATGTTTCCCCCCCCCCCCTTTCTGCCTCATCAGTCAGGTACTACGCAAAATACAGATGAACTTTTGGATAGGCACTTGGATGTATAGGGAACGGAGGAATATGGATCATATGCAGGCAGAGGGATAAATATATTTGGCATCATGTTGAGCCCAGACATCGTGAGCCAAAGGTTCTTTTCCAATGCTGTACTGGTCTGTGTTTTGTATTGTATCCAGTCTCTCCTTGTAACTTAGGCTCTCCAGTCCGGGCAACATCTTGCTGTGGTTCTGGTGTATTATTGTCACATATCCGATATACAGGGTGAAAACTTCCTGACGGTCTATCCTATCTCTGCCTCTCGTCATATTATCTACTTCTATCAAGTCGTACCTCAGCCCTTAGGGAAAACAAGAATATCCAATCTCTGCCGTGTCTAGAATCCCCCCAATCTCCTCTTCACTCTGAACTATAGCATGGTGACTGAAAGTATGCACAATGCTCAAACTGTGGTCTAACCAGTGTTTTGTAAATTTACAACATAATATTCCTACGTTTATATTTTATGCCCCGATCTATGACATGTAACTTCTTCACCACCCTGCCAACCTGTGTTGCCACTTTCTGGGTGTTATGGGCTGAAATCCCAAGTTCCCTCTGTTCATCAAAATTCCTAGTGCCTTCACTCACTGTGTATGTCCTACTACTACTCGACATCCTAAAATGCATCACCTCACACATGATGCAATCGCTCAGGTACTAATCAGCCAGGAGGGTCGCGTTAATCGGGCGCCGCTGGAGGCCCCACAGAGGTTGGACAAGCACTCGGACCGGACGCGGCCTGTATCGCAAGGCTTGGTTGACCCATGCAACACCGACCCAGTGTCGCCACCAGGACAACGGGTATTTATGGTCAGGTTAAGTCTCAATGTTTTTGAGAACTTAATAATTGGAAGATACCAGGTGGAGCTGCAAACGTAGCCACTCTGGGTACTGTGGCCACTCTGGGTACTGTGCCCACTCTGCATACTGTGGCCACTCTGTTTACTGTGTGTATACTGTGGTCACTCTGTATACTGTGGTATACTGTGGCACTCTGGGTACTGTGTCCACTCTGGGTACTGTGGCCACTCTGTGTACTGTGTGTATACTGTGGCCACTCTGTATACTGTGGCCACATTGTATACTGTGGCCACTCTGTATACTGTGGCCACTCTGTATACTGTGGCCACTCTGTACTGTACTGTGGCTACTCTGTATACTGTGGCCACTCTGTATACTGTGGCTACTCTGTATACTGTGGCCACTCTGTATACTGTGGCCACTCTGTATACTGTGGCCACTCTGTATACTGTGGCCACTCTGTATACTGCCTCAGAAGAAATCTACTATTTTTACCTTGCACTCTTGTACCTATGTTGGTGTACGTTGTATGATTGTGCTTATGTATAATAGATTCTACTGAATTATATGCAAAACACAGAGTTTCACTGTATCTAGTTACATGGACAATAAAATATCAATAAATATCACACCATTCCCTCAAGATACACACACCACTGTATTACAGCAATCCCACCAGACAGACATGTACTGATTTTCTAGAACTCCCTCCAGTGTTTTGCTGAACACCCCCAAGTCACATGGCTTTGAATAACAGCACACCTTACATTGAGGCATCCTATTGTATTTGATTCATCTCTCCGAAGACAACATGCTTTACAGCCCCCCCCCCCCCCCCCCCCCCCCCCCCCCCCCCCCCCCCCCACCTCTCCCCCCCCCTAAAGGAAATAGCCTCTTATTGTAATACCCTTTGAAAGACACATTTTGTTATTGCAGCACTATCTATCTCAAGGACCATTGATCCCTTCATTATAGCATTCTCCCCAAACACTTTAATCTTTTATTATAAGTGTTCCTCCAGCTCACATACACCTGCGCTACAACAATCCTTCCAGAGACACAAATAATAGCACAAACCACTTCCTCTAGTCAAATACACACTTCAGGAAAGCAAACAAATGTCTTATATCGCGCCTTCAGACCAAAGACACAATTGGATCCTCACACATGCAGCAAGGAAGCACACCCTTATATTGCAGCAATCCATGCAGTGAAACATGCGCCTGTATTATTGCACTCTCTTCATTGATAAGCCCTGCTGCTTCTCCTTCTTTTTTTGCACCATTACCGGCATTATTAATTTATCGAATGTTGTTTATTATATATTAACTGCATTGTGCTTAGAAATCCCTTCAGGGCAATTCACAAATCTAGTATTGTGCTTTCTCTAAGAAAGAAAACGGCGAACACTTCCTGGGAAAGACACACTTATGCATCTCACTCCAGGGAAACATGTACAGATGATAAATTTCACTCCAAATGCACACTCATTTTGGTGTCACCCTAGAGAAACATAGACCTGCTTGATGCTCTCTCTCCAGAGATACACACACGAACCCTGCAGAGAAATACACACTAATACTAAGTACACAGCACCACCTGCAAGGGCATGTATTACTGTATTCCTTCCTTGCAAGATTTATCAGTCCCACCAGGAAAAGGCACAACCACTTTACAGCATTTCCTCCAAGAAAACAAATTTGCACTCTGACACTATTTCCGTGGAAACAAGAATCACATTCTCACCCGAAGGAAAAGCACATTTATGTAAGCATTCCCTCAAGGAAAACACAGCACAGCATCCTGTCAATGGAAACAAACAATTGTATTATCACCTTTCACCCCACCAGCCATCACATACAGCACATAATACTCCAGTATTTTTGCCACCTCCAACAGGATCCCACCACTAACCACATCTTCCCATCTTCACCCCTTTCCGCAGAGACCATTCCCCCCGCAACTCCCTGGTTAACTCATCCCTTCCCACCCAAAACACCCCCTCCCAGGTACTTTCCCCAGCAACCACAGGAGATGTAACACCTGTCCCTATACCTCCACCCCCGACTCCATCCAAGGACCCCGACAGTCTTTTTCAGGTGAGGCAGAGGTTCACTTGCACCTCCTCCAACCTCATTTACTGTATCTGCTGTTCCAGATGTGGACTCCTATATATTGGCGAGACCAAGCATTGGCTGTGATTGTTTCAGTGAACGCCTCCGCTCGGTCCGCCTCGGCCTACACGATCTCCCGGTTACGAAACACTTTGACTCCCCCTTCCATTCCCATACTTTCTGTCCTGGGCCTCTTCCAATGCAAACTGGAGGAACAGCACCTCATATTTCACTTGGGTAGCTTACAACCCAGCGGTATGAATATTGATTTCTCCAACTTCAAGTAATCCTTGCTTTCCCTCTCTCTCCCCCACCCTAGTTCTCCTACTAGTTTCACTGTCCTCCTGATTATTTTTTCAGATTGTATGCCTCATTGTCACCTTCTCCTCAGCTAACAATGATCCATTCTACATTTCCCTGATCATCGCCTATTTTGATTTTTTCATTTTCATACCTTAGCCTTCCATATCTCTAGTTTCCCTCTCCCATGACTCTGAAGAACACATTACAGAAATTCTTCCACAGAAACACGGACCCACATTATTGCTCGCCCTCCATGGAAACACAGACTTATATTACCGTACTGCCTCACCAGAGACACAGGCCCACTTTACAGCACTCACCACAGAAATAAACTACTATCTACCTGTGATGTCCCTCGGACTATCCTTGACTGGACTTTGCTGGCTATACCTTGTACTAAATGTTATTCCCTTATCATGTATCTATACACTGTACATGGATTGATTGTAATCATGTATTGTTTTTCTGCTGACTGGTTAGCATGCAACAAAAAGCTTTACACTGTACCTCGGTACACGTGACAATAAACTGAACTGAAATAGAAACTGAACTGAGAAATGCGGTCTGGCATTACAGCACTACTTTACACAGAAAGAGAATCCCACATTAGAGTGAAAATAGACATAAAGATCTCAGCAAGTCAGGCAGCATCTCTGTAGAAAAGGAATAGGTGACGTTTTGGGTTGAGACCTTTCTTCAGACTCCTCCCGTATTAGAGAATTGGCTCCAGGGAGACACACTCATGGTACAGCATTCCCTCCAACGGACATGTATCTGCATTTCAACTCTTTCTCCAAGGAAACACAGACTCCCAATATTCCCCAGAGCTTTACTATGCACAGCAAATGTCCTGCTCTTCGTAGATGTCTCAAATACATTAAATTCCTGTGTGAAAAACCTGCTCTCCTCTCTCACTTTGAACTTGGCTCGCTACTTCTAGACCCCTGACCTGGGAAAAAGACTCTGACCATCGATCCTATCTATACTCATCACTTCTCAAAATACACCAACTCGCATGTATCTTAATTAAACTCTATAAGCCATAGCTCGGCCCACTTACCCAGCTGATTAAAACCCCACTGTAATTCTTGCTCACCTTCTTCACTGTCTGCAATATATATTTTGGTGTCAACTGCAAACTTACCAAACAAGCTTTACACATTATCATCCATATAGATAAAACGCATCAATGGGCCCAGCATTGACCCAAGGCACACCACTTATCATGGACTTCTAGTCTGAAAAACATCACCCTCTGCTTCCTACAATCAAGCCAATTATGCTTCCAATTAACTAGTTCTGCCTGGATCACATGCAATCTAACCTTCCAGAGCAACCAACCAACCAAGCCTTATCCTCCTCAAACTTCTTAGTTACTTCACTTCTTCAAAAGACTCAATCAAATGTGTGAGACATGATCTGCCATTCACAAAGTCATGCTGATTATCCCAAATAAACATGTCCTTCCAAATGCATGTGTATCTAATCTCCTCCAGTAACTCAGCTACCACAGATATCAGGCTTTCTGACATAGTTCTAATGTTTTTATTTGCAGCCCTTTTTTAATAAAGGCATAACATTTGCCATCTTACAGACTTATGGCACCTTATCTTTGGTTCTTGAGCATGCATACTGTATATCTTAGACAATTTCTTCTGCTTTCCACAGTGTTCTTGGATATACCTGATCAGGTCTACCTACATTCATCGACCTACATACTTTTAGTTTGGTTTAGTTTAGAGATTCAGCACGGAAACAGGCCCTTCGGCCCACCGAGTCTCCGCCGACCAGCGATCTCCATATACTAACATTATCCTATACACAAGGGACAATTTACTTTCTCGAAGACAACTCCACTACCTTTTCCAAGCTCGCTAGTTTTCATGTCTTTTGCCACGGTAAAAACAGAGGCAAAATATTAATTGAGCACTGTCCATCTCCTATGGCTCCACACATGGTTGTCAACTTTGGTCTTTGAGGGGCCACATTCTCTCACAATTTACTCTATTTCCCTTAATATAAAATTCATTTTGATTCCCTTTAAACTTCTCTGCAAAGCTAAGTCAGCCACCCATTTTGCCTTCCTGACTTGCCTCTTAAGTATACTCCCATATCCATTATACTCCTCCAGGGATTTACTTGATCCCAGCTGCTTGCCTCATGCCTCATTTTTTCAGACCAGAGCTTCTATAACTCTCGTCATCCAGGGTTCTGTTCTCCTGTCCGCCTTGCCCTTTACTCCAACAGAAACATCGAGACCTTGAACTCTCGCTAGCTCACTTTGCAAAGCCTCCCACTTCCCAGGTATCCCATTGCCCGTGAACAATTCAGTCCATTCGCCTTTTGCAAGCTGCCGTCTAATACCATCAACATTTGCCTTGTCCCAATTTAGAACTTTAACGTGGATTAGGTCTCCCTTTTACCATAACTATTTTAAGACTGTTTGGATTATTAATGTTAACATTCCCAGGAAAACACAAATGTATACATAGCGTTCCTTCCAGGAAAACACTCATCTATTATACCCTCTGGTCCCTCTGGTGAACACATGAATTTAACAAGGCCACCATTTCCAGTGAAGCATCACGTGTTATACCAATCCCACCAAGGAAGCACATATTTATTCTGCAACGATCTCTCCAAGGAATACCCACGTGCATGGCATTCTATTCAGGGAAGCACCAGCTTGTATTATAGCAACCCATCCAAGGAAAACCCTACTTGTTACAGTACTTCCTTCACATGCTTAAATAGGCCAGGCTGGGAAAGGCAAGCTATATTACATCCATCCTCCAGGGAATAATACCTAGTTGCATTGTCATTCTCTAAAAGGAATCATAGTTGCATAGTTGCACCTAAGCACACAGAGCTTTAATATGGCACCACCAAAATGTAAGTGTGTACATTTTCTAAAGATACGCACAATATCCTGCAGGGACTCATGTGGCAGAATCACACACTTATATTATGGCACACACAACAGTGAAATACAGCCCTGAACCATAACGCCCATACATACAAGTACTATGCGCTCCTCACAACTGAAAAGTATTGTTTGGGAGCCTAGGCAACTTCCCAGTGAATATCCTCTGCACCCACTCCAGCCCATTCACTCAATCCATCAGTCACTTTCAAGCCTCTTTGTATCCAAACATAGTTCAGAATCCCACCCAGTGTAGCAACCAGAACTGAACTGCAAGCAATAAAAAAATGTTGTATCTTGACTTCCATGCATCTACAGTGGCTTGCAAAAGTATTCATACCCCTTGAACTTTTCCACATTTTGTCACGTTACAACCACAAAAATTAAATGTATTTTATTGGGATTTTATGTGATAGACCAACACAAAGTGGCACATAATTGTGAAGTGGAAGGAAAATGATACATGGTTTACAAATTTTTTTACAAATAAAAAACTGAAAAGTGTGGCGTGCAAAAGTATTCAGCCCCCTTTACTCTGATACCCCTAAATAGAACACACCAGACAGGTCAGGGATAAAGTTGTGGAGAAGTTTAAAGCAGGGTTAGGTTATAAAAAAATATCCCAAGCTTTGAACATCTCACGGAGCACTGTTCAATCCATCATCCGAAAATGGAAAGAGTATGGCACAACTGCAAACCTACCAAGACATGGCCGTCCACCTAAACTGACAGGCCGGGCAAGGAGAGCATTGATCAGAGAAGCAGCCAAGAGGCCCATGGTAACTCTGGAGGAGCTGCAGAGATCCACTGCTCAGGTGGGAGAATCTGTCCACAGGACAACTATTAGTCGTGCACTCCACAAATCGGGCCTTTATGGAAGAGTGTCAAGAAGAAAGCCATTGTTGAAAAAAAGCCCTAAGAAGTTCCATTTGCAGTTTGCCACAAGCCATGTGGGGAACACAGCAAATATGTGGAGGAAGGTGCTCTGGTCAGATGAGACCAAAATTGAAGTTTTTGGCCTAAATGCAAAACGCTTTGTGTGGTGGAAAACTGCACATCACCCTGAACACACCATCCCCACTGTGAAACATGGTGGTGGCAGCATCATGCTTTGGGGATGCTTTTCTTCAGCAGGGACAGGAAAGCTGGTCAGAGATGATGGGAAGATGGATGGAGCCAAATGCAGGGCAATCTTGGAAGAAAACCTGTTAGAGTCTGCAAAAGACTTGAGACTGGGGTGGAGGTTCACCTTCCAGCAGGACAACGACCCTAAACATACAGCCAGAGCTACAATGGAATTGTTTAGATCAAAGCATATTCATATGTTAGAATGACCCAGTCAAAGTCCAGACCTAAATCCAATTGAGAATCTCTGGCAAGACTTGAAAATTGCTGTTCACAGACACTCTCCATCCAATCTGACTGAGCTTGAGCTATTTTGCAAAGAAGAATGGTCTCTAGATGTGCAAAGCTGGTAGAGACATACCCCAAAAGACTTGCAGCTGTAATTGCAGCGAAAGGTGGTTCTACAAAGTATTGACTCAGGGGGGGCTGAATACATTTGCACGCCACACTTTTCAGTTTTTTATTTGTAAAAAAATTTGAAAACCATGTATCATTTTCCTTCCACTTCACAATTATGCACCACTTTGTGTTGGTCTATCACATAAAATCCCAATAAAATACATTTACGTTTGTGGTTGTAACGTGACAAAATGTGGAAAAGTTCAAGGGGTATGAATACTTTTACAAGCCACTGTATCTTCTATAACCTTTTGAATTAAGGAAAATATCCTGTAAGCCTCCTTTGCCATCCTATTTACCTGTGCTGCCATCATGAAGAATCTCTAGACTTGTACCCAGAGGCCCGCTATTCCTCAATAATTCCCCAGGGTCCTGTATTCATGATGCATGGCCAACCTTTATTTGCCCTCCCCACAAACATCATCTCACACTAATCAGGATTAAATTAAAACCGCCATTAATCCTCCCAATTTAGTAGCTGATCAATAATGTTATGGAGCTAAAGACTATTCTCTTCAGTATCAACGCGACCAGTTCTTGCGTCATCTACAAGCTTGCTAATCAACCTCCAGCATTTGCATCTCCTGGTCAGTCGTTAATGTACATGACGAATACCAAATGTTAACACCAGACTCCTGAAACTAACAGTTTATTCTGAGCTCTATCACAGCACGATCCTCACGGGTGCTCCGGTTTTCCTCCCACACTCCAAAGACGTACAGTTTTGTAGCTTAATTGGCTTTGGTAAAATTGTACATTGTCCCTAGCGTGTAGGATAGTGTTAGTGTACGGGGTGATCGCTGGTCGGCGTAGACTCAGTGGGCCGAAGGGCCTTTTTCCACGCTGCATCTCTGAAGTCTAAAATATATGTTAACTGTCAGTAAATTGTGCACAAGGTCATATAGGTTTCTCTGAACATCGATCTTTGAATATTTAAAAATCGCTCAACTTTTCTATTTTTCCAGCAAAGCAGAGGAACTCACATTTTTCTGCATCCGCCCCATCTTTCCTCATTCACTTAGTCTAACTGTATTACCTTAAAGACTCTCTGTAGCCCTGTCAACATTACATTTGATCTGTTCATCCAACTTATTGGTTCAGATGATGTAACCAGAACCATTCCTTGTGGCGTTTGGGGACAAAAGAGATGCAAGATTCTGGAATCTTGAACAACAAACAAACTGCTGGATGAACTCAGTGTGTCCGGCAGCATCTGTGGAGGGAAATGGACAGCCACAGTTTGAGGCGAGACCCATCCGCAGATTGACGGAGTAGAAGAGAGAGACTGCGGTTAGAAAGAAGCGAGCGGAAGGGGTGGGGCAAGAGCTGGCAAGCAATAGATGGATCCATGTAAAGAGAGATGTGGCATCTTACTGGAAACAGTGACCCAGCACAGGAATAAGCTGCTCATGCTGACTTTGTTCCCTGTCTACTAACCAATCCTCATTCCAGGCAGTGTGCTATGGTCAATACCCTGACCTCTTTTTTTTTTAAATGATCTCTTCTGGGACTTCATCCTAGGCCTTTTTGAAGTCTAAATATACATCGACTGGTGCACTCTTACCAATTCTGCCAATTTAAACTGGAGAACACTAAACAGATTTGTGAAAAAAAGCATTTTTCTAACATAAATCCATGTTGACTATCCATCCCTGTTATTATTTTCAGAGTGCTCGGCTACCACTTTCCCAATAATATATTGTAGTATCTGCCCTATTACTGATGTCAGGCTAACTGGTCTGTAGGGTTGATACTCCCTCTTTAGAAACACAATCTCACCACAATCCTCGCAAGGAGGTGCTCCATCCACACACTATGTCTGTATCAAACTGTCTGAAGAAATGCACGGTGAATCATCGCCATCTTGTCAGAGACTTTGTGCTTATAGCACTGCTGTAAACATTCTTGCGTGACAGCATATATATAGACACACCGAAGTTTCTATTGGAGAAATCACTGTAGAAATAGGGTTTCAAGGCATGCAGATAAATAGCATAAAGATTGCTGAGAGAGTGAATGCCGTAAATTCCCAGGAAATTTGTTTCCATGCCGAATAGATACAATTACCTGTGTTACTGAAGTCTCTGGGGCATGTTCATTACTGTTATATTCTTCCTACAGATGCACACTTTTTTCATAGCAATGCCATCTGGGAAAAATAGCACTTACTCCAGAGATATTTCCTTGTAAAACTGCACTCATTGCCAAGGCAAGCAAGGGGTGAAACTGGACATCCCTGGGAGACTGGCAAGGTGCACAGTCTGCAAGCCAGTGCAGGCAGCCTGAAGAAGGGTCTCAACCTGAAACATCACCTATTCCTTTTCTCCGGAGATGCTGCCTGACCCACTGATTTACTCCAGCATTTTGTGTGTATCGTCTGAGTAAATCCTGCTTTGTTCACAGCTATCTGACCCCACTATTGACTGCACTGCTCTCTTCGACACTGATACTTACTCCCCAATCTCCATTAATCAGCACTAATGTCTCCGAGTTGAGATGCTCAGACAATGAAACGGTGCCCGAGAGAATGGCACACAATAGAGTTCATCGCGATGAAGAGTCAGCCTCACACATTGCTCTGGCGGGAGGGGATAGTGGGAGATGGGGAAAAGAAGTCACCAAAACATACAGATGAGCAACATGGAAGAGTGGCTGAGGGAAGGGCATTAGAAGAGAATTCCCAAGGACAAGACTCCCACGCAGATAAGAGTTTAGTGACATGATATACGTCATCATGTTCAGCAAAGCGATCCTGACCTTCCTCCATCACCAAATTCGACACCAGTCTCAAATGTCTAAAGAAGGGTCTCGACCCAAAACGTCGCCCATTCCTTCTCTCCAGAGATGCTGCCTGTCCCGCTGAGTTACTCCAGCATTTTGTGTCCATCATCAGTTTAAACCACCATCTGTAGTTCCTTCCTACACGTCACTCAATAGAATATGGCCACACTCACCAACAAGAAAGAACTATCATTCACAATTCATGTATGTCCCACATCACCCGCATACACTAAACTCTTTTCTAACACTGTCAAACAGGGGGCGGCACAGTGGTAGAGTTGTTGCATTACAGCATCAGAGACCCTGACTATGGGTGCTGTCTGTACAAGGTTTCTACGTTCTCCCCTTGACCACATGGGTTTTCCCCGTGTGCTTTGGTTTCCTCCCACACTCCCACCAAGATGTACAGGTTTGTAGTAGGAAGGAATTGCAGATGCTGGTTTAAAACCAAGAGAGATACAAAATGCAGGAGTAACAGTGGGATAGGAATCTGGATAGGAATGGGTGACGTTTTGGGTCGAGACCCTTCTTCAGACACATTTGTAGGTTAATTGGCTTTGGTAAAAGAGATTGGAAATTGTCCCTAGTGTGCAGGATAATGCTAATGTATGGGATGGTTGGTCAGCATGGCCTCGGTGGGCCGAAGTGCCTGTTTCCGCAATGTATCGATATATAAACTACACTAAACTAAACACATATTTCAAATTGTCTACTCTTCCACCTGTTCAGCCTGGCAGGGACATCAGCCAAAGACGATATTTAATGACACAATTCCTTGTTTTTTGCAGGACAAGGTGACACAGTGAACACCACAGACTGGTGCTAAACATATGCTCAGTACCTCCATACTCATACACTTAGTATCACTGGAGGCCACAGAAATCATAAAGAATGCTGATGACTAACCACCATTTTCACATTCCATTGTTCTTGATTCACACACGCTGGTGCTGTACACAATGCAGATGGTGCAAGCATGCATCTCTTACATTCCTCCTCCTCACCATCAGCCCATTCGTGTGCTTTTCAGTTCTCTTTCCTTCAACCAACTGCAGGTGACCAGACATCACCATGGCAAGGAGGGAAGGTGGCAATTTGTCACTTGGTCTGACTCTCACAACCATCTGACATTGAGTGCTGGCACTCGTGATTTGGGGGAGCTGATGATAATTAAGGGCGTACAGGGGGGGCCACGACTGGAAGGGCACAGAGGACCTCAGGTGGTTGCAGTCAGTGGAAGGTAGAAAGAAAAGAAAAGCAGATTATTTGAATGTGGAGAAGCTACAGAATGGCGCTTCATACAGGAACATGGCTATCCTCATAAAAGACTTACAATGATATCCCTGAAGAAGGGTTTCAGCCCAAAACGTTGCCTATTTCCTTCGCTCCATAGATGCTGCTGCACCCGCTGAGATTCTCCAGCATTTTTGTGTACTTACAATGATATCCTGCAGGTACAAGTGGTCACTGGGAAGTCCCCTTCCCCAAAACCTGGCAGCGATTGTGAATAGCTGGGGTCGAGCTATTCAACAACCCAGCTACGAGGGTCCTGGTTCCTCCACCACCTTGTTTTCTGTCCGATAACTACGTTTTTTCCCCCAAGTCAGTATAAAGGACAACACATTATCATAGCTGATAGAGCCATTATCTCACCGTTCCAATAACCCGGATTCAATCCTGACCTTCAGCGTGGTTTGCGTGGAGTGTGAACATTCTCTCCAAAGGAAAGAACAGTCGTTCTGGTTTCCTCTCACATCTCAAGAATGTAGTGGGAGGTTAGGTTAACGACTGCAAATTATCCCTTAGAAAGTAGCAAGAGAATCAAAGGGATATTGATGGCTGTGTTGAGAGCCAGCAAAGTTGCAGGGTTGAAGGGGAATATGAGAGTGGAAAAGGATTCCATGCTGGAAGATAGCATGGGTATGACTGACCACTCATAGTAAGTAACCAGATAAAACTATGGGTGCTCTAACAACATTCTGAAAATGTAGACCCATCATATCTACTGGTTCTGCCTTAGCTTTTCCACCATTTCCAACAAGTTAATTTTACTGTTATTGCTGGTGTTTTTACTTCCCCTCCCTTCCTCCACTCGCCCTGTCTTGTCCATCATCCTTCTCTCCCCTCTTGGACGACTACCCCTATGCTTTATAATGCTTCCCTCATAGCAGATAATTGTGATATCGAACTGCATCTAGTGATATGCACACTGATCTTTGTTTTTTTATGCTCTCTCCTTAGAAATGCACATTCTATTGTTGAACTTCTTTGAGAGACCTACATCCATGTATAATCAAAAACTCTCCAAAGCCATGTACACAGATATTTTGTGACCCTTTCAAGGATGAACTAAATTGGGACCAGGTTTGCATTTCTGGTCCAGCACACCACAAAAACATCAACGGTTAGAATTCAACCAACTGTAAATAATCATCTCAGATTTCACCTCATCAAAACTTCAATTATTGCATTATATAATTCCATCCAGTTGTGTATTTTGGACATTTCTTTTGAAACGTCAGCACTTGCACTTCAGCTGTTGGTGGTGTGACCCATGCCATCATCATCACTTTGGGGAAGCACTGGGACTGGTCCTGCCAGCTGCTGCAGAGGTGTTCCAAACTACAGTGTCACAGTTTGAGCATGCCAATGGTTTATTCTACTACACTTTGTGTGACATTATGGCACAGTGCCCAGGTTGGCTATCAGTGTCAAAATCTACATCACCACGAGTTATTCCTGGTATTCCAAAATCCACCCTTGTTAGTCATGGAGGGTGGAATGTAGTTGAAACAGAGGAAGGTGCAGCTGGTATTAGAGTCCAATGGCAGCTGTTGGTAGCCTGGGTGATGTGCTGTGTGTGGTCACAGCCTGGCTTCTCATCAACAAAGTGGAATCCCTTCTGGCTGCAGAGCTCCATCCAGTCAACGACAAAGCAGATGGCACTCTACACCCTGGGAAAGCCTGTAGCCCTTGCAAAGTTGCTAGTTCTGGCGAGAGAGAATTAAATGTATGACAGAGTGCCAGTGTGCTCCCTCATGCAGCAGGTGACAGCACATTAGGAAGTGTTGCCAATAACTCAGCTACAGTCTAACGGGAGCCTGAGCTGTTCTCATGGTCACCTGTTCTGGCATTGGAGTGAGGCTTACAGCAGATGGAACATTTTAAGGAAATTCTTCCTCATTCAGAGATGCCTCTTACACTGCTCACTGCTGAGGTTCAGGTGAAAGAACAGACGTCCGAAGACAATGGATGCTGAACATCTTCTGCTCAAAGCACTTTCCTGAACTTCACTCTACTCCACGAGCTTATCTATTCTTCTCCAGACTGTGCTACACTCCAGATGGAAATGCCTACAAAACCTATCCATGTGCATTAGCAACAATTTGTGTGGAACATTGATTAAGGCAAAGCCGTCAGCTCCTCGCACGCTATTCCCTGTGATACAAAGCAGCTTTAAAACAGTCTTGAAAGTACCTACATCTTGCAGTATTATGATTATAGCAGCAAAATGATCAGAATAAAAGGATGTATCTTTAGAAAGGTGAGGAATAATTTCTTTGGTGAATCTGTGGAATTCATTGCCCTAGACACTGTGAAGGCCAAGTCAATGGGTATTTTTAGGTGGAGATTGACAGATTCTTGATTAGTAAAGGTGGTAGGGGTTATGGAGTGAAGGTAGGAGAATGGAGTTGAGAGGGAAATATAGATCAGCCATGATTGAATGATGGAGTAGATTTGATGGGCGGAATGGCCTAATTGTGCTCCTATAACTTATGAACTGATGAAAAGTAGATTTGCAACTAGCGGGCTAGTGGCTGATGTCCTGTAAATGGTGAGAGTTGGAGAAATCTTTTGAAGCTAGACCCAAGGTAAGAAAAAGTGACAGATCATCTCTCAATGGATCATAACAACTCCTGGCCTGGAACATTGCATTAAAACATCTCCATGTTGCACAGACATAAATATTTGTCCGCATGCAATCCCAATTGAGATATTAGTATTATTGGACACGCTCCATAATCAAGCACACTTGAATTGAAAGGATTTCTGTAAAAATGTGTGCTGCAGAATTCTATTAGGACACGTATATTCGTATCATCGCCAACACTCCAGAAAACCATCTAATCTAAAATGTAATCACCATCACTTGTATTTAAGCATGAGATTTTACTGGAGCATCAGAGGTCAAAGGGCAACCTGGTAGCAGTATATACAATTATGAGAGGCACAGATAAGGTAGATAGCCAGTGTCTTTCTCACAAGGTGGAAATGGTAAATACTAGGTAGCATAGGTTTAAGGAGAGGGGAACGTTTACAGGAAATGTATGAGGCATTTATTTTACACAGAGAGTTATACATGCCTGGCACACATAGCCAGCGGAGGTGGCGGAATACAATAGCAACGTTTAAGAGGTATTGGAAAGACACAGGGACAGGCAGGGAACGGAAGGATGCTGACCATGTACAGACAGAAGGATCAGTTTAGGTTGGCACAAGACAGGAGCAGGCACTTCAACAAGACAGGGTGGGCCAGCTGGCTTATTCCTGTGGTGTACACCCCATAACCATTGACACCATTACTAATCTGTTCTCTGGCGATGATTGGTCCTAAAGATTAGTTTCCACACATAGGACCTGGGAAACGTGCCAGGGCACATTTGTGTCTACGTTCCCTCCTTCTGTCAGCCAAGATGACAGACTGATAAGCTGTTGTGCATTCTGCATGTTTTGTTATAAAGTGCCTGAACAAAGCGTTGTCGGCCAGCAAGTTATCACGCCGTCGCTTGGCGGCTAGCAGACATCTTTGCTTTTTTTTTTAAAGCGTTGGCCCTGATCTTAATATTAGCTCTAAATATACTCACCATGAATAGCTTTGAGACATCTATCTATCTATACTATTACTAAAACTCTCATCTTGACCACTTCCAGTCTGCATTGTAATTAAATTTACGCAAAAACGCTACCATATATCGCTAGGATTTTTTCGCCACCTTACTAACCGTTCTCCTCTGCTCCAAGCCACCATTTTTTCTTCCGATCAGTGAAATATGAGAAAAGTTATGAAGGTTTAAAAAATCATGAGATCAGCAGATTGATCTTCTCGCTTGTCAGTCACCATGAAGGTAACGCCCATTCCGGCACCCGCTGGAGAATAAAACCCCGGAGGCGGGGCTGAGTAAACAAGCCGTGCTGATTGAGTCCGCAAGAGTGGAGGCAGGAAAGCCGCTGTGTGGAGTCGGTAGGTGCTGTGTGGTGCCGCGGCCAGCGGCTGCTGAGTGGAGCCCCTCCCCTTCCACATACACGCCCTCCCCCCAACCCCCCCCCCCCTTCCCCTCACCCCCCTCCCCCCCTCCCACCCCCCCTTCTCCCTCCTTCCCACATACCCTGCCCTTCCCCCCCCCCCCTTCCCCTTCCTACCCACACACCCCCTTTACCCCTCTCCATTCCTCCACCCATCCTCCCACACCACCCACACCACCCCACCTCCGCACACCCCCCCCCCCCACACCCCCTCCTCCCCACACCACCCCCCCCCAACACCACCACCTCCTCCCCCACACCCCCTCCCCCCCCCCACATTGTCGCTGCTAAATTATTTGACACTGGTAGGTCTCAAGGAGTAAAGCAGAGAAAGGAACCCAGCACCTCTGCTAACATTTTACAGCCACTTTGACTAAAAACCCTCCCCCAACGTATCCAGTTATTTTTGTAAGCAACCAAAACCTGAGCTGCCGACTTTAAACGTGCTGGAAGTTCTTTACCACTGCTTGTGTCACTAGTTACCAAGGTAACAGAAGGACTTGACGTTTTTTTAATTGGCTGCTGTTCACTTTTATTTCCAGTGATGATGGAAGTGGTACATCGCTGGCTGAGGATGAATTATACAGAACCTCAGATATCTTTCAACATAGAAACCAACAAGTCCAAGGCCACAGCAATTCAGTAAATGCTGCTGATTTCTCAGTCAAGGCAACTAATCTGATTTTAATACTGTCATTTACCCAGCAAAAAAATAAATCAGCCTCACAGTGTTTGGGGGTAGAATTGGGCCATCACATCAAGAGACGTTTACCCCAGGGTTCAAAAGTCCCAGTTATCTTTGCATCTGTGGGTTCTTAAGCTCATCCCAACTTTGTGGATCTCGGATCTGATCTTTTTTGATGGAGTCAACCATTTTGCAGAAAGGTGATTTGTCTCTCTTGTTTTGGCAGCACCCTCACTTAAAAAGTGGTAGCTGCTAGATCCTATTACTATATAACGCATCAGTAACCTGTGAATAATGCTAAATGCACTTTGGAATACCAGCTAATCCATGCTGAATTGATTCAAGTCTATCAAGAATAGTATTCTATTTATGTCGTTATTTCTGATGGATAGTATATCCAATAATACAACTTATGTTAGGATGCCTATTGACGAGTCCCACCAATTAGAAGTTGGCGATCAACAACGGTACAATTAATAGAGCCACTGCCTCACAGCTCCAGAGACCTGGGTTCAATCCTGACCTTGGGTGCTGTGTGGACGGAGTTTGCACATGTTCCATATGACCCCGTGGGCTTGCTCCAGGTGTTCCAGTTTCTTCCCACAGTCCAAAGACATGCTGGCTGGTAGCATAATTGTCCACTCTACATTGCTCCAATATCTTTTTGGCGTTTGGATATTCACATAGGTACTGTTAGCGATGCAGTTTGTCTTTGGATTCCATGACTTCATCCTGAAGATTGCCTTTTACAATTTGAAAATTAAAGTCCCTCATGAAGTATTGAAACTTTCCCACATCCTTCCATTATTTCTGATGGATGGTAGATCCAATAATGCAGCTCTTGTTAGGAGAGTTAAGGGGCTGTCCCACTTGGGCGACCTAATTGGTGAGTTTAGAAGAGTTTGAAAAAATGACATGTTGAAGATCTCCTTCGACTATGTAGAAGACCTCCTTCGACCTCCTTCGACTATGTTGAAGACTAGCTTCGACTAGCTATGACTACCTACTACTAACTTCAGAGAAATTGGACACCGAATAGTGGAGAGTGAAGACAACTTCCTTTGATCACCTACGACCTCTCTTCGACTCCCTTCGATTTTCATGAAGACTATCTACGACTACCCTCGATTACCTACGACTAACATGCCGACCTACTACAACTAAACCTATGAGTAAAAAAAGTATACATTTTCTCCATGGCGACCTTTTCTTACTCGAGGGCATTCTTTAACATATTGAAAACCAGCGACCTAGCTGAGACCTCGAGTACGCAGAGACCACTCTCGAGCATGAAGGTGAGTTACGAAGACCTCCTAAGACCTCCTGGCGACCATGCTGTGAGTACGAGTCGAAGGCAAACTCTCCAGAACTCGCGGATTAGGTCGCCCAAGTGGGACAGGCCCTTTATGGGCTAACCCTAACAGTATTTTCAGCCAGTTGCGATTCCTTAATTCCACACAAACGATGGTGCAATTTTCTGATATTTCTAACATCATCCTTCACCAACTACATCACCACTTCCTTCTCCTCCTTCCCCATTCCGCCTATCTTTCCGATACATTAGATCCTGGAGCATTCATTCTCAGTTTGGTTACCCGAAACCCAAGTCTATTTAAACAGCTTTAAGATCAAATCCATCTATTTCTATTTGTGACATCAATTAGTCCATCTTGCTTTGAGTATTTCCAGCATTCAAATACGCAGTCTTTAATTTTTCACTATTTTTACCCTATTGACTGATGCCTTCTTACCATCACCTGCCTCTTCCTCTCCGTCACACTATGTCTCTCATCACCCATATCATTATCCTATCCATCCAGCATATCCTTGTCTTTAACCTTCTAAACCTCCCCACACTAGAACACCGACCCATCCCCTCTGAAGAGTCTGAAGAAGGGTTTCGACCCGAATCATCACCCATTCCTTCTCTCCTTCCAGAGATACTGCCTGTCCCACCAAGTTACTCCTGCATTTTGTGTCTATCTTTGGTGTAAACCAGCATCTGCAGTTCCTTCATACACATACCCTCCCCCACTATTTTGGTTAAAGTACTATCTATAGACCTAATTATTCGATTTACCAAGATAATGGCCACAGCCCAGTGCCAGTTAAGAATGTCCCAACCAGCCAGTCCCCTCATTTCCCAGTTCAGGTATCAGTGCCCCATGAATTGAACCCACGTTTGGTTTCAATCTTCGATCCACTCATTCAAACGTCTGATTTGTTTGACCCCATGTCGTTGCTTCTTGATTTTGAGCCTGGCTTGCTTTCTCCCCGATCAGAACTTCTTCTCAATTCTATATTTGTCTTCTTCTTAGTTCTATCATCGTCTTCTTGGACAGTCCCAAAGGATCAAGTATTGACTTTCACTGTGAATTCTGACATGGTTAACACGGCCCGACAAAGGCCCTGTAGATTCCTCCGACTTCACCTGACAGTATGGGTGGGTGGGTATTTTAAAGTTTCTTCATGGCCTCCAAGTCCTACTTCACAGAGGATCATAGAGAATAAAGGTTCTTAATGCCATCATGAATGCTTGTGAGCGGCCACTGGTGATTGATTCTCACAAGTCCATAACATGGTTCAGTTTCTTTTGATTTTGACAGACTGGTATTGGACCTACAAAGATTGGATTTTCCCAAAGGACCCAAATGTTTGTAATTAGTCTCAATGCTGCAGATGATGGCATAAATGTGGACACTGGTGTTGGTTTATTCACCCTAGCCTGGATTTAGAGGATATTTCAGACAACATTGGCAATATTTCTCCTGCCTACTGTGGATACTCATGACATTGACCACGACAATTAGTTAAGTTTAGTTTAATTGAAAGAGGAAACAGGCCCTTCAGCCCACCGTCCACGCCGACCAGTAATGAGCCCCGTACGCTAACACTCTCCTAACACACAAAGGACAATTTTTACTGAAGCAAATTAACCTACAAAGCTGCACGTCTTTGGAATGTGGGAGGAAACCGGAGCTCCCTGCGGAAACCCACGTGGTCGCAGAGAGAATGTACAAACTCTGTACAGACAATTACCCATGGTTAGGATCGAACCTGGGTATCGGGCGCTTTAAGGCAGCAACTTTACCGCTGCGACACCGTGCCAAAAAACATCCAAAAAATTGGATTTTTTCTTTCCCAATCCAAGTTCCTCTACTGCATAAAGAGATATCCTTAATCCTGCCACCAGTTAGATAACAGACAGACCCAAACTGCTCAGCTGGTTAGGCAGCATCTCTGGAGAAAATGAAAAGGAATTATTGAAGAAGGGTCTCGACCTGAAACGTCACCTATTCCTTTTCTCCAGAGATGCTGCCTGACCCGCTGAGCTACTCCAGCATTTTGTGTCTATCTTTGGTGTAAACCACATCTGCACTGCCTTCCTACAGTTAGATAATAGGACTCGTAATAGGAGCTGCAGAACACAGTACCTCTATGTGGAGCCTATACAGAATCCAGTGTCCTATAAGCAGCAAATGTTGCTAAAGCACAAAATAAATTGTGCATATTAAAAGGAACATGAATCCTTTATTTTCTTAACCATTCTATTTTTTTACAGTACATCTGGGGCTGACATCTTGACTCAGGAGTGAAATTTAAACCAGCAATTAATTTCTCAGAATTAGGTTGTGAACTAAATAATAAATCAATAACCTGAACTATATGTGCTGCATTTATAACCTATTTAACTGGGAGTGTAAAGGGTGGAGAGATCTAAGGCACTGTAAACCCGGCTGCATGGAGCTTCCGCAGCAGAATAATTATTTTGTTGTTATTCAGGAGATGCACGTAAACAAGATGTTTTAAAATCTGGAGGAAATCTGGGAAACCTGTTTATTTTATTACTGGCAGCAACTGATAACAGAATGTCTACCAGTTCAAAACAGGGCTTGAAGGCAGACAGTCTCCGTCATTCTGCACTGGGGGTGAAAGCTGCTTGTTTTGCTATTTCCTCCTTTCGTCTGCACAGAAAGTTGCCAACAGTCTGTTATTTAACCATGCATGAATTTTAAGATCATGAACGAGGCCCAGTTCTCAGCACCTAAAGCCACAGCTGCATAATTATAAGACAAAAGGCCAGATCAATCAGGGCGGCCTATTTGCAAGTTTCTTACTTTAAAGGATATAAATATTTCAGCCTCAGACTGTGCCTCTGTTGAGCTGTGCAGCAATTATTACCGAATGCTACCATGCTGACACAGTGGTTAACCTCAAACACTGGCCAATTAAAGTAATGAGAAGCAGTGGCTGAAGTGCTTGCTGACAGTTCATCTGTACCCCCACCCTGTCTCTTCCTAGAGTCCGGTAGCCCATAGCAAGTTTCTGATGTTATTTAGGTGTTGCTGATTGCCTGAACCTGTAGAATGGAAAACACAGCAAAGTCCAACAAGTCGACAAACAATGGGGATAAAAGCGTGTCCACGTCGCCCTCACCCTGATGGCCACCTTCGTGTGTGGCTGCATCAGGCGGAGCGTAGAGCCAAGGCACATGGGCACCAAGTGTCACTACCTGCTGAGGTTCTACCTGTCGCCGGTGTTGCGAAGGATGGGCCTGCTGCAGATGCCACGCAATGTGCCAGTCAGCTGGACATTGCCGCCCCATCTGTCATTCGTGGAAAGGTTCTTCCGGACCAACACCTTTGACCACAAGTCCATCGGGCAGTGGTCAGCATGGAATGTCCTGCAAGCACTGCAGGGGAATGACTCCATGGATCCGGTGGCCTGGTTCCCAGAGCAGACTGCCCAGCCTGCCTGGCAAAATGCCTCATCGACAGAACTCACCAACAAGCACCAAGACCTGGCTTGGCTGGCGGTGAGGGGAACCCTCCCAGTCAGATCTTTCCTGCACCGTCGGAACCTCACTACCCGTGCACGCTGCCCTCGGGACGGCTGCTATGGAGAGGAGAATGTTGCCCACCTCTTTGCAGAGTGTGGATTTGCAAAGAGAGTGTGGAGAGGTCTGCAGGGGTCCCTGTCATGGTTCATTCCAAACAGCTCCATCACAGAGGACTCTGTGCTTTAAGAACTGTTCTCAGGGACACATTCAGAGACTGACATCGAGTGCGACTGTAACGACATCAACTCGGTGAAAGAAGCTCTTTGGTCTGCCCGAGCATTGTTCAACACCCAGCGGAGCGAGATGTCCATCGGGGAATGTTGCCGACTGGCCCGCTGCAGACTGCGTGCTGAGGGACGCACTGAAGCTCGGTGCAGCCAACGCCAAGGCTCGGTGGGGGAGGACCACAGTCTAGGTTCCTTCCGCTGCTGGACATGGGGGGCAGGGTGCGGTGGAGACGCCCCTCAAAATAAGGGAAGGGATTCCACGCCAGTGGGCCACATGAGTGGCAAGGATGTGGGGTAAAAATAGTGATTCGGGGAAACTGTATTGAATGTATGTATAGCCTCCGAGAATGTCGGATGGTGTTTTGTATGGATCTTTTGTATTGTATATAATTATTTCTCAATAAAGTATATTTTGAAATTTAAAAAAAGCAAAGTCCAAAATGGGCTCGTCATTTCTATTCAATCTTCACAGTGCTTTGCATCAGGAAGGCTGGAAGTATCGTTAAAGCTATTATGCCACCCATTTTCTTT
Source organism: Leucoraja erinaceus (assembly GCF_028641065.1). Taxonomy (NCBI): domain Eukaryota; kingdom Metazoa; phylum Chordata; class Chondrichthyes; order Rajiformes; family Rajidae; genus Leucoraja; species Leucoraja erinaceus. The sequence goes on from NC_073386.1 coordinate 42,406,314, forward strand.
CTTCTATTTTCTGGGAGGAGATACAGGAGTTTTAATGCCTGGACATCCAGGCTTAAAAACAGCTTCTTCCCACTGCTATCAGACTCTTGAACCAATCAACTCTTAAACACCCCTTTCCCAGACATGCTGCCACGTAATTCTTTACTCTACTTCATTAATTCATTCCGTTATTGTATTTCTTTTTTTGTGTACTACCTCAGATTGCACTGTAATCTCTGCACCATTCTGCTGTTTTACATTTGCCATTGTATTTATGGTTGTATCTTCCATTACCATGTCTACTATTTACTCTGTGAGCTTCCTACGGACAAAGAATTTCATGACAATAAACTAATCTGCATCTGAATTTGATTGTTAAAGTTGGAGTAACTTTTTCACCTGTAGCAGTTTGCAGCAATAGCACACCAACGCCTCTACTCCCTTAGAAGGCTTAGGAAGTTCAGCATGTCCCCAACAACCCTCACAAACGTCTACAGATGTGCCGCAGAAAGCATTTTATCGGGAGGCATCACAGCCTGGTTTGGGAACAGCTCCATCCAAGACTGCAAGAAACTGCAGAGAGTTGTGGACGCAGCCCAACCCATCACACAAAACAACCTCCCTTCCATTGACTGCATCTATACTTCACACTGCCTCGGCAAGGCCACCAGCATAATCAAAGACCAGTCTCACCCCTCGGGGTGCTTTGGTTTCCTACTTCATCCCAAAGGCGTGTGGATTTGTAGATTAATTGGCCTCTGTAAATTTCCCCAAGTTAGTAGGAGTGGATGAGAAAGTGATAACATAGAATTAGTATGATCAGTGGGCCGAAAGGTCCGTTTCCATGCTGTGTCTACATACCAAAAATCTCTAGGTTACTACCTCAACACCAGCAAAACCAAGGAACTGATTGTGGACTTTGGAAGCAGTAGGATGGGGATTCACAGTCCCGTTTATATCAACGGGTCGATGGTTGAAAGGGCAAGAACTTCAAATTCCTGGGCGTGCACATCGCTGAAGATCTTTCCTGGTCCGAAACAGTGATGCAATTATTAAGAAAGCACATCAGCGCCTCTACGTCCTGAGAAGATTACAGAGAGTCGGTTTGTCAAAGAAGACTCTCTCTAACTTCTACAGGTGCACAGTAGAGAGCATGCTGACCGGTTGCATCGTGGCTTGGTTCGGCAACTTGAGCACCCTGTAGAGGAAAAGACTACAAAAAGTAGTAAACACTGCCCAGTCCATCATCGGCTCTGACCTCCCTTCCATCGAGGGGATCTATCGCAGTCGCTGCCTCAAAAAGGCTGGCAGTATCATCAAAGACCCACACCATCCTGGCCACACACTCATCTCCCTGCTACCTTCAGGTAGAAGGTACAGGAGCCTGAAGACTGCAACAACCAGGTTCAGGAATAGCTACTTCCCCACAGCCATCAGGCTATTAAACTTGGCTCGGACAAAACTCTGAACATTAATAGCCCATTATGTGTTATTTGCACTTTATCAGTTTATTTAGGTGTGTATTTACGTATATAATGGTATATGGACCCACTGATCTGTTTTGTAGTCAATGCCTACTATGTTCTGTTGTGCTGAAGCAAAGCAAGAATTTCATTGTCCTATCAGGGCCACATGACAACAAACTCTCTTGAACTTGAACTTGTGCCGTCCAATCTGGCCAGAGGCCAATACAATCAGATAGTTGAAAAGGTTGGTCAAAGTCTGATATGGAAAACATGCGTTTGGCCACTGGCACCAGTACTGAGAAAGAGAGGTACTTGTTAGGACCAGTGTACCACCTAATTAAATAACAGGGCTGCAGATAGGCCACAACTAATAAGTGGTAGGTGGGCGGGCGGTGGCTTGGTGAGTTGGAATTTCTTAAGTTGCAAAGAAAGAATGATTCACTGGTGCAGGATCGCAAAATGGTAATGATCACTGGAGTGTCAGGAAAGGACAGCACATACAAACACATGAGTACACCTCCAATTAGAGTCTGAGCAGGGAAAAACTGTAAAGAGACAAAACAAAAATGTCTTCAGATGCAAACAGCATTTGCCAAAAGGTGGGTGAGTTGATGCCACAAATATAAATAGGTAGGTATGACCTAATAGCTACAGGGACATAGTTGCCAGAATAAATAACTTTTAAAAGAGATCAGTAAATTCAAGAAGGAAAAGGTTTGACCTTAAAATAAAGCTGTAGGCTCAGGAAATCTAAAATATTCCATCATTTTGGGTGGAGCTGAAAAACGGCAGGGGGCAGGAAACATTGGTTCGAGTTGTACATAGGTCTCAAACCGGAGTCATAATGTAGGGCAGAGATAATCAGGAAATTAGAGGAGAATGTAACAATGGTAATACAATAACCATGCGGGACTTGAATCTATATATAGACTAGGCACACTAAATTAGCAGTAATAGTGTGAAGGATGAATTGATGGAGATGGTTTTCTAGATCAGTATTTTGAGGAACCAACGAGGGAACAGACTATTTTAGATTCTGCATCATGCAATGTGAAAGGGTTAATTAATAAACAGGTAGTTAAGAGGCTACAGCAACTGCCTGCTCACAGTGGTCAAGGAGGTGCTTTCAGGTTATATTTCACATCCACACACACAAAAAACTGGTCTTACTGCATGGCAACTCGATGAGAAATGCAGGGAGCAATGGTAACTATCACTGAAGTCTTGAGCTCAATTTACTAGGACACCATGGAATGTCTTCTTCAAATTCAGCTGCCCACAGATATTACACCACTCCACCTTCAATTTTCTTCATGATGGTATCAAACCATGATTCTAACCAATAGAGCCGATCTCAATAAAGCTCCGTCAAACAAAGTAGTATCGATATCCCAACACATCTTTCTGTCATTGTCATTATAATACTGCATCTAAACCACTACAATGGACAATAGGTGCACGAGTAGGCCATTCAGCCCTTCGAGCCAGCACCGCCATTCAATTTGATTATGGCTAATCATTCCCAATCAGTACCCCATTCCAGCCTTCACCCCATATCCCATGACTCCGCTATTTTTAAGAGCCCTATCTGGCTCTCACTTGAAAGTATCCAGGGAAACTGCCACCACAGAGAATTCCACAGATTCACAACTGTGAGAAAAAGTGTTTCCTCATCTCCGTTCTAAATGGCTTACCCCTTACACTGTGGCCCCTGGTTCTGGACTCCCCCAACATCGGGATCATGTTTCCTGCCTTTAGCATGTCCAAACCCTTAATAATCTTATATGCTTCAATAAGATCCCCTCTCTTCCTACTAAACTCCAGAGTATACAAGCCTAGCCACTCCATTCTCTCAGCAGGTGACAGTCCCGCCATCCCGGGAATTGTAGACCAGCTCCACTACGAGCTACTTGGAGTAGAGCTGGTCTACAGGACTGATTGAAAACTCTTCAACCTTCAGCATTTCAGAACCAAGGCCATCCGACCACAGTAGCCAAGTTGTAGTCAGCAGATGATGGCTCTGTTTGCGAATGTGCAATGGCAAACTTTAAATCATCACTGACTCATCTGAAGATCACCTGAGTAAAAAGACCTGACATGGATAGGACAGGTTTAGAGGGATATGGGCCAAACGCAGGCAGGTGGAAATAATGTAGATGGGACATGTTGGATGGTATGGGCAACTTGGGCCGAAGGGCCTGTTTTCACACTGTACGACTATGACTATGACTTACCATCCACAAGACAAAGATCTGATAAACTCTCCCCATTGTACAACAAACTCTTCAACAATAAAGGTGTACGGCAAGGCCAGGGGAAATGTAAACCATGTAGTCACAAAACACAGATACAGGCCATTACCCCCATCATGCCCAAATTGGCCATCAATTACCCTTCCATACTAATGGCCATTCATGGGCTCTCATGTATACCTCTTAGATGTTTCACTTCCACTTCCCACTGACCAAACCTCATGAGCCAATGCTCAGCAAAGCAGATGTCGATGATGAAATTGAACAATGAAATCAATGCAGCAGTGTTACTACAGCACATGATCAGCTGAGGAAGGGAGTTTTGGAGATCAAAACCTCACATCCGGCAAAAAATAAACTCACTGTCTAATGGGCTGCAGTGATCCCTGCACTCCTACATGCTTACAAGACTTGGGCTTCACTGGTCAAAGTGGAGAAGGATCATTTGGCTTATTCTCTTAACATCACTGAAACTTCAACTTAATAATCACTCATAAAGTCACAGAATCACAGTCATACAGCGTAAAAGCAGGCCCTACGGCCCAACTTGCCCACTCTGGCCAACATGTCCTATCTACGCTAGTCCCACCTGCCTGCGTTTGGCCTATATCCCTCTAAAACTAATGTGTAGGAAAAAACTGCAGATGTTGGTTTGCACCGAAGATAGACACAAATGCTGGAGTAACTCAGCGGAACAGGCAGCATCTTTGGAGAGAGGGAATGGGTGACATTTCATGTTGAGACCTTACCTTTCTTCAGACCCTATCTAACTGTGATGCCACTTTCAAGGAACTATGTACCTACAATTCACTGTGTAGGTCCTGCCCATGTTAGACTTTCCAAAATGCAACAGCTCCATTTCTCGGTATTAAATTCCATCCACCATTCCTAAGGTCACCTGCCCAACCAATCTAGATCCTAGTGCAATTTTTGACAACCATCTTCACTGTCTACAATTCCCCACACATTTTAGTGTCATCTGCAAACTTGCTAATCGTGCCTGGTACATTTTCATCCAAATCATTTATATAAATGACAAACAGCAATGGGCCTAGCACCAAACCCTGAGGCACACCACTAGTCACAGGACACCAGTCCAGAAAACAACCTTCCACCATCACCCTTACTTCCATGAAGCCAATTTTCTATTCATTCAACTACTCTCCTTAGATGCCCTGGGATCTAACCTTCTAACCCCGCACCCTACCACACAGATCCTTGTCAAATGCCTTGCTGAAATCCATATATATATGTCTACAGCTCTGCCCTCATCGTTTTTGGTCATAGCCTCAAAAAGCTCAATCAGATTCGTGAGACACAACTTCCAACATGCAAAACCATGCTGACTATCCCTAATCAGCCCTTGTCCATCTAAACACAAGTATATCTTCTCCCTCAGATTCCAATTTCCTCTTGAGCTTGGATATATTTGATCAGGCCCAGTAGATTTATCTACCTTCATGCACGATAAGTACCTTCGGCTCCTTTGCGACCGTAACACTGACTACTCTCAAGAGACTTCCATTAACTCCACCAAGTTCCCCAGTCCTCATATCTTTCTCCATGGTAAAAACAGAGGAGAAATACTCGTTCAGGACCTTGCCTGTCTTCTGTGCTCCATGCAGAATTGCCCACTTTGATTCCTGAGAAACCATTCTCTCTCAAGTTATCCTTTTTCCCCTTTATGCTTCCCTTTATAAATCTCTTGGTGTTATCCTTAATATTATCTGCCAGATCTACCTCCTGCTCCCTTTACGCCCTCCTGATTTATTTTTATCAGCTTCCGAAACTACCCCAGGAATACAATTGATCTCAGCTGCTTATACCTACCTGCCCAATGCGTCTTTCTTACTTTTGACCAAAGCCTCAATTTCCCTCGTCATCCAAGATTCCTTACACTCTTGTGACCAGCTGAGGAAGGGAATTTTGGAACCTCACATCATAAACTCATTGCCAACAGGGCTGCAGTGATCCCTGCACTCCACAGGCTTCCAAGACTTGGGCTTCCCTGTTCAAAGTGGAGCAGGATCATTTGGCATGTTCGCTTAATGGCACTGAAACTTCAACTCAACTTAATACCCACTGATTAAACAAAAATCACATTCAACAAGACAAAGTTTAAAGCCAAGCCCGTCCCCGCGGCGCCCCTCCTCACATTATCCCCCCTCCTGCAACAATTCCCAGCCATGCCCTTCCTGGCCATATCCCCTGTCCTGTGTAACCATCCACTTTGCTTATCAGGAATGTATCCCAATCTGTCTTTAAAGAAAAATCGAGGATTCTGCTTCCCCTGTCCTTTGAGAGAAAGGATTTCAAAGACTTGTTCCACTGAGAGAAAAAAAATTGTCACATTTTCAACCCCCTTACTAAAAACTGTGACCCCCCCCCTTCCAGCTGCAATCTAATAACCAATTCAATTATGTTCATTCCAAAGACATGCACTTCCATTGCATTAATCTTTGCAAAATCTAAGATGAAGGGTTATTGACCTGAAATGTCAACTCTTGTTTCCCTCTTCAGAGCTGCTGTCTGATATGCTGAGTGCTTCAAGTATTCTCTGCTCTTTCCACAGACTCAAACTTTGCATTACAGCTCCATCCAGATTGTGTACATGTAATTTTTCACTTCCGCCCGAGACATTTATAAGATTTCCTTGTGCCGGCAGGTAATTGTCAGATGCACAGGTTACAGACAGAGCCCAGTTTAGAGATACAGCACGGAAATAGGCCTTTAGGCCCTCCGAGTCCACGCCGACCATTGATCACCAGTATAGTAGTTCTATGTCATCTCAATTTTGCAGCCTACACACCAGGGACAATTTACAGAAGCCGAATAACCTACCAACCTGCCCGCCTTTGGGCTGTGGGAGGAAACCGGAGCACCCAGAGAAAACCCACACTTTCAAGGAGGATCATGTAAACTCTGTACAGACAGCACCTGCAGTCAGGATCAAACCAGGGTCTCTGGTGCTGTTAGGCAGCAGTTCTACCATTGTGCCACTGTGCCACCCTTTCACACAGGAATTCTAGAGCCATAGAGTTATACAGCACAGAAACAGGGCTTTTTGCCCAACTCATCCAAGCCGACCGAGGTACCTCCCTTCTTGAGTGCCCCTCTTTGCCTGCAATTGGTCCATATTCCTCTAAATGTATCCTGTCCACTAACCAATGCCTTTGAACCATTCTAATTGTAGTCACTTCCACCAACTCTTCTGGCAGCTTGTTCCACATTCCCACACCCTTTGTGTGGAAAAACCTGCTACTGAGATCCCCTTTAAATCATTCCCCTCTCACCTTAAATCTATGTTCTCTAGTTTTAGACTCTTCTACCGAGGGGAAAAAAACGTGACAATCAATTTTATCTCTCCCCTACATAATTTTATATACCTCGGTAAAGGTCACCCTCAGCTTCCTACACTCCAGGGAAAACAGTCCCAACCTATCAAGTCTCACCTCATAACTCCAGCCATCCAGTTCCTACAACATCCTTGTGAATCCTTTCTGGAACCTCTCTAGCCTAATCGCATCCTCCCTAAAGCTGGGCGACCTGAACTGCACAGATGCAGTCTCACCAGTGTCTTGTACAGCTGTAACATAATGTCCCAACTACTGTACTCTACATCTTATACTTTAAAATAGGGCTCAGGGGTACAAGTCTGAGAGAGGTATGTACAGGTGGAAGCAGGCTTCTCCTGGTCAACCTGCTGTGACAGGTTGGGATGCTTGCAGCCACTCAGGCAGCCCTTCTGATGAGACCAACTGAAAAAAGTTCACTCTGTACATCAATTTGTCGTACACAAACCCCGTTGAAGCTATGGCCCAAAGAGCACACCCACACCTCTACTTTTCGGGAGACTTATGCCCCTGTCCCACTTAGGAAACCTGAACGGAAACCTCTGGATACTTTGCGCCCCACCCAAGGTTTCCGTGTGGTTCCCCAAGGTTTTCATGTGGTTGCCGGAGGTTGCAGGTAGTGGAAGCAGGGAGGGAGACCGACAAAAACCTCCGGGAACCGCACGGAAACCTTGGGTGGGGCGCAAAGTCTCCAGAGGTTTCTGTTCAGGTTTCCCAAGTGGGACAGGGGCATTAGGAAATTTGGCATGTGTCCAACAACTCTTACAAACATCGGCAGATGCACCATAGGAGGCATATTATCAGTTTGGATCATAGCTTGGTTGGGTACAGCTCTGACCAAGACCAAAATAAATTGCAGAGAAATGTTGATGTAGCCCAGTCCATTACTCAAACCAGACTCCCATCATTGACTACATCGGTGAGACCAAGTGTAGGCTTGGCGATCATTTCGCCGAACACCTCCGCTCAGTCCGCATTAACCAACCTGATCTCCCGGTGGCTCAGCACTTCAACTCCTCCTCCCATTCCGAATCCGACCTCTCTGTCCTAGACCTCCTCCATGGCCAGATTGAGCACCGCGGGAAATTGGAGGAGCGGCACCTCATATTCCGCTTGGGCAGTCTGCACCCTAGCGACATAAACATTGAATTCTACAATTTCCGGTAGCCCTTGCTGTCTCCTCCCTCTCTCAGCTCTCCCTCAGCCCTTCGGCGGCTCCTCTTTCTTTTTCCTTTCTTCTCTCCCCCCTCCCCCCCCCCCCCCCCCCCCCCCCCACCCTACATCAGTCTGAAGAAGGGTTTCGGCCCGAAACGTGGCCTATTTCCTTCGCTCCATAGATGCTGCTGCACCCAATGAGTTTCTCCAGCATTTTTGTCTACCTCCCATCATTGACTCCATCTACACTTCGGGAAAGCAGATAACATAAACAAGGATGTTTTATACCTCTCTCATTCCCTCTTCTCCACTCTCCCATCAGGCAGAAGATGCAAATGCTTGAAAGTACATACCAGCACTCAGAAACAGTTTCTTCTTTGCTGTTATCAGAGTACTGAATGGTTCTCCCATAAGCTAGGGTACAATCCTGATCTTCCAACTTACCCGATTGCAACCATTGAACTTTTTCTCTTGAACTGGAATCACAATAATGAAAAACTGCCTGCTGCACTCTTCATTTTTTCTCTCTGCTCTATCTAGTTGTACTTGTGTTTGCTTGATTGTATTCCTGTGTAATATTATCTGATTTAATTGGATAGCATACAAACAAAACCTTTTCCCTGTATCTCAGTACACGTGACAATAATAAACCAGTACCAATACCACTGAGACTTTGATGCAACTTGAAGCTTCACAACGCCACAGTGCCAGCAAAAGCTGGGCACCCACACCGTAAGCCCTACACTATCCGACACGCTCGGGACAATTTCTACCGAAGCCAATTAACTTACAAACCTTTACATCTTTGGAGTGTGGGAGGAAACCAGAGCACCTGGGGAAAACCCACGCGGTCACTGGGAGAACTGAGTCAGGATTGCTGCCTTACAATCTCGGGCACTGTAAGGCAGCAACTCTACCGCTACACCATAGTACCGCCCCATGTTGGGCAGTCAACATGTCTAGAGAGAAGGACAAAGTTCACATTTAAAGTTGAAGACCGCTCACCCTCTCTCTGCCAGCATCACTACCACTCTGCCATCCAGTCCAATGAGGTGTCCGTCCTATCACTGACCTTCCATCTGATCTCCCAGCCCCTCCTCATTTGCAATTTAAAATGTGTTTCTTTTCCCATTCTGATGAAAGGCTGCTGATCTTAACCATTGATTCTGTTTCTCTTGCCACAGATACTTTTTGATCTACCAAATACGTTCAATGTTTTCTGATTTTATTTATTTATAATGAGCGGGCTGCATTAAAAAGTCTCTATCGGACTCGCTGAACTTAATCTTTTCTGGTGACTCATTCCACATAATCACCTCCGTCTCTATCAACAACAGATATCCATTAAAGTTCTCCCTCACCTTAAACCTGTGGTCTCCAGCCTTGGACTCCCTACCCTGGGAAAAAAGACTGACTAGCTACCCATTCCACACCCCACATAATTTCATGAACCTCTATAAGGTAACCGCTCATCGCAACAGCCTCCTTCACTCCAGGTCAAACAGTCCCAGCCTCTTTATTCTCTCCTTATAACTACAGCCTTCCATACCAGCTGCACCCTCTCTATTGCTACCTCCTCCTTCCTGTAGTGTGGCGACCAGAACTGTACACATTTCTGTGGTCTAACCAACGTTTCATATACTTGCAACATGATGCTCCCAACTGTTATACTCAATGTCTGGTGGCGCAGTGTTAGAGTTGCTGCCTTACAGCGCCAGAGACCCAGGTACGATCCTGACTATGCGTGCTGTCTATATGGAGCTTGTATGTTCTCCCTGTGACCATGTGGGTTTTCTCCGAGATCTTCTGTTTCCTACCACGCTCCAAAGATGTACCGGTAGGCGGCGCGGCTCTGGCCAGCAGCGGCCTCTGCAGCCTGTCCGCGTTTTTATTATTTTTTGTCTGTGTTTTTATGTAGTGTTTGTTATTTTATGTTGTTTTATGTTGGGGTGTGTGTGTGGGAGGGGGGGGGAAAAACGTTTTGAATCTCTCCCTGCACTGAGACCCGACCTTTTCTCGTCGAGTCTCAGTCGTCGTTGAGGCCGTAACGAGGAGCGGCCTCCAACAGGAAGAGACCGGGGACTCAGGTGTCGACTCACCTCACCGTCGCGGAGCTGGCCGGGTCCGGAGTGGTGGAGGAGCGCTGCTGCTGGTGCTGCTGCTGCTGCTGCTGCTGTTGCTGCTGCTGCCAGAGAGTCGGAGGCTCTCTACAGGTCTGTGGACGACGGCGCCGAGCCCACGGCTCCCTGGGGGGAGACCGCTTTTCGGGGCTTCTGCGGCGGCGACTTCTCCCGCCCGAGTTGCGGGGTCGAAGAGCTCCTGGAGCGGGGCCTTTACAGCACCACCCCGCGAGGCTTGGAATGGCCGCGGACTCTGCGAGCGCACACCGGAGGCACCAACACCAAGACCCGGTGTGCGACCTCGCACCACCCGGCGTGGCTTTAATGGCCGCGGGACAATCGCCATTGCCAGCCGGGGGCTATGACTTTGACTCTGACATCGGGGGGGGGGGAGAGTGCAGTGGAGAGATACGTTTATTTGGCCTCCATCACAGTTATGTGATGGATGTTTATGTTAAATGTAATTATGTTGTGTCTGGGGTCTATTTGTGTGTTATGTATGGCTGCAGAAACGGCATTTCGTTTGGACCTCCAGGGGTCCAAATGACAAATAAATTGATTCCGATTCTGATTCTGAATTGGCCTTGGTTAAAATTATAAATCGTCCCTAGTGTGTAGGATAGTGCTAGTGATCGCTTGTTGGCGCGGACTCGGTTGGCTGAAGGGTCTGTTTCCACGCTGTATCTCTAAAGTCTAAAGTCTGGGCCTATGAAGGCAAGCATGCCAAATGCCTTCTTCACTGCACTATCCATCCATGTCACCACTTTCATTGAGCAATGGATTTACACTGCAAGATGTAAGATCAGAACCATGCTCAGATAATCCCAACATTTAAGGAGGACCGATTACTTTATATCAAATAACAAATAATCAAGTATCAAGTTACAAGCAGAATACAGCAGATTGTAATATTATCCTCAGGAAACAAACAAAGTTTAACATATAAACACATTGAAAGCATGTATACAGATTAGTTGCCATACACTAATAAATTATTGGCACAACTGTGAAAAGGTTTCACCAAAACAGCAACTTTCACCATTTCATGCAAGACAGAGTCAATTACATTACCCTGCAAAGGAGAGGGAAGAGGCTAACGGAGAAATTAATTGGAGATATGGGAAATGTAGCTACTGAAATCTTGAGTAAAACGACAAAGTGCTTTAGTAGCAGTAGCAGTTCTGGCAACTGCCAGTAGCAGTTCTGGCAGCGTCTCTGGAAGACATGGATAGACAACTTCCCAGGTCGGGCCCTTCTTGTTCGTCTAATTACTTACAGACTAATCCTGTTAAGTCTGTGTCCAAGATGGCTGTCGGAAGGGAGAGTGGACGCTGGCGCGCTTTAGCTGCCGCTGCTCTCTCCTCACATTGTGTTTTTGATTTTTAATTTTTGGACTGAATTCTGTTTTTAATTTGTGTTTCTGTGATGTCTTTATTATTTATTTTATTCTGATTATATGTTTTCTATTCCTGTTAATCTCTGTAAGGTATCCTTGAGATTTCTGAAAGGCGCCCAAAAATAAAATTTATTATTATTATTGTTATTAATTGTAGTAGAGGGAGAAAACGGGAAAGGGGGTGGGGGCAGGACAAAACCATGCAAGTGAAGGTGGATACCGATGAGAGAGCTTTCATGGGCTGATGGGTGGCCAAAGGTTAGAGATACAAAGGAGAATAAAGGGTGTCACATAAGGTGAGAAGAGGACTGAAATGTAAAGCCAGTGGGAGGGATATAGGTGGACAGGGATGGGGGGGGGCAGGATCATGATAGAAATGGGTGTGCAGGGGGGTACAGGAAATACAGAAAAAAGGAGGGGGGGCTGTCGTTATGTAAAATTGCCCCCAGTGTGTGGGAGAGGGGTGGAATCTGAGGGGACTTGAAGAGATTGCGGGGAGAGTAAAAAATATAGGATTAGTAAAGATGGCTCGTTGATGGTCGGCGCAGACACGGGGGGCTGAAGGGACTGTATCTGTGCTGTATAACTCAGATCTCAACTGCACTGCAACTCTAAACCCAGCAGCCCTTCTAGGTAAGACAGAATTCACATGCACCTCCTCTAACCTCATCTAGTGCATTTGGTGCTCCTGATGTGGCCTCCTTTACATAGGTGAGACCACGCCTAGATCAAGGCCTGCTGGATCTCCAGGTTGCAAATTATTTTAACTCCCCTCCCCATACCGACCTTTCTGTCCTGAGCTTCCTCCACTAAACTCTAGATTGCACATATACTTGGTGGAACTAAGACTCTAAACCTTAACTCACATGCTATGTTTCTGCCACTGGGTTGTAAGCTACTCAAGCAGAACATGGGGTGCCATTCCACAAGTGTGCAAATGGCCTCACTCTGGCTAGAGAGTTAACCAAGGACAAAAAGGTTGTTATGGGAAAGGGAAGGGGAGTTGAAATGATTAGCAACCGGGAGATCCAGCAGACCCTGACAGACTGAGCGCAAGTGGTAAGAGGAACGCTCGCCAAGTCTACGCTTGGTCTCACCAATGTAAAGGAGGCCACACCAGGAGCAGCAAATACAGTAGATCAGGTTAGAGGAGATGCATGTGAACCTCTGTCTTACATAGAAGGGCTGCTGGGTTCTCTGGATGGAGGTCCGGGAGGGGGTGTAGGAACAGGCGTTACATCTGCAATTGCAGGGGAAAGTACCTGGGGTGTGGGCGGTTTAGGTGGGAAGGGATGATTAGGGAAGAGCTGTTAGTTAGAAGCACATACACAGGATGAAAAGCCCAATGTAGCAGTCAATTATCACATCCACGCAGATAAGTGATATTACCAGTCTCAATCTTTATGCCAACATATCACAACAGAAACAGAACCCAATGATGTCATCGATTAATGTATTGCAAAGAAAGTACATAGATCTACAAAGACAAAAACATAGTTCCCCAGCCAATCCCAATATATTATCAGATTGCACGCATATTTGGAGAAAATAAGATCCTAGATAATAATAGACTATTTGCTGTTGCACATAATAAGATGTGCATGCATTCAAATTTACAATAGGCATTGACAAAGTGTCATTGTAATAGCAACATCACCTTTTATAGGTTCAGGTTGCCTGAGTGCTTTATAGACTATGAAGTACTTCTGAAGTGGAATAATCATTGCCATGTAGGAAATACAGCATATCATTGAAAATCCACAACACTGCAATGTAATTATGATAGCAACTGAGTTTGAAATATTCACAGAGGGATAAACAGCAATGGATTTTGTTTCCTTATCCATTTGGGAACCATTGGTTTAAGGCATCACCTGAACATGACAATATTTGCATTGAAGTGTCAGCCTTGGTTTTTGTTCTTGTGTTTCCAAAGTTAACTTCAAAACAAAACCTTCCGACTCAGATGCAAGATGACAATCAATAGAACCAAAGATAGCAAAGCAACCAGCATATGATAGTTATATGCACAGGAAAGGAAGAGAGACATGGAGTCGTACAGTGTAGTAACAGGCCCCTAGGCACCCAATGTCCATTCCGACCTCTTTGCCACCTACACCAATGCCATTTGCCCACACTAGGCCTGTGCCCTTCTATGACGTGCCTATTTCAATCCCTATCTAAATGCCTCTTAAAAAGTAGTAATTGTATCTGATTCCACCATCTATCACATATTTCAATGATTTGGATGAGAATGTCCAAGGTATGATTAGTAATAGCCCTGTCCCACGGTAGGAGTTCATTCCAAGAGCTCTCCCAAGTTATAAAAAAATCAAACTCGTGATAAGCACGGAGAATGAACGTAGCGGGTACGTCGGAGCTCGAGGACGTCTCTTAGCACTAACGGCAGGTACTCGGGAAGACTCGCTAACGGCAGGTAAGCACGGGAAGACTCGTGAAGAGTTTTCAACATGGTGAAAAATGTCCACGAGAGCCCCGAGTACCGACGAGTGACCATTACCGTAAATCTCCGAGTTCGAATCAGGGCAAACTTGGGAGAACTCTTGGAATGAATTCGTACCGTGGGACAGGGGTTTAAGTTTGCAGATGACACAAAAGCAGGTGGTATCTTTGAAAGTGAAGATGGTTATCAAGAATTACAGTAGCATCTTGATCAACTGGGCAATTGACCAATAAATGGCTAATGCCGTTTAATTCAGTAATGTCTAAGGTGATTGCTTTTTCGAAAGTCAAACCAAGCAGGATCTTCACAGTGAATGGTTTAGTTTAGTTTATTGTCACTTGTACCGAGATACAGTGAACAGCTTTTGTTATGTGTTAACCAGTCAGTGGAAAAACAATACATGATTACGATCGAGCCAGCCACAGTGTGCCGATACATGAGACCTGGAGAGTGTTGTAGAGACACAGGGATGGATAAGGATGAAAGGGTCGACAGTTAGAATCTGTGTCCCAGGATAGAAACATTTTAAGGAGATGTGCAGGGCAACTTATTTTCTTACACAGGGAGTGGTGAGTGCCTGGAATGCGCTGACAGGGTTGGTGGTTGAGGCAGATACGAGAGCAGCATTTAAGAAGCTTTTGGATAAGCATACAGATATTTAACTAAGTTACAGAGAAAGGTTGAATAAGTTGGGTCTTTATTCTCTGGAGCGCAGAAGGTTAAGGGGGGACTTGATAGAGGTCTTTAAAATGATGAGAGGGATAGACAGAGTTGATGTGGACAAGCTTTTCCCTTTGAGAATAGGGAAGATTCAAACAAGAGGGCATGACTTCAGAATTAAGGGACAGAAGTTTAGGGGTAACATGAGGGGGAACCTCTTTACTCAGAGAGTGGTAGCGGTGTGGAATGAGCTTCCAGTGGAAGTGGTGGAGGCAGGTTCGTTGGTATCATTTAAAAATAAATTGGATAGGCATATGGATGAGAAGGGAATGGAGTGCAGGCAGGTGGGACTAAGGAAAAATAATTGTTCAGCACGGACTTGTAGGGTCGAGATGGCCTGTTTCCGTGCTGTAATTGTTATATGGTTATATGGTTATATGCGCAGGGAATGGAAGGATATGGATTATGCACAGGTAGATAAGGTCTTGGCATTGTGTTCAGCACGTTGTAGACTGAATAACCTATTCTTGTGCTGTGCTGTTCTATGTTATTTGGATACCCATATCTGTTTCCCAAGGTAAGGGTGTCAAGAACTAGAAAGCATAGGTTTAAGCTGAGAGGTGAAAGATTTAATAGGAACCTAAAGGGCAACTCTATCCCACAGATGGTGGCAAGTATATGGAATGACCTGAAAGAATTGATAAGAAAGGTGTAGAGAGATATGGATAAATGCGAGCAAATCGGACTAGCTTGGATGCGGTATGTATGGAAGAGTTAGGCTGAAGAGCCTGTTTTTCGTGTTCTACGACTATGATTTTGGCAACATATTACAGTTATAAACTACGCTGTGTAAAAAAAAACCCCTAGCCCTCAGATCCCCTTTAAAACTTCTTCTCACGTTAAACATGCCATCTTGATTCTGTTACCCCTACCATGTGAAATCGACTGACTATCTATTCCATCAATACCTCTCATAATTCTAGATCCCACTTTCAGTTCACTCCTCCAACTTTGTCACTTTATGAAAAATAACACCAGCCTATCCAATCTTTCCCCATAACTAAAGTCCTCCAGTCCAGGGAACATCCTGGTGAATGTCCTTTGTATGCTTTACAGCATAATCACATCCTTTGTACAGAGTGTCAACCAGATCTGCACACAATACTCGAGTGCATTCTAACCAGTGTATTGAAATTACATGTAACATCCCAAACTCTTCTGTGCCCTGCTCAATGAAGGCAAACATGCCATATACCTTCTTTACCTGCAAATCTATCTGTCAAAGATGTCAGAGGCACTTCAGCCCAATTTATGCAGACCAGGTGTTGTCACAGAGCTGGTCCCATTTGCCTACACTTGGCCCACATGGCTCTAAACCATTCTTATCCATGTACATGTCTAAATGGCTTTCAATTGCTATTGTACTTGCCTCTACAGCATCCTATCGCAACATGCTCCATGTATGCACTACTGCTGTGTGAAGGAATTGCCCCTCAGTTTCCCTTAAAATCTTTCTCCTCTCACCTGTATTGCCACTGGCAAGGAACTATTGACTTGGACCCCAAGGTCCCTCCACTGCTCACTGTTCCTTAGTACTCTACCATTTATATCCTACCCCTATTTGACTTCACAAAATGTATCATCTCACACTTGTGGGGATTAAATTCAATCTTCCAATACTCTACTCAACTTTCAAACTAATTTATATCCTGCTATAAACTTAGATAACCCTCCAGGCTGCCCACAACAGCACCAGTTCTCATGTCATCCACAAATGTACTAATTAAAAAAGGTCCCAGCACCAATCCCTGCAGTGCACAATCCAAGCAGGAAAACATCCTTCCAACACTATCCACTGCCTCCTATAATCAAACCAGTTTGGGTTCCCATTAGTTAGCCCGCCTCTGATACATTGTGCGTAACCTTCTAGACCAGAGTAAAACGTAGGACCTTGTCAAATGCCCAACTAACGTCCACATAGATGACATCTACCACCTTGGTTTCATCAATTTCCTTTCCCCCCTTCTCAAAAACGTAATCAAATTAGTGAGGTTGTCCTTCCCCTACACAAGGACATGCTGACGATCTCCAATCCAGATAATCCAATCTCCAGGTAAGACCCCAGAACAGTCTGAAGATTGGTCCCGATGTGAATCATCACACAATCCATGTTCCCCAGAGATGCTGCCTGACCTGCTGAGTTATTCCACCACCTTGTATCCTTTTTTTGTGATCCAGCATCTGCAGTTCCTTGTTTCTACATCTCCAATTTGTCCCCGCCTTCCCAAATGTATGTAATCCCCTACCTCAGAATTTTCTCCAGTCATTTCCCAACCAATTATGAAAAACTCACAATCCTGTGGTTTCCTGGCCTATGCTTGCTGTCCTTCTGAAATAAAGAAAGAACATCAGCTGTCCTCTAGCATATCACTTGTGGCTAACTAAGATGTGACAATCTCTGTCATGGTGCCAGCAATCTCCTCCTTTGTTTCCCATAGCAACCGAGGATAGATCTCACCCTACCCTGGGGATTTATTATCCTATGTGTCTGTGCACACAGTGCGGAGTCAGAAGACGCAATGCAAACTGATTATTTCCAAGTATGCTTGGTGGACTTCAAACAGAATGGTGATATTTACTGCCAACCCAAAACTTGCAACAGTTTATCTCCATTTACTAGGGAGAGAATGAGCGCCAAATATGCATCTGTGGAAGAGGATAGCATGCCATAAAAAAATAATTCTGCTCATACGATAGAGATAGAGACCATACATTACACACAGTATCTACAAATTAGATTAGGTCCACAAATCATTACTACACACATAGTACAGGTTCAAATAGCAATTAACCTACAGGTTAGGTTTCTATTTACAATTCAGAAATTTACATTCATTTTACAGCCATGTTGAAAAATGTCATAGCATAATAATGAAAATATAGCCATTTGTCACAAGATATGAACAGAGGGACGTACCAAAGAGCAGAGGCAGCGATAGAGCTAGAATCCAATACACTCACAAATTAATTCCAAGTACACACAATATGATCAGTGTCCAAAATACCAAAGGAGTAGTGGTGCATAGATACATGGACAATAGATGCAGGAGTAGGCCATTCGGCCCTTATTGTCAGCAACGCCATTCAATGTGATCATGGCTGATCATTCACAATCAGTACCCCGTTCCTGCCTTCTCCCCATATCCCTTGATTTTGCTAGCCCTAAGAGCTCTATCTAACTCTCTTTTGAATGCATCCAGTGAATTGGTCTCCACCGCCCTCTGAGACAGAGAATTCCACAAATTCACAACTGTCTGTGTGAAAAATATTTTTCCACATCTCAGTTCTAAATGGCCTACCCCTTATTCTTAAACTGTGGCCCCTGGTTCTGGACTCCCCCAACATCGAGAACATGTTTCCTGCATCTAGCATGTCTAATCCCTTTATAATTTTTTGTTTCTATAAGATATCCTCTCATCCTTCTAAATTCCAGTGAATACAAGCCCAGTCACTCCATTCTTTCATCATATGACAGTCCCACCATCACGGGAATTAACTTTGTGAACCTACGCTGCATTCCCTCAATAGCAAGAATGTCCTTCCTCAAATTAGGTATGCAGGAGAAAGGAAGGCCCCAATCTATCTTCAATCATTTGATTATTTCCACAAAGAACATTACATGTCTCATTTCCCCGTGAGATTAAACTCTTCAAATACCCGCTGATAACATGCAAGGTAGAAATTGTAAATGAAGGTTGCAACAAACTGCGAAGGACAGCCAGGCAGCAGCGTTTCCTGAACGTACTTTCAAGCTTTTGTATCGTCTGCCCGACAGGAGAGAGGAAAAGAGAAAATGGTGTGAGGGTGTGAATGATCCTTGATTATGTTAGCTGCTTTTCCGAGGCAACAGCTAGTGTAAACAGAGTTGTTGTACGGTGGAGGAGGGAGGGAAGGAGAGGGGGGTGGGGTGGGGGGGAGTTTGATTCGCATGGTAGAATGGGCTGCATTCAAAACTTAAATTGCCTCCAATAGTAAAGTTTACCATATTATTCGTAGCCGTCTTTGGTGTGATGGGGTAATTTTACTCGCAGAGACCCAAGGTAACATTACACTTGGAACCTCTGCAAGTAAAAATCACCAATATATCTTCAATGAGGCCCTCAAGGAGTGATAGGACCACAATAACACTAGTGGCCTCCTCTAGTAAAATTACCACTGCAATCCCCTGGCCTCCACTCATATGGCTTCTAACATAACTCTCAGAGTCTTAAAAAGTTACTGCAATAAAAACAAAGCACTCAAGTAAAATTACAACCGAAATATCATGATCCTCAGCTTGTAAAACCAGTGCCGCAACGCCAACAGCCTCCACCAGTAAACACACCACATAACACCAAGGGCTAATGAAGCTACTGGTGAATTTATCATTTAATATCAAGAGCAACAATTAGTACACTGACTGTCAAAACCCTATATGGCTTTGAGATGTAAAGTTACTGACATTACCAAGGATATTTGTTCTACCACCTACCACCACAATGCTAAAGGACCTTGCTGAGTAGAGTTACCACGATAACACACAAAAAATACAATTAGAGCAACAATACCGATGAACTTCACAAGTAACATTGTAACCATGACACAAATTGTACTTGTACAGTTACCTCTACTGGTGGAATATTTTAGTATAATAGAGTAACTTTACTGGTGCAGCTTCTTGATATAAGATTATTATTACAGCAGGAGCCTCCAAGCGATCTCCTTAACATTAAAGATCTCCTCTAATCAGTGTATTTCAATATGAACTAGGACTTCGATAAGTAGATATTGGCACAATAGGAAGGACTTCAACAAGTAAAGTTATTGACAGATCAGCATTGACTAAAGGACTAAAGTTATTGGTATGTTATTCTCAGGATGCCAAGGGCTTTGATTACCAAAGTTACTTCTTTAGTACCAACAGCCTTGATTCTTAAACTTATCACCATAATGCCCAGGGCCATATATTAAAATTCTCAGCATAACATAAAGGACCTCAACTAATGAAGCTATTGCCATAACACTGAGAATCCTGACCAGGGAAGTCATTGAGTACTCAAGTGGTAAAATTACCACTACTACACTAATAGGCCAAGTGGCCTACACTGTAAGGAAATATAAACATGCTATAGTACCAAGGTCAAACACTGGGGATAAACTGTATGAAAGTGCCCTGACCAGTAAAACACCAAGCGGATGGCCAGTTGGTGTAGCCGCCTGAATCAGTAAAGTTGCCACCACAACACCAAAATTATCAACCAAGTACAATTATTGCCTTGACATAAAACCAAGGACCTCCAATAACAAATTTATTGCCATCACACCGAGGGCCTTGCCATGTTATTTCCATAATATCAAAAGCTACCAGTAAAGACTGTGCTATAGCATTAGGACCTCCACCAATGGGTTTATTACCAGAACATTGAGGACTCCAGCAGCTATTATTACTGCAATGACACTAAGAGATTTGAACAGAAACATTACCACCATAATATTAAGAGATTCACCTAGTGAATTGCAACAAGATGAGCACTGACTAACAAAGTTCATGCCAACACATGTAGTAGATCTTGACCAGTCAGGGTTAATGGCAGATTACCCAAGGTCTTGAATAGAAAAGTGACTGACCAAACAGCAAAGGCTTCGACTTGCAAAGCTGGTGCCATAATAGGGGCGTTGTTGAGTAAGCTATTGCCATCACATTAATGTTATTATCCAGCAGAGTCACTATCATAACATGAGGAGCCTTGATAAAATGATAAAATCAGACAGGGCTTTTGAGGAATATAAAGCAAGTAGGAAAGGAAGTTTAGAAAGGGATAAGGATGCCCATGATGTAAGGCAACATGGGAACCGTTTTGAGAAGAGGGGAGGTAAATACAGAACACAAGGTGTATTTAAATGCACACAGTATGCAAAACCAACTGTTTGAGCTTGTAGCTCAGTTAAAAATTGGCAAGAACGATTTTGTGGGCTACGTTGGTTAGGAATGAAATCCAATCCTTAGCAAGAAGTGACATACGATCAGAGGATATACTGTAAAATCCTTGTGGATGGAGTTAAGAAACTGCATGGGTAAAAAGGCCCAGATGGGAGTTACATGTAGTGTTCCTAATAGTATTCAGGATGTTGGGTTCAAATTACATCAGGAGATAGAAAAAGCATTTAAGAATGGCAAGATCGTCATCGGGGATTTCAATGGCAGTGGTCATCGGGGATTTCAATATGCATGTTGACTGGGAAGATTAGGTTGATCCAAAGAGACGGAATCTGTAAAATGTCTATGAGATAGCTTCTTAGAGTAGCTTGTGGTTGAGCTCATTAGGGAAAAGGCAATTCTAGATATGCTGTTGTTCAATGAACCAGACTTGATTAGGGAGCTTAAGGCGAAGGAACCCCAAGAGGCAATAATTGTTTTATGATAAAATTCAACCTGCATCTTGAGAGGGAGAAGCTGATATCAGATGTATCATTATTGCTGCAATGTAAAAATAACAACAGAGGCATGAGGGACGAAACTGGAGAAAGTTGAATGAAAAGGATCTCTGGCAGGAATGACGGTGGAAAAGGAAAGGCAGGAGTTTCTGGGAGAAATTTGGAAGACATAGGATTGGTTCATCCCAAAGAAGGAGGAACATACCAAGGGAGATTGAGGTCACCGTGGCTGATGAAAGAAAGCAAAGATAGCATAAAAACAAAAGAGAAGGTACATAACATAGCAAAGATTAACAGGAAGCTAGAGGATTGGGAAGCTTATAAAAACCAACAGAAGGCAACTTAAAAAGCAATAAGGAGAGAAGAGATGAAATATGAAGATCGGCCAGCCAATAATATAAAAGAGGATACCAACTGTTTTTAAAGATATATAACGGCAAATGGACATTGGACCGCTGGAAAATTATGCTAACGAGGCAGTAATGGGAATTTGTGGATGATCTGAATAAGTTTTTTCCTTCAGTCTTCACAATGGAAGACACCAGCAACATGCCAGAAATTCAAGAGCCAGAAATTCAAGAGAGTCAAGGGGCAGAAGTGAGTGCAGTGGCTATTTCTGATGTGAAGGTGCTTGGGAAGCTGAAAGGTCTGAAGGTGGATAAGTCACCTGGATCAGATGAACTACAACCCAGGGTTCTGAAAAAGGTAACTCGTGTGAACGGCTTGATTGTATTCATGTTTGAGTCTTTGAGGATTGAGTCTTTGTTTTGACTACGTAGTATGTTAACAAACGTTTTTCTCTGTACCTATGCATTGAGTATAAGAATCGGGAAGTTACAAGTGTACAAAACATTGGTCAGACCGCTTTTAGCATGTACTATATAGTACAATTCTTGTTGCCGTTCTTCAAGAAAGATGCGGTTGTAAAAGAGAGAGTGATTGCAGAAGAAATTCACCGGGATGTTGTCTAGAAAGGAGGGCTGTGGTCATAAGGAGAGATTGTTTAGAGATATAGCGCAGAAACAGGCCCTTTGGCCTACTGAGTCCGTGCCAACCAGCGATCTCCGCAAATGAACGCTATCCTACACACTAGGAGCAATTCACAATTTTTTTACCAACCCAATTAACCTACAAACCTGTATGTCTTTGGTGTGTGGGAGGAAACTGGAACTCCTGGAGAAAACCCACGTTAGTCACGGAAAGAAAGTACAAACTCCGTAAAGACAGTACTCGTGGTCAGGAATGAACCCATCTCTGGTGCTGTAAGGCAGCAACTCTATCACTGCACAACCGTGGCAAATGGGTTGGATGGGTTGGGTTTATTCTTACTGGAAACCTTCGAGGCTGGGTGGTGACCTTATAGAGGTTAAGAAAATGACAAATGGCATAGATAGGATAGAAAGTCTGGATCTTTTTCCCCCGGGTTGGGGAGTCTAGAACAAATGGGCACAGATTTATGGTGAGAGAGAGAAGAAATTTAGAAGGCAAGTTTTACCACTCAGAAGTTGGTGGTTACCTAGAATGAGCTGCCAGAGGAGGTGGTAGAAGTGAGTATAATTACAATGGTTAAAGAGCATTTGAACGGGTACAGATAGTAAAGGCTTTGAGGACATGACAAGAGGACATGACTTCAGAATTAAGGGACAGAAGTTTAGGGGTAATATGAGGGGGAACTTCTTTACTCAGAGAGTGGTGGCGGTGTGGAATGAGCTTCCAGTGGAAGTGGTGGAGACAGGTTCATTGGTATCATTTAAAAATAAATTGGATAGGCATATGGATGAGAAGGGAATGGAGGGTTATGATACGAGTGCAGGCAGGTGGGACTAAGGGGGAAAAAAATTTGTTCAGCACGGACTTGTAGGGCCGAGATGGCCTGTTTCCGTGCTGTAATTGTTATATGGTATATGGTTATATGGAGGAATAAAGGGCCAATTGAGGCAAGTGGGATTGGAACTGATAAGTATCACAGTCTGCATGAACAAGATGTGTTGACAGAGCCCGTGTTTTGTGTTGTACAATTCTATGAAAAGACTGACCACTCCAAAGGCACATTTCTTTGGGGAGATCAAAAAAGTAAATGTGTCCAAAGAAACAGCAGGTGCTGGTTTATATCGAAGATAGACGCAAAATGCCGGAGTAATTTAGGTGGGTCACGCAACAGGGGGGGGGGGGGGGGGGGGGGGGGGGGGGGGGGGGGGGGGTGTTTTTTTGGTCGGGATCCCTGAAGAAGGGTCCCGACCTAAAATGTCACCCATCCTTTTTCTCCAGAGATGGTGCATGATCCGGAGAGTTACATCAGCACTTTGAGTCCATCTTCAAAAAAGTACGTCAGTTCTGCGACTCTTCCCTTATTATTTATATTTTTCTTTACCTCTTCTTTGATTTGCTCTAATACGTCCCAAGTAGTGGAGTGGAATTGTATAGGTGGGTGACGTGAACCACTCTGTCTGATCCATTTGCAGCCCAGCAGCAGTGAGTCAGAGCCTTGTGGTTCTGTCGCTGGCCTTTGCCACTGTTGCTCAGCGTTAATTGGTTCACAGAGACGCCTGCATCTGTGACAAATAGCTGCAAAAGCACTTAACGCCCTCCGCAACTCGTTTGAAACTGCATCTGAAACTTGTCACATGATGCAACATATGTTTCAGGTATTAATTTTGATTTTAATAAAACACATTTGCAATTCCACTCTCTTGAAACGCTGAAGAGAAAATAGTTTGCGCTTGTAATTGATAAACATGTAGGGGTATGGAATTATGGAATAGAGGCAAAGGTACTAATCAGCGTGATCGAGCAAGCCTGCAGTCAGGAAGGTTCTCCATATATATCTGTGCTGAATTGCCTAGTGTTGGCATGACCCACAGGCATGTAGCAGAAAGATTAGTCAATGGGGGTGCATTAACATCCTAAGATAGGTGGAGGTAGGGTAGATAATATGGGCCTTCCTTCTTGCTTTCCTGCAACCTATTCCAGGCATAGGATGAAGATACAATTGGTTTTGTGGTCTTTCCACAAGGTTGGATCCGATCAAGAGTAGACACAAAGTACTGGAGTAACTCAGCAGGTCAGGTAGCATTTTTGGAGAATATCGATAGGCGACGTTTTGGGTCGGGACTCTTATTCAGACAGAATGGGGGTCCCGACCCAAAAAGTCACCTATCCATGTTATCCAGAGATGCTGCCTGGCCTTTCGGCTTTCCGCAGAGACTGCTCCCTCCATAACCCCCTTGTCAATCCGTCCCTTCCCAACCAAACCACCCCCACCCCTGGTACTTTCCCTTGCAACCGCAGGAAATGCTACACTTGTCACTTTACCTCCCCCCTTGACTCCACTCAAGGACCCAAGCAGTCCTTTACAGGTGCGGCAGATGTTCACCTGCACCTATTCCAACCTCATCTATTGCATCCGCTGCTCTAGGTGTCAACTGCTCTACATCGGTGAGACCAAGCGTAGGACTGGCGATCGCTTCGCCCAACACCTCCGCTCGGTCCGCATTAAACTACCTGATCACCCGGATGCTCAGCACTTCAACTCCCCCTCCCATTCTAAATCTGACCCTTCTGTCCCCAGCCTCTTCCATGGCCAGAGTGAGGACCACCGTAAATTGGAGGAGCAGCACCTCATATTCTGCTTGGGCAGTTTAGACCCCAGCGGTATGAACATTGACTTCTCTTACTTCAGGTAGTCCTTGCTTCCTCCTCCCCTAACCACTCCCTTAGCCCACTGTCTCTGCCTCTTCCTTTCTTCTTCCCCCCCCCCCCCCCCACCCTCACATCAGTCTGAAGAAGGGTCTCCACCCGAAACATCACCTTTTCCTTTGCTCCATAGATGCTGCCTCACCCGCCGTTTCTCCAGCATTTGTATCTACCTTCTGTGCACTGTGTCAGTTTTTGTAAACCAGTATCTGCAGTTCCTTATGTCTATAAGGGCTGCACAGTGGCGTAGCAGTCGAGTTGTTACCTTACACACCAGAGACCTGGGATCAATCCTGACCATAGGTGCTGTCTGCACAGAGTTTGTACACTCTCCCTGTGACCGCATGGGTTTTCTCCGGGTGCTCCGGTTTCCTCCCACATTCCAAAGACGCGCAGATTTGAGGATTAATTGGTCTCTGTAAATTGTCCCTAGTGTGTGGATAGACTAGAGTATGGGTGATCGCTGTATCTCTAAACTAAACCACATTTCATCTCACTGGCGGAGAATGGCTTTGAGGCTGGTGTAGCATGTGCACCCAGGACAGATAATATTCATCATCCCTCTCTCCTTACACTAAGTCTTCTGTCAGACAGGGGTTGTTTTCCAACTTGCATTGTTGAAGATTTGATACTGTTTGTTAGGATAAAGTGAAAGCGTGGTGTATAATGCTCCTCTAAAAGGGCCACGCTTACCTCCACAGACTTTAACGGTGGAGACAAAGACACAGTTGCAGAAAATACATAGCTGTGTCCTCACATTAAATATTCAGTCATGTGCCTGACGGAATATTAATCAGTTCATCAACATCCCGTAGGAAGGGCTGGCATCCCACTGGGCTCGAATCTGCAGCAGCATTTAGACAGCAGATACAAAGCATTGTTTCGTAGTTGTGCAGCGGCAGGCTGCTGGGAGGTGGCAGGGCTCCCCCCCAAAGCCAGTGAACACTGCCTGGTGACTGCGGATCCACAGCTTGCTTAGGAAGCAACCCAAAGCCTAAACCTTTGGATTTTATTCGCATTGATCTGCAGAATATTAATTATTCAAAGCAAAGCAGATTCAGTTGCCCATCGGTTCCTCTCGGCACTCCATGATCCAGTGGGACCCACACCTCACAAGCACCAGGCACCGCAATCACACTCATTCCCATCACAAGGTAACAGCAAGCAGGCTGTACCTGCACTGACCCAGACTGCAGCATGCCTTCAACATGTTTTGATTCCCTTAGTAATATTTACTTACAGTTGCTCACATGCTCCCTGATGCATTAGATTCCTGAATGTAGCTCTCACCCAGACATCTGAATATCTCAACCCTACAATCAGCATCAATACATGATTTATAAATGATTATCCCTCATGAGGGTGAACCCTCCGTAAGTGTCCGACCTTGATGGAATACCTGACCGCATTCTAAAAAACCTTGCACGGACTAACTGGTTGGAGTATTTGCACATATCTTCAACCTTTCGTTACCAAGGTTTTGTTTAGTTTAGAGATATGGCGTGCAAACAGGCCCTTCGGCCCACCGAGTCCACACCGACCAGTGATCCCCATGCACTAGCACTGTCCTACACACTAGGGACAACTTACAATTTTTACCCAAGCCAATTAATCTACAAACCTGCACGTCTTTGATCTGAAGTTCCCACCTGCTTTAAGAGGGCATCAATAATACCAGTGCCCAAGAAGAGTAAAGTGACGTGCCTTAATGACTACTGACTGACGGCAGTAACAACCCTGGTGATGATGTGCTCTGAGAGGTTGGTTGTGCCGGGTATCAACTACTACCTTAGCAAGGACCTGGACCCACTACAATTCGCCTACAGCCACAATAGATCAACAGGAGGTACGACCCCACTGACTATCCACTCTGCACTGGACCACTTGGACAATAACCACACATACAGCCTGTTGTTCATGGACTACAGCTCGGCGCTCAACACCATCATGCCCTCCAAACTTATTATCAGTCTCAGAGAACTGGCTCTCTGCTCATCCCAATGTAACTCGATCCTTGAATTGACAACAACACATACTCCTTGATAACCATTGACACGCGAGCACCTCAGAGCTATGCACATAGTCCCCTTCCCTACTCTCTCCCTACCCATCAATGTCATAGTTCCAATGGCATCTTTAAATTTGCTGACGGTACCGCCATTGATGGTAATGACGAGTCAGAGTGCGAGAGGGTGATTGAAAATCTGTTTGAATGGTGCCCAAAACAACGATCTTGCATCCAACAACAACAAGACCAGGGCACTGATTGTTGACTTCAGGAGGGGCAAGCCAAGGATCCAAGTACCTGTCTTCATCGACAGGACGGCAGTAGAAAGAATGAACAGCTCTGGGGCCAGAACATTGATGCAATCACAAAGAAAGCTCATGAACACCTCCACTTCTTTAGATGATTGAGGAGATTCAGAACGTCAACAAATACTCAATTGAACTTCTATTGCTGTAGGATAGAGGAGTATATCCAGTAGAAAAGAAAACCTGAAGGTCTCACCTGATCTGACCCACCAGTAATTTCAACTGCATGTCAGCTCTGAACACCCTGGAGCCATGATACCATCAAAGATATTGCAACCCATTTGATTAGCAATTCATCCAGCACATTAAACATCCACTGACACCTTAGGCGGCAGATTACGGTTTACATCAACCATGCAAAGCACTCAGAATTCTTCAGCAGCTCCTCGCAAACCCATCCCTCTCAACATCAAGTGGTGCATGAGTCAACCCTCATCACCATTGTGTGCCCTGGCTGTGCCTACCTGTAAATGTGTTGACCATAAGGTGGAGTAGCACACTCCCCGGCATCCTAGGAGCAATATCAGTACAGGGATTGCTACAGTTCCTAGTGGCAGTTTCCCAGCACAGCCCCAGGAAACGTCAGCTCAACCAGAGATGCCCAAATCCTGGGAATGAATATTAGAATAGCTGCATCTCCAGCCATTTGCATTTACTCCACAAACATTGAATGCTCCTTTCTCACCCTGCTGTTGCAGCAAGAGATAGCTGAACATAAACTTTCCAGTTGACACGGACTGCTATACAGCCATAGAGTCGTCAGCCCTATTTGTCCAATGCAACCATGATATGGATCCATTTCCATTTGCCGACATTTAACCCATATCCCTCTAAACCTGTCCTATCCATTAACCTGTCTAATTGTTTTTTAAATGGTGCAATAGTGCCTGCCTCATCTACCTCCTCTGGCCACTTGTTCCATCCACCCACCACCCTTAGTGCAAAAACGTTATCCCTCAGATTCCTATTAAATCTTTCCCTCTTCACTGTAGAGCTATATCCTCTGGTTCTCGATTGCCCGCTTTCTGGGCACGAGACACTGTGCGTCTACCCGATCTATTCCCTTCATGATATTATACACCTTTAGAAGAACACCCCTCATCCACCTGCGTCCCAAGGAATAGAATCCCGGCCTGTCGTTCAGACCCTAGAGTCCTGGCACCATCTTTATAAATCTTCTTACTATCAAGCCAATTATGTATCCAATTAGCTGGCAATCCCTGGAATCCATGTCAATTTAATCTTCTAGAGTAACCTGTGAAACCCTAACAACTTTGCTGAAGTCCATACATCTCCTGCCCTGCAACCATCTACATTCTTGATTACATCCTCAAAAAAGTCAATCAAATTTGTAAGACACAAATTCCTATGCACAAGGTTACTACGGTTGTCCCTATTCAACCCTCCTTTCCAAATACGTGCATACGTGTATATCTTATCCCTCAGACTCATCTCCAGTAAGATACCTGCCACATATGTTAGGCTTACTGTTCTATAACATCTGTGTTTTTCTTTGCACCCACCACTTTTGGGACTTCAACCATGGATAGCGATGATGCCTATCTCTCACCAAGGGTTCAGGTAATTCATTCTCTAGCTTCCCACGGTGTTCTTGGACATTCTTGATCATGTCCTGGAGGTTTACCTTCATACTTTTTAGGATGTCAAGCAATGCAATGCAGACTAACCCCAAGACATCCCTGTTAACTTTCTTGAGTTCGCAAGTCATTATGTCTTTTTCCATCGTAAAAACAGAGCAGAAATATGAATTGAAGTACTTGCCTATCTCCTACAGTTTCAAACACAGATGCCCACTTTGATCTTTGAGGGGCCTCATTCTCCCCCCAATTATTCTTTTCCCTAAATAAACATACAAAATCTCTGGATTGGTCTAAATTATGTCTGGAAAAATATCTCATGCCTCCTTTTTGCCCTCCTGATTTCCATCTTTATTGTGCTCTTCCATCCTTTATACTCTTCCAGGAGTTTGATCCCAGCTGCCTATTCCTGACTCATGGCTCCTACTTTATTCTGAGCATAGCCTCAATATCTTTTGTTATCCAGGGTTCCTTACTTCCAAAGCCTTTGCCCTTCACTGACAGGAACATGCAAAACTTGAACTCTTGCTATTTCAGTTTAAAAACCTCCCACTTGCCGGATGTCCCTTGCCTGCAAACAATTTACGGCAATCAACTTTCGAAGACCCTGTCAACAAAGCTCCAGCCCTAGTCTTCCCTCACGCAGAAATATAACTTATGGACCAGGTCTGTTCTTGTTTATAACTATTTAAAAATATAATAGACCTATGGTCACTGGTCCCAAAATTAGTTCTCCCACTCACACCTCAGTCTCTTGCCCTGCTCTATTTCCCAAGAGTATGTCACGCTTCACCCTCTTGCATGTAGGGTTCTTTATCTATGGCGTGAGAAAACTTTCCTGAACACACTCAACAAATTCCACCCCATCTAAGCCTTCAACAATATGGCTGTCCCAGTGCATATTAGGAAAGTTAATTCCTGTTGACGATAAATAAATCTCAGCATTGTGATAATCTCCTTCTTATTTTGTAGCCCCACACATAAAGCTTCACTGGATGATCGCTCAGTGGATAAATGGGATTAAAATCTCACAACATTAGTAGATGAGCAGAACATTGCCCAAGGGTCTACACTTTAATTACATTTCTTGAGAGGAAATGAAAATTCAAAAAAGAAATGCCACATTTTTCTGCTACTTATTTAACAAACTCCAGCTTAAAGAAAACCTGCAAACCCAAACGCAGGTTATGATGACAGGTTTGAGGAAGTGGTGGTTGGGTGACTAAATGGGAAGTGGGGGGGGGGGGGGGGGGGGGGGGGGGGGGGGGGGGGGGGGGGGGGGGGGGAGGGGGGGGGTGGGGGGGGGGAGGTTTGGCAAGTGATGGTAGAAATGGAATTTTGAACTTTACCGAGACTGGCAACTGTTGGGATCTGCAGCTAAATGTCTTTGAGAATGATCCCAGGAATAATTGGGTAAACATATGATGAGCCTTTGAAGACATTGGGCTTGTACTCGCTGCAATTTAGAAAGATGCGGCAGGACCTCATTGAAACTTACCGAATAGTGACAGACCTCGATAGAATGTGGAAAGAATGTTTCCACTAGTGGGAGAGTCTAGGACCAGAAGCCATAACCTCAGAATAAAAGGACATACCTTTAGAGAGGAGATGAGATCTCCTTCAGCCAGAGCATGGCGTATCTGCGGAATTCATTGCCCCAAAAGACTGTGGATATTTTTAAAGCAGATATTGATTAGTAAGGGTAATCAGTTCTTGATTAGTAAGGGTGTCAGGGGTTATAGGGAGAAGGCAGGAGAATGGAAAAAAGACAGATCAGCCATGATTAAATGGCAGTAGACTTGATGGGCCGAATGGCCTCATTCTGCTCCTCCAACTTATGAACTGCTGGTTGGGTTTGGACCAGGCATAATATGTACTCATCCACATCCCCCCCTTCCCATAAAGGGTCTGTCCCACTTAGGCGATTGTTTAGGTGACTGCCGGCGACAGTCACAGTCGCAGTGGGACGCCGAAATGGACCCACCCTACGACAATGTCTACGACAAGTTACCACCTAGTCGACGTCAAGCTATGACGAGCTACGTCAACCGGCGACACAATTCCTGGCGACTTGGGATGTACACCTACGATCACACCTACTACAACCACGACAACATCTACGACAACCTTCGACCACACAGGCGACAACCTACAACAACCAAAGTCAACCTACCTCCGCCCGCGACAAGCTACGACAAGCTATGACCCTGTTGACGACAAATGAAGACAACTGAAGACTTCTCTTGACCCCGGTACTGTCGCTGATTGACATAGGTTGTCACCAATGGAATTCACCAAGGTCATGACCCGGCGACAACCAACGTCACCTGGCGTCATCCTAGTGACAACCTACGACAGGAGAAGACAGGCAACGTCAAGCCCACTGTCGTCGAAAGGTTTCGAACATTTCAAAATCCAGCAGCGACAAGAAAAAAGTTACGACACTTGAGGAGACAACTCACGACAATACCCCGCGACCATGTCGCAACAGCCTATTTTCCGGCAGTCGCCGAAAAAACCTCCTATGTCGGATAGGCCCTTAACATTTACATAGCGGCAATATATGCAAACCATTTATTACATACACTCACCATGAATTAATGTTAAAGTTACATACGAGTTACTCTGGTGCCAGACAACAACCATCACCAACAAGAGAGTCTGAGCATATTCCTTTGACATTCAACATACACCATCATCAGCTCCATCAATAGCTGCGGATCAACAACGTGCAGAAACCATCCTTAACCAACCAAATATATATATATGGTGGCTGCAAGAAAATGTACACTGGCATTAGGGTGGAGGTATCCTGGATAGGCCTGGTGATAGGCCTGGATAGAGTGAATGTTGAATGTTTCCACGTGGGAGAGTCTAGGACCAGAGGCAATAAGCTCCAAATAAAAGGACATGCGTTCAGAAAGATGAGAATAAATGTCTTTAGTGAGAGGGTGATGAATCTGTGGAATGCATTGTCACGGCCGGCTGTCGACGCCAGGTCAGTTGATGTTTTTAAGGCGGAAATTGACAGATTCTTGATTCGTACGGGTGTCAGGGGTTATGGGGAGAAGGCAGGAGAATGGGGTTGAGAGGGAAAGATAGATCAGCCATGATTCAATGGCGGAGTAGACTTGCTGGGCCGAATGGCCTAATTCTGCTCCTATGAATTATGAATTTATTAACCCAGTGATAGCATTAGTTATACAAGTGTAATTGTGAGGCAAGGATGAATGGGGTTTATTGTAAAGCTCAGACACTTGAATGCAAACCATGAACTCTGGGAGTGGGGCAGGGGAGGGAAGAAATTCAGAGGAAACCTTTCAAACCATCACCAAAGATGTTTCCGAGTCAAATCAATACATAGGGAAGCTGTGTTAATGCCAGGCTGGGGTACGTCAGCTTGTTACAACACACACCAATGTACACACCCATACTAAATAAAGAGTAATAAATACCTGCATTGACGATTGAATCTCAGTGAAAGCAAAGCAGGATGGCCATTTAATGGCTCATCCCAGTGGAAAAAGATTCCCTACAATCAACAAAGCCACAAGTCTCACCTGTAACTTATTGAAGTGCAGAGCCATGGTCTTCCCCTGAACTGCAGGCCAGGAAAACACAGTGGAGTGTGATTGCCAGAATTTCTCTGCCTTTTGTAACAGGGATACGAGCTTCCTCAGAAATTGTTTTTGCATCAAATCTTTCAGCAGCACAGTTAACATTCCTTGTTCCCTTATGAAATGGCAATGGATCAACACCTGGCTGTTCTGCTCGTAAACATGCCCTGGCTTTGCTTGAGGTGGCATGGACAAAGGGCAGAAACATGAACATATGAAACAAAAGTCAACACATCGTTTAGTCAGTAAGAATGGGAGGGGAGAGTCAGTGGGTGAGTGGTGGGGGGGGGGGGGGGGTCAGGGGGGGGAGGGGTGGGGGGGGGGGAGAGTTTGTGGGGGATGGGGGGGGGGGGGGATGGGTTTGTGGGGGATGGGTTTGTGGGGGATGGGTAGGTGGAGAGTTTGTGGGGTGATGGGTGGGGGGGGAGAGTCTGTGGGTGAGGGGTGGATGGGGAAAGTCATTGAGTGATGGTGGGAGGGCAGAGTCATGGGGGGAGGAGTGGATAAATGGGAAGAGGAGGGAAGAGACTGTAGGGGAAGGGGAAGGGGTGAGTGAGTGGATAAGATGCTTTGATGTTCTGTGCCCCAACATAAAAGTCTGGACATTGAATACTAAAGCTGGGAGGTTGCGCTGCAACTTTGCAAAACACCGGTTAGACCACTGATGGAGCATGGTGTACAATTCAGGTTACTACACTGCAGCAAGGATGTGATGGCCCTGGACAGAGTGCAGAGTGGATTCATCGAGATGATGCACGGATTGGAGGACTTGAGTTATGGGAGAGATTGGATTGGGTGGGCTTATTTTCCCTGAAGCAAAGGAGGCCGATGGGTGACCTGATAAAGGTTTGTGAGATTGTGAGGCGTAGATAAGGTAGATAGTCAAAGTGGAATCACAAGAGTTTTTTTCCAGTTGCTGGAATCTGCAGCAGTGGATAATCAGCTGGAGAAACAATGCCATTCGTTTGGGTCAAGACTGTTCCAGAGGGGAGATGGCCAGCAGGAGGAGGTGGAGATGGGGGAGAGGTGGGGCAAGAGCTGGCAAGCTGTAGATGTATCCAATTGGGATGGGACTGAATGGCAGATGGAATGGCAGTTGTGGAGGGAAGAGTGGAGACAGCGACAGAGGCTGGGAGGTGACGTGTGGAGGCATTAATGGTTCAATGGTTCTTTATTATCATGTATGCACAGTACAGTGAAATTATTTTGCACAACCCACAAGTGCACATATTCTGATGCCGTTTACAAAAAACATTTTCAAAGCCCAAGTCCGTACCACATGTTGGATGTACTGGGAAAGATAGGAAAGGAAGATGAAGCATGGACACAAATAAAGGTAATTTAGGCAGAAGGGAAGAGTGACCCAGTGGAGGAGTGTTTGAGTGATAGACAAATGGAGTGGATGGGGGGGGGGGGGGCAGGGAAAAAAATTGGGGCTGGGAAGAAGGAAGTGAATGGGAAAGGGTGTGGGATGTAACCTGGATACATCGCAAAGAGACATAATGTGCCAGAGGGGGAACAGGTTGCCTGAAATTGGAAAATTCAACATTCATACCGTTGGGCAGGAAACTACCCAGGCAGAATATGAGGTAGAAGAGCTCTGAAAAAACTTGACCCGAAACGTCACCCATTCCTTCTCTCCAGAGATGCTGCTTGTCCCTCTGAGTTACTCCAGCTTTTTGTGTCTATCTTCAGATTATGAGGTATTCTTCCTCTAGTTTGCACTTGGCCTAATCCTAGCAGGAAAGGAGACCGAGGACAGATAAGTCAGTGTGGAAAGGGGAAGAGGAATTAAAATAGCTAGCAACTAACAGTGTTAAGGGGCCATGGCGGACAGAACACAGGTGCTCAGCAAAGTGGTCTCCCAGTCTGCACTTGGTCTCACCAGTGTGGGAACAATGCAGATATGGCCACATCGAGAGCAATTAATGCGATAGACCTACTTGGAGATGTACATGGAAATCTTTGCCTCACATGGATAGTGGTGAGGAAGAAGATGGTTGGTGGGGAAAGTACCTGAGGGAAGGGAAAGGATGGGTGAGGAAGGATGGGTGAACCTGCCATGGAGACAGTGTCTCTGTAGAAAGTAGAAAGAGGTGGGGAGGGGAGGATGTGTCTGGTGGTGGGATCACGTTGTCGGTAGCGGAAATGTCGAAAAACTATCGAATGATAGTCAAGGTGTTTTTTTCCAGTTGTTGGAGTATGAAAAACATGGGAATAGGTATGTCTAAGGTGAAAGGACGGAGTTTTAAATGTGGTTTGAGGAGAATGTTTTTTTTCCCCAATGAGTGCATTTGATATCTGGAACTCGCTGCCAAAGGAGATTGTGATACAATGACTCCATTTAAGAGACATTCAGAAAGACCTTTAACTAGGCAGGTCGTAAATAAAACAGACCTAAACTGGGCAAATGGGATTAGGGTCGGATGAGAAAGGTTGGCATGGTTGATATGGTTGGCATTGGAAAGGGGGAAGAAGGGTGTGGGGGAGGGAGAGGCGGTTGGCTGAAAGGCCAATTTCTGTGTGTGACAGTGCGAGGGTGGGGAGGTGAACAGAATAGAGACAGCTAAAACCATCGCTAGTGGAAGGATATGGCCACTCAATGACCCTTCTGGCCGACTTCCTGATGATGTTGTCCTCTCCGAACAGGAAGAGCGAGCGGTTGGCCGTCAGGCAGTTGTGCCGCACGGGGATGGGGTTGTAGAGAGCCATGGTGCGTGCTCGCTGTGCTCGGGTCTGTTTGAATCCGGCCGGGCCCTGCGCTGCTGCTGCCGCCGCCACCGCTGCAGCTGCACCCGCTGCTGCAGCCGCTGCCGCCGCCGCCGCCGTCTCCCCCGTCACCGGCACCTGGTGCCTGCTCCTTCCCTGCTCCGAGCCGGCATCGACAGATAGGCTGCCCACTCCTTCCCCAAAACGAGCCATCCTGTGGGGAAAGAAGAGAGCCGCTGAGACAGTGGGAGAGAGGTGGGTGGGAGGGAGGAGTGGGGGGTGTGGGGGGTGGTGTGGTGGGTGGTGGGGGGAGGGGGGGGGTGGGGGGAGGGGGGGTGGGGGGGGGTGGGGTGGGGGGGGGGGGGGGTGGGTGTGGTGGGGGGGGGGGGGGGGGGGGGGGGGGTGGGGGGGGGGGGGGGGGGTGGGTGGGTGGAGGGGGTGGGGGGGGTGGGTGGGTGGGTGGGGGGGGGGGTCCTGGGTGGTGCTGCTGCACGGTGGGTGGGGGGGAGGAGGGGGGGGGGGGTGGTGGGGGGTGGGGGTGGTGATCCACCAAACCCCACCCCACCCAAATGGGGGGGTGGAGGGGGATGTGTGGGTGTGGGGGAGAGGGGGTGGGAGATGGGGTGGTGAGGGGGGGGGGTGGGGTCAGGGGGAGCACGGGCTGCTGGTAAGGGGGGGGGGGCAGATGGAGAATCCGGCCCAAATGGGGAAAGAGAGAGGAGGAGGAGAGGGGGGGGATAGGGAAGAGGGGTAGGGTGAGGGGGATGGTAAGGGGGGGGGGGGGGGGGGGGACTGAGGGGGGAGGGAAAAGGGAGAATTGGGGGGTGGGGAGGAAGAATGATGGAATGGGGAAAGGGAAGGATGGGAAGTGGGGAAAGGTATCTGGGGGATAGAGGGTAGGGATGGGGAAATCGATATGGGGGTTGGGAAGGGGAGGTGGATGGGGAGGAAGAGTGGGAAGGGGCAGGTGGCTGACAAATGGCTGGGGAGTGAGGGATCGGGAGGGATGGAAAGATGGGGAGGGAGGTGGGGAATGGGGAATGCATAGTGGGAAGAGAGATGGCGTGAGCGAGGGATGGTGAGAGAGGGTTGGAGGGATAGGGAATGAGGGAGGGACAGATGGTGAATCAGGGTGGTAGGGAGGGATGGGAGTTAGGGAGGAATGGATCGCCTGCGAGTGAGGCATGGCTGGGAGAGATGGGAAGAGCGGTAAGAGGGGGATGGGGAAGGAGTGATGTGAGTGAGGAAGGATGGAAGAGAGGGACGGGGGATAGAGGGGTAGGAGTGAGAGAAGGTATGTGGAGAGATGAAGGGAGGAATGGGCAAATGATGGTGAAGAGATTGAGAGGGAGGGGGAGTGATGGAGGAGGGCATGCGGGAGGGAGGGACCGAGATGGAGTGAGGGAATTGGGAATGAGAGGGAGTGGGAGGGGATGAGCGAGGCAGAGGGAGACGGATGGGGAATGAGGCCAGGATGGATGCAAAGAGGGAGTGAGGTAGGGTGGAATGGGGTGAGAGGACGGGAGGGAGTGAGGATTGGGGACGGAGGTAGGAAGGGAGGAATGGATGGGTGGGTAGAATGGAGGGAGGGGTGGGGGATTAGATCAGGTGGGAGGAATGGGAATTGGTGGGAGTAATGGGATTGAGTGCAGTAGGGAGCGACGGGAGGTGTATGGGAAGTGACAGATAGAGTTGGGAAGGATAGAGGAAGTGATAGGGAACAATGGAGGGGGATGGGGAGGGAGGGAGGAAGAAAAGAATGAGGAAGGAGGGAGAGGGAAGGAGGGGGGTGCAGGGGGTATTGAGGGAGAGGATAAGGGGTGAGGGGTGAGGAAGCATGGGGAAGTGAAGAAAGGAAGGACATTGAGGGAAGGAAGGCAGGATGGAGGAGGGGGTTGTAGGGGGTTACAGGAGTGACTGAGGAGGGAGGAAGGGGTGGGTGTGTGGGAGTGAGGGATGAGGGGAAAGGGAAAGGGGAGTGAGGGAGGGGTGTGAAGGGGGAGGGATGGTGAGATGGGGTGTGTGGGATTGGGAGTGAGGGTGAGATTGGCTAGGGAGGTAGAAGAATGGGGAATGAGGGTGGGAGGTGGGGAGGGATGGGTTGAGGGGGAGATGTGGAGAAAGGGATGGAGAGCCCGGGAGGGCAAGAAGGAAGAGAAGGAATGGGAATGAGGGTGATAGGGAGGGTTGGGAGGGAGGAAGGGATGGGGAGAGAACACAAGGAGTGACAGAGAGGGTTGGGGAGGAAGGGAGGGTGGAATGGAGGGGCGGTGGGAAATGAGGGGTGCAAGGGATGGTGGGAGAGCAGGAGGAAGGGAAAGATGAGGAAGGATGGGAAGGGAGGGAAGGGAGAGAGTGGGGAGGACAAGGAAGCAGGATGGGATGGGGGTATGAAGGAGGCGTGGGGGGGGTTGAAGAGGAATGAGGAGTGAGGGGCGGATGGTGAGTGAGGGTGGGAGGGATGAAGAGAGAGTGAAGGAGGGTGGAGAGGGAGGAAGGAAGATAGAGGTGTAGAGGGGGTAAGGGATGGGGAGGCAGGGAGGGGTGGGGAGTGAAGGATGGGTGTGAGGGAGGGTGGAATGGGGAGGTGAGGGATGGGGATTGAAAGAGAGGGTGGGAGTGAGGGTTGGGGCGTAAGGCAGGGATGATGAGTTAGT
The DNA here is from genome assembly GCF_028641065.1 of Leucoraja erinaceus. NCBI lineage: Eukaryota > Metazoa > Chordata > Chondrichthyes > Rajiformes > Rajidae > Leucoraja > Leucoraja erinaceus. The sequence goes on from NC_073386.1 coordinate 42,444,220, forward strand.
GAAGGATGGGGAGTGAGGGAGGGTGGAGGAAGGGAGGAAGAGGAGGGAGAGGAAATGGGGTAAGGGAGGGGAGGGAGTGAGGTGGTTGAATGTGCTGGATGGAGGGAGCACGATGATGGGGATGGCGGGGCGACAGACGGGCGGTGTGAAGGAAGGAGGGAAGACGAGGCGCAGGGAGGGGTGGGTTGAGAGGGGCTGTTCCCTGCCCGAGTCGCCGCACTCCCTCGCTCCCCGGCCGGCCGGGCTCCGGGGACCGGCGACAGCAGCCGGGCAGACAGGGCAAGGGCTCCCCGCTATCCCAACACCGGGAACCTCATCCATGGCCAGAAGCCGACGGGCAGGGAGCAGGGAGCAGGGAGCCAGGACCCCTGTCGCTCTCCGGGGGCTGAGCTTCCACCTGCGCCCGGTAACCGGGCAGCAGCCGGCTTGGCATCGCCCGGTGACTGTGACTGTGACTGCCCGGCAGCACCAGCTTCCCCATCCAGGAAAAAAAACCTCCCCTCACCCGGTGAACATGCATTCGATAACCACGGTGCCCATGCAAGGGTTTTATTGTTTCTGCAATAGGAGGAGAGGAAATAAAATGGACCCAAACGCGTTATTCAATTACCCAACACACACAAAAAAAAATAACAGCGCAGCGCGGCAAACATGCTTACTTTGCGGCCCCGCGAAGGATCGAACCTGCGACTGGCTGGGGACCGGGGTGCGCCGGCTCCCGCTCGCCTGGGTGACCGAGGATCTACCGAGGTCGCAGCCAGCGCCCTGCCGCCCGCGGGCAGCGTGACACTGCCGCCTGTGGGACAATGTGCCGAACGGCAGCGGCAGCGGCACCTCCACAGCCCGATCCACGCTCAAACCTTGCCCACCTGATCGCTCGCAGCAGCTCCCCGCCACCCTCCCTCCCTCCCTATATCTCCCGACACACAGCCTGACACACAGCCGTCGCTCCGATTATATCCTAACCATCGAAATCTCCGCGATGATTCATTCTCATCCCTAATTATGTACCTCTCTTCGATTCACACAATCGCCGACATCTCGGTTAGAACCGCACTTCCACCGATCTAAAATTCACTGTAAGATTCACATTCAGTCCCTCTTACTCCCGATTGCTAGCATACAACTCCGTTAGATTTATGTATCGCGCGAATCGCTCTGTGCTCGTGACTGACATCCAGTCCTTATTTACTTCTCTACATATATTATACATCCGTGGCCTCTCAATCAGAACCCACCCCCCTGAAATTGTTGGACATGTGAATATTTTTAAAAAGCAGAAAATACTCGAAGCACTCAACAGGTGGGGCAACATCCGTGGAAAGATGCTGCCCGACCTGCTAGTATTTCTGTTTTTTTTTAAATCTTGGGTTACATCCAGTGTGAACGCTGCACAAAACATCTCGGATTGTTTTTTATTTTCAACTGCTTATCTTTCCTCCGACAAAATGTGGACAGAACTGCAGATGGTGTTTTAAACTGAAGATAGACACAAAATGCAGGAGTAACTCAGCGGGACAAGCAGCATCTCTGGAGAGAAGGAATGGGTAACGTTCGGTCTCGACCCGAAACGTCCCCCATTCATTCTCTCCAGAGATGCTGCCTGTCCCGCTGAGTTACTCCAGCATTTTGTGTCTATCTCTCTCCTCAGCTGCTGCCTGGGTACTTCCAGCATCCCCTGTTATTAGTTGACCTCTCCCAGTCCTTTCTCTATAGCCTCTTGCAGGTTCTCCTTCAGTCAGAATCAGAATCAATTTATTGGCCAAATATGTACTTGGTGCTTTGGCACTTGACTTGGTGCTTTGCTCGCACGATATATAGCAGACAATTAAAAAAACAGGTGGGGCACCATTTTACAAGTCCTATCATATTCGCTCCTTGCCAAGGTCCAGAAAAATCCCTTTGGTATCATCTCTGGGCTGAGACCAGCAACCCTCTGGTTCTTTTCCAATGTGATTCCAATACATTATTGGAATTTCTCAATGAGGTTATTTCTCAATGAGGAGCACTCAATAAGGAAAGCATTGCACAGTTTGGTTGCAATAATTCTATGCCAGACTATTCCCTCCTGTGCCAAGTAACCTAGAATTCCACTCACAGAAAACTGATGGTTTTACATTTACAATTAATTCTCTTGAGATAGAATCATATAGAGTCATGCAACAAGATCTTCATCTCAAATTATCCATACCAACCAAGACCCCGCCCCCATCTAAGCTTGTCCATTTTGTCCACGTTTGGCATATTATCCCTCAAAATCTTTCCTATCCACAAACAAGTCTTTTAAATGCTGTTATGGTCCCTGCCTCAACTACCTCCTCTGGCATGTCACACTATTTACACACCATCTCTGAACGAAAATGTTGTCCCTCTGTTCCTATTAAATTGTATCCCTCTCAGCTTAAAACCTGTACCTTCCGATTCTTGATTCCTCTACTTTTGGTAAAAAAAACTGTGAATTCATAGTATCATAGAGTCATACGGCATGAAATCAGGCCCTTCGGCCCAACTTGCCGACACCGAGCAACATGTCCTATCTACACTATTCCCACCTGCCTGTGTTTGGCCCATATATACCTCTAAATTTTTCCTATCCATGTTTCTGTCCAAATGTTTCTTAAACGGTGGCTATAGTACCTGCCTTAACTACTTTCTCTGATAGCTCGTTCAATACACCCGCCAACTCTTGTACCTCTCAGATTACTATTAAATCTTTCCCCCTTCACCTTAAACCAATAATCTCTGGTTCTCGATTCCCCTACTCTAGGTAAGAGACTCTATGCGTCTATCCGATCTACAGGTATTCCTCATGATTATATACAATATAGGATCACCACTAATTCCTCCTGCGCTCTAAGGAATAGTCCCAGCCTGCACAACCTCACCCTAATGGCCCTCGAGACCTGGCAACATCCTTGTAAATCTTCTCTGTACCCATTCCAAATTTACAACATATTTCCAATAACATGGTGCCCAAAACATAACATAATACTCAAAATGTGGCCTCACCAACGTCTTATTGCAAGATGACCTCCCAACCTCTATACTCAATACTCTGATTGATGAAGGCCAATGTGCCAAAATCTTTTTTGACCATCTTATCTACCTGCGATGCCACCTTCAAGGAACTATGTACATCACTCCTAGATATCTCGGCTCTACAACATTCCCCGGAGCCCCGGCATTCATTGTGTAGGTCCTGCCCATGTTAGACTTTCCAAAATGCAATACCTCACGTTTCTCTGTATTAAATTCCATTAACCATTCCTCAGCCCACCTGGCCAACCAATCTAGATCCTTCTGCAACTTTTGACAACTATCGTCACTATCTGCAAAACGACCCATTTTTGTATCATCTGCAAACTTGCTAATCTTGCCATGTACGGTCTCAATGAAATCATTGATATAAATGACAGTAATGTGCCCAGCACCGAACCCTGAGGCACACTACTAGTCACAGGGCTACAGTCTGAGAAGCAACCTTCGCCATAAACCTCTTTTTAACTTTAATGAAGTCAATTTGCTATCCCTCCTTGGATCTCATGTGATCTAACCTTCCAGAGCAGCCTACCATGTGGAACCTTGTCAAATAGAAACATAGAAAATAGGTGTAGGAGTAGGCCATTCGCCCTTTCGAGCCTGCATCGCCATTCAATATGTTCATGGCTGATCATCCAACTGATCATACAAGATCACCCCTCAGCCTTCTGAGGAACAGTCCTCGCCTGCCCAACCTCTCCCTATAACCCAGGTACTCGAGTCTTGGCAACATCCTTAGAAATCCTCTCTGCACTCTTTGCTGCTTAATGATATTCTTCCTACAGCAGTGACCAAAAACTGAAAGCAATACTCCAATACAGTCTCACCAATGTCTTGTACAACTGTAACATAATGTCCAAACTTTTATACTCAATACTCTGACTGATGAAGACCAAAGCACCCTTCTTTATCATTCTTTATCATCTACCTGTGAAGACATTTTAAGAAACCATGTACTTGTATTCTTAGATCACCTCAGTTCTACAACACTCCTCAGAGTCTTACCGTTTGCCGTGAAGGTCCTGTCCTGGTATAACTAGGAGGGTAGGAGGGTGGATTGGAGGGAAGCTAATGTTGTCCCAATCTTTAAGAAGGGCGGCAGAGAGAAAACAGGGAATTATCGACCATTTAGCCTGACATTGGTGGTGGGAAAGATGCTGCTGGAGTCAATAATAAAAAATGAAATAGCGCTACATTTGGATATCAGTAGCAGGATCAGTCCGAGTCAGCATAGATTTACGAAGGGGAAATCAACGTTGACTAATCTTCTGGAATTTTTTGAGGATGTAACCAGGATAATAGACAAGGGCGAGCCAGTGGATGTAGTGTACCTGGACTTTCAGAAAGCATTTGATAAGGTCCCACATAGGATATTAGTGGGGAAAATTAGAGCAATTGGTATTGGGGGTAGGGTGCTGACATGGATAGAAAATTGGTTGGTAAGGAAACAAAGGGTGGGAATTAACGGGTCCCTTTCAGAATGGCAGGCAGTGACTAGTGGGGTACCGCAAGGCTCGGTGCTGGGACCGCAGCTATTTACAATATATATTAATGATTTGGATGAAGGGATTAAAAGTAACATTAGCAAATAAGCAGATGACACAAAGCTGGATGGCAGTGTGAACTGTGAGGAGGATGCTATGAGGATGCAGGGTGCATTGGAAAGGTTGGGTAAGTAGGCAGATGCATGGCAGATGCAGTTTAATGTGGATAAATGTGAGGTTATCCACTATGGTGGCAAAAACAGGAAGACAAATTATTATCTAAATGGTGTCAAGTTGGGAAAAGGGGAAGTACAACGGGATCTGGGGGTCCTTGTTCATCAGTCACTGAAAGTATGCATGCAGGTACAGCAGGCAGTGAAGAAAGTGAATGGCTTGTTGGCCTTCATAACAAGAGGAGTTGAATATAGGACCAAAGAGGTGCTTCTGCAGTTGTACAGGGCCCTAGTGAGACCACACCTAGAGTATTGTGTGCAGTTTTGGTCTCCAAACTTGAGGAAGGACATTCTTGCTATTGAGGGAGTGCAGCATAGGTTCACGAGGTTAATTCCCGGGATGGCGGGACTGTCAGATGTTGATAGATTGGAGCGGCTGGGCTTGTATACTCTGGAATTTAGAAGGATGAGAGGGGATCTTATTGAAACATATAAGATTATTAAGGGTTTGGACAAGCTAGAGACAGGAAACATGTTTCCAATGTTGGGGGAGTCCAGAACCAGGGGCCACAGTTTAAGAATAAGGAGTAAGCCATTTAGAACGGAGGTGACGAAAAACATTTTCACACAGGGAATTGTGAGTGTGGAATTTTCTGCCTCAGAGGGCGGTAGAGGCTGGTTCTCTGGATGCTTTCAAGAGAGAGTTAGATAGAGCTCTTAGGGATAGCAAAGTTAAGCGATATGGAGAGAAGGCAGGAACTGGGTACTGATTGTGGGTGATTAGCCATGAATGGCAGTGCTGGCTCGAAGGGCTGAATGGCCTACTCCTGCATCTATTGTCTATTGTTTATTGACTTCCTAAAATGCAATATATCTCGCACTTATCTGTATTAAACTCGATTAGCCATTCCCCAGCCCACTTGCCCAGCTGATAGAAATCTTGCTATAATTTTTGATAATCATCTTCACTGTCCACTATATACCACATACTTTAGTGTCATATGCAAATTTATTAATCATATTGTGTACATTCTCATCCCAGCACCAATCCCTGAGGCACACCACTAGTGTCAGGCCTCAGTCCGAAAAAACACCTTTCCACCAACATCCTTTGCTTCCTTCCACAAAGCCAATTCTGTATTCAGTTCGCTAGTGCTCTCTGTATCCCTGCAATGTAACCTTGCAGAGTATCTTACTGTGGTAGTGATTCTTGACAAGAAACCTCATGTCTTTGATCTGCATCTCACAGTCCTCAGCCAACAAAATTCAATGCATCCCCAACTTGACATTTCCAATTGGAAGGGAGTTCAAGATTTTCATTTTTCTTAGAATCAAATGCTTCCTAAATATTGCTCAAGGCACAGCTGTTAGTGCTGCAACATGGGTTCAATTCTGACCTCCGGTGCTGACTATGTGAAGTTTGCGTGTTCCTCCTGTGACAGCATGGGTTTCCCAGGGTACTCTGGTTTCCTCCCATATTAAAAGGTTTGGTAGGATGTGTGGTTACTGTCATTTACTCCTAGTGTAGGAGTGATAGGAGAATCAGATGGAAGTTGATATACATATGAGAGAGAATGAATTATAGGGAAATAATTGAGGAAATAGGATTGTTGGGATTGCTCTCAGACCTAGCATAGACTGAATGGGTGGCACAGTGACGCAGCGGTAGAATTGCTGCCTTACAGCGTCTGAGACCCGGGTTAGATCCTGGTAACGGGTTCTGTCTACGCAGAATGTGTGCATTCTCCCTGTGACCACGTGGGTTTTTACCGGGTGCTCCCGCACTCTAAAGACTACAGGTTTGTAGGTTAATTGGCTTTAGTAATATTGCAAATTGTCCCTAGTGTGTAGGATAGTGTTAGTGTATGGTGTGATCGCTGGTTGGCGCGGACTCAAGCAGTGGCAATCAATTTTGATAGAACCAATTTCCCTCCTGGGATAAATAAAGTTCTATCGTATCATATCAGACTCAGTGGGTCAAAGAGCCTGTTTCTGCGCTGTAAATTCTAAAATCTCGAAAGTCTCTTAAAGTTTAAAGTCTCAAAAGTCTAACGTCTGCATTTCCTCCTTCTATGTTAAAAAGAAATAATAAAAAACAGTTCAAGCTTTAAAATTAATTTACTTTTATGTGGTTATAGTGACCTCATTTTATTAGAACACAGAACAGTACAGCACAGGAATGGGCCCTTCGGCCCACCTTGCCTGTGCTGGGCACAATGCCAATTTAACTTGCACATCTTCCCTCACATGGTCTTTATTCCCCCTCCCTCCCCATCATCTGCCTATTCTGAATTCTTAGAGTAATTTCTTGGCTTCCTTTGACTTTTCAAACTCTAACTGCTCTTCATTTACTGGAATGGGTGCAGTAATTAAATGCAGACAGTGAACTGTGAATTTTACTCATTTGAAATCAGGTTGTTTCTCGTCGGTCATTTAAGTATAAGAAATGTTACAAATAATAAATAAGATTGCTGGCAAATAAGACTGTTGGCAATTCATTATACACTACCGGGAAGAAAAGCTTAAGAGGTCACTCATCAAATCTACCATCAAAGTTTTGTTTGAGAGCAAGGCTGTCTATCAATTCCTCCTCAATTTCTCGATTGGTTTCAGAGTTACAACCAGAACTGGCCCAGTAATGAATCTCATCGCTCACTTCACATCGGAGAGGATGACTGCTGAGGTAAGGTGCCCGTTTGACTGTCACCCGGGCCTGTTTCATGCCTATGAATTGTGGAGGGTTTTTTTCAGGATATTGAGCAGGCAAATAAAGTCCCAGGTTAATCTCCAACAAAGGGAGATAACACAGATTTGGGGTGTGCAAGGATGGTACAGTATATATTCATCAGATGGATGCCTTGGAAACCTGGGGCTTTGAACAGAGATTAAAGAACCCTCCATCGATTTATGCTCCATTGATGCAAATCCTATGAGGAAGTAACTTTTGTTGCAGCCTAAATGATGCCAAGGTAACAAGGTTAACAATAGATTATTGAATGTAGCTTGAGTGATGGAGATACCACTGATCCATTCAGAGAAAGGTCAAACAGAAGCCTTAAAAATCTGATGGATTCGGCTGGGCAGCCAAATCTCAACAACATTTTTCCCAGGACTTTGCACTGAATAGAATCAAAATCTTGTCAAATTGATGAAAGAAATGCACAGGTCCTGATGTTGTTTCTTACAATTTCTGTTTAGATCTGCTGAGCAGTGCAAATTACATTGTGCGTATGAAATTCCAGTTACATTTTCTAGCAGTGAGGGTCGAACCAACCTCTCAATAATTTCCATACCGACTTGTTCCCCCTCTTAAGGATATCAATGATGTTTGCTTTCCTCCAGTCCTAGGTCCACATTCCAAAAATGAGCTCATAGACCTTCAATCCCAGAAAGGAAAAGTAAATGGAACATCAACTGCTCCTGCAGATTCACGGCTCTTGGCTTGCTTGACATATTCTTGGTTGGAGACGATGGTGAAGAATTCTCTTTAATGGTACTGAACTCTCTAGTGACATCTATATGGATTGACCTGTGGATCAGGAGTGTCTCATACTGTTTGTTCTATCCAGTTCAATGTTTTTTCAGCTTTCCTTAGAAATGCCAAACTGTCTTGAAATCCAGGGGATACAGAACCCTGGATGGTTGAACCACATGTGGTCTTTTGACCTGGGAAGAGCTCCAAGCTGCAAGTTTCTCAACATAAAGTTGGATTCCTTTAGCCTTGCATTGCCACTGACTTGCCTTTGATATCATAGCATTGTGCTATTGTCCTTGAGAAAATAATATGTTTTCATTTGCTGGCATGGAATTTGCTAGTGCAGTAAGTTCTCCCTTTCCATTTGAGGATGTCTTAAATCCAAGCATTGTGTTCTCTTCTCAACACAACAATCATGATGCCAATGGGTGAGGTAGCCAATGGTTTCAGCACTTGCCAAATGGAGGCTGTTTTGAGCTCCTTCCAGTATCTCTCAGTATCAAAGTCTGTGACTGTGCCAGAGAGCCTTGCTTGAAGATGCAGCTATAAGCCATAAACAATTGCAACTTGGAGACACTATTCCAAATCTTATGAAATTGTGGAAGTTTATCCAACTTCTCTGAAGTCATCAGTTTCGAAACTTGAGGTGAAGGTCATCAGATCCTGGGGGTTTCTCATTTGTAATCCCATTAATTTCTCCAATAATTGTTCTTAACAATGTTAACTTATTTCAGATTTTCATTCTCTTCAGCCATATGTTCATGGAGTCATTCAGCATAGAAATAGGCACATTGGCCCACTATGTTTGAGCCAACCAGCAAGAACCTCAAAGCTAATTTTGGGCGGCACAGCTGTGCAGCAGTACAGTTGCGCTTTACAGCACCAGAAACCCGGGTTAGAACGTGACTTCAGATGCTGTCTGTACGGAGTTTGTATGTTCTCCGAGTAAACGCGTAGGTTTTCTCTGGGCGCTCCTATTTGCTTCCACTTTCCAAAGACATGCAGGTTCGTAGGTTAATTGGCTTCTGGAAATTGTCCCTGGTGTGTAGGACAGAACTAATGTCTGGGTAATTGCTGGTCGGCATGGAAGGGCATGCTGTATCTCTAAACTAAACTATACTGTACTAAACTAAACTAAACTAATTGCATTTACCAAAACGTGGACAGTTGGGACATGTAAAACAATCTTTGCTTCAGTCCTACACAGGCCCCCTCCCTTTACACTTTGTTCATCCCATTAACAGCCAAATTAACGCTACTTCCTGAGAACATGAAATCTACTACAGAACTCGAAATCCACTTGAAATCTACGAAATTCTACCTACAGAACTCAAAATGTTCATTACTATTGCTGGGATGAAAAATAAATAGTTAACAAAGAACTACGGCGTGCTTGCCTTCATTCATCAGGGCATTGCATATAAATGTTGGGAAGTCGGGATGCAGCTTTGTAGAACTTTGGTTAAGCCACATTTGGAGCATTGCATGCAGTTCTGGTCACCCCTTTCAGGATGGATGTGGAGAGGATGCGGAAGAAGTTTACCAGAATGATGCTTGGATTACATGGTTTCAGCTGTAAAGAGAGGTTGGACAGTCTTGTTTTGTCTGGAAAGCCTGAGGCTGATAGAAGTATACAAAATTATGAAAGGCCTAGATAGGGTAGACAATCAGAAAATTTTTTGCAGGGCGGGAATGTCAAAGAGTAGAGGGCATAGCTTTAAGGTGAGCGAGGCAAGGTTTAAAGGAGATGTGCAGGGCACGATTTTTCCCACAGAAAGTGGTAGCTGCTTGAATATGCTGCCAGGAGTGGAAACGGATGCAGATACAATAGTGGATTTCTGATGGGCACATGGATATGCAGGAAACGGAGGGATATGGATCATGTGTAGGCAGATGGGATTAGTTTATTTTGGCATCATGGCAGATTTGGCATCCGAAGACTACGTAAAGCAGGTCTCTCCACTACACACCTACGAACTTTTTATAGGGGGACAATCGAGAGCACAGTAACCTACGGCATCACTTCCTGGTTCGGGAGCTGCAAGGCATACGAACGGCACCAACTAGACAGGATTGTGAAGACTGCCAGCAGGATTATTGGTGCTCCACTCCCTTTCCTGCTGGACATATACAGGAAGAGATGTATCAGCAGAGCCATCTCCATCATCAAAGACCCCTACCACCTATCGCATCACATATTCTCCATCCTGCCATCTGGGAAGAGGTACAGGAGCATTAGCTGCAAAACCAGCAGGATGCTCCTCAGCTTCTTCCCGCAGGCTATAAGACTGCTAAACGGACTTTGCCCCCTGCCAAAGTATCGCACACCAACCACCAACCTGGACACACTGCAGCAGAGCCACTGTCGTGCCGCTGCCGATCGGAACGCCTGTTGATGTTTAGTAGAGTGTTAATTTGTTCATGATATATGTATTTTTATTTCTATTTATTTTTAATGCACACTGAATGGACACTGGTTGAGCAATGTTTTTTTGTTTCCTCTGGGTATGTGAATACTCAGGAAATGACAATAAAGATATACAATACAATACAATACAATCAAGTTTAGCACAAATACTGTGGATTGAAGTGCCTGTTCTAGTTCTGTGCTGTCCTATGTTTTATTTTCCATGAATCACACACACAATGTTCCAAGTATGGTCTCGAAGTACAATGACTTGTACAGCTAGCTGCATCATGATATTCCAAATGTTGTACTCAATGCCATCCACATTCTTCACCACACAGTACACCCTGACACACTACATTTAGTGAACTTCCCAATCTCTCTGTTTTGCAACACTCTCCAGAGCTATGAAAGTGTTTGACATTCTGAAGTGCAACGCTTCTTCAATGTCTTCATTTATTTAGCTCGCCTTCTCAATTAATCTAGATTTGGTTGTAAACTTAGATATTCTTCCTCACTGTCTATTGATGTCAACTATTAGTTTCTCCCTTTTACCCCATTTCCCATACCCCTCCTCTCCCATCTCTTCACTCCCCTCAGGCGAGAGGTACAGAAATATGAAAACGTGCACCTCCAGATTCAGGGAAAAATCTGATAGTTTTTTTTTTAAAAAGAGGTCAATAAGAGCATTGATGAGGGCAGGTCAATGGATGTTGTCTAAATAGACTTTAACAAGTCCTTTGACAAGGTCCCACATGATGGGCTAGGCTGGAAGGTTGGATTGCATAGAAGCCAAGGTGAGCTAACCATTTTGAGAAAGTAGTCAGTGTACCTGGCTGTGGAGGTTTGTTTTTCTGATAGGAGGCTTGAGACCAGCAGTGTGCCACAGTGGTCAGTGTTATGTACATTAACTATTTAGATGACAATATAATAAACATTGTTTAGTTTGGTTAATTTTTGTCTCGTGTACCTAGGTACAGATAAAAGCTTTTCTGTTGCTTGCTATCCAGTCAGCGAAAGGACTATACATGATTACAATCAAACTGTCCACAGTGTACAGATACAGGAGAAAGGGTATAACGTTTAGTGCAAGAAAAGCCCAATAAAGTCCGATTAATGATAATTCAAAGGTCTCCAATGAGGTAGATGGGAGGTCAGGACCATTCTCTAGTTGGTGATAGGATGATTCAGTTGCCTTATAACAGCTGGGAAGAAACTGTCCCTGAATCTGGAGGTGTACATTTTCATATTTCTGTACCTCTTGCCTGATGGGAGTGAAGAGATGGGAGAGGAGGGGTATGGGACCACGCACAAAGCAATGCTGACTATCCCTAGTCCATCCATGCCTAAACAAACACTGGTAGACCCTGTCCTTCAAAGTCCCCTCCAACTGCGTACCCACCGCTGGCGTCAGGCACACCAGCCTGCAGCTTCCTGCCTTGTCCCCTCTTCAATAACAATACATTAACCACTTTCCACTCTATTGGAACTTCACCTGTGGCTGAAGATGATACAACTATCTTCGCAAGGTCCTCCGCAAATTTCCTCCCTGGCATCCCACAAGGTCCAAGTATGTACTCGGTCAGGCTATGTGGATTTATCCATCATAATGCTCTTTAAAACCATCAATAACTCTTCTCTTGTAAATAGTTCCACGACGTCGCAACTCCTATGCCTCAATTATTTAGCTGCCATGATCTTCCCCTCGGTATTTGTTGAACATCGCCCTCATCTCGTGAGGAGCTACTCAAAGTTGTCCACGCTGTTCATCAAGGGGACCTAGTCACCCTTTTACTTTTAATATACCTGCACAATCTCTTAGGATTTTCTTTACCTTGCCTGCCAGCTCCATTTCATGTCTTCTTTTACCTTCCTGATTGCTTTCTTAAGTGTACATAAAGTTGAACCAAATATTGGCGAGTTAACTTGGGTGGCATGGTGGCACAACTGTAGAGTTACAGTGCCATAGACCCGGGTTCAATTCTCACTACAGGTGCTGTCTGTACAGTGTTTGTACATTCTCCCCGTGACCGTATGGGTTTTCTCCAATATCTTTGGTTTCCTTCGACACTCCAAAGGCATACAGGTTTGTAGGCTAATTGGCTTGGTATAGTTATAAATTGTCCCTAGTGTGTGTAGGATAGTGCTAGTGTATGTGAATCACTGGGCAGCGCAGATTTGGTGGGCCGAAGGGCCTGTAGCCACGGTGTACCTCTAAATTAAACTAAACTTGTACAATAGATGACCTTCAAAGAGATAATTCAAATTTCAAGTTGAAGCAGAAGGGTAATACGAGCAAAACAAAAGTGTCCTGGATGACAAATAATACAAGGAAGGTGTTGAAATAAAAAAAGGTGTGTGATACATGTCAAATGATAATTCTGGTGTGACAAGACTGACTGTAGTCAGCCGAAAGCTGAGATGAAAAGGACTGAAGACAATAAGAAGAACAATAGGAGAACATACATTCAGAATGACAATTATGATATACTGTAAAGGAAACCAAAAAACATCTATTGGCAGAGGAGCAGCAGAGTGATTAAGCTGATTGGGTTCAAAAAGGGTAAATGATGTGAAGACCGCTGGAATACAAAATTAATACTTTCTATTAGTCTTGACTAAGGCCGATGATGCATTAATTTCAGGGGAATAAAGATCATGGATTAAATGAAAATTAACACAGAGGTGGTGTTGGAAAGATAATGCTTAACATGAACAAATCTCCTGCTGTGAATGGGAAGCGACCCAGATTGTTGAGGAGGTTAGAGATGGAGTTTGCAGAAAGCATTGTCATAATTCTCCATCAACACAACAGAATTACCAGATAACGAGAAAAGAGTAATAGAGTAATATGGCACAGAAATAGGCCTTTCAGCCCACTATGTCAATGCTAATCTTTTACTCCATCTACATTAATCGCATTGCAACATTTAAGAAACATTTAGACCAGTACATGGATAGGATAAGTTTAGAGGGATATGTACCAAAGGTAGGTGGGACCAGTGTAGATGGAACATGTTGGCTGTGGGCAAGTTGGGCAGAAGGGCTTGTTTCCACACTGTATGACTATGACTCTATTCATCTGGGAACAGTGCTGCCAACTGGACTTCCGCTAGCCTGTTTTTTCTTCTGTATCAGTTATCCGTTTGTAATATTAGTTCAGCTTGTTTTATAGATAACTCTCTGGGAGTGTAGAACAGGCCTGACCTGACCTGCTGGGCTTGTCTTCCTGCAGTGCATCTTGCAACTGCCACATTCTTCTGCTGTTGTTCTTTAGACCTTAGAGATCCAGCACGGAAACAGGCCCCTTAGCCGACTGCATCTGCACTGACCAGCAATCACCCCATACACTAACACTATCCTACCCACTAGGGACAATTTACAATTTTACCAAAGCCAATTAATCTACAAACCTGTATGTTTTGGAGTGTGGGAGGAAACCGGAGCACCCAGAGAAACCTCACGCAGTCACAAGGAGCATATACAAACTCCGGACAGATATCACACATAGTCAGGATCCAACCCGGATCTCTGGCGCCTTAAGGCAGCTACTCTACCGCTGCACCACCATACTGCCCATCTGTTTATGTTCATACATTTCATTTGCTCCCATTCACTCACTAACCAGATAACCTTGTTAACAAATTACTCCCATGTTATGTGTAGGAAGGAACTGCAGATGCTGGTTTAAACTGTAGACACAAAATGCTGGAGTAACTCAGCTGGACAGGCAACATCTCTAGAGAGAAAGAATGGGTGATATTTCTAGTCAAGACGTCTGAAGAAGTCAACCTGAAACATCTCTCCAGAGATGCTGCCTGTCCCCCTGAGTTACTCCAGCAATTTGTATCTATCAACCCTCATGTTACTCCAAGTTTCAGTGTATTAGAGAAAACACTCCTTTCCCAATACCCCTGAAATCTGCATATGTAACTTGACTTGCTATATGGTTTAGATTTCCAGGATATGCAAGTTCTTTTCATGTTCATTTCATAATTGTATCTGACTCCACTTGCTCTGGCAGTTCATTCCAGAAGTCAACCATTCTCTGTTGAAAGCTCCAGAGGAGGCCCTGTAAGAGCCTGGGGGCTCACCAGGATCAGGAATTGCTCCAGTAGACCAAGCGCGGGAATACACCGGAGTTTGGACTTTGGAAATATCGCTGAAACATGGTGGCGCCTGCGCGTGTAAATATGCAGAAAGAATTTCACTGTGCAGTTGCACGCTTGACAAATACAGAACCGTTGAAATAAAGAACTGTTGAAATGTGGACTACTCAGTGTTTTCTAACGTTGCAGCATAACACCATGCCTAGAATGAATGTAGAGAAGATGTTTCCACTAGTGGGAGAGTCAATGACCAGAGGCCATAGCCTCAGAATAAAAGGACGTATCTTTAAAAAGGAGAATAGAAGGTATTTCTTTAGTTAGAGGGAGGTGAAACTGTGGAATTCACTGCCACAGAAGGCTGTAGAGGCCAAGTCAATGGATATTTTCAAGGCAGAGATTGGCAGACCTTTGATTAGTAAGGGTTTCAGAGGTTATGGGGTGAAGGCAGGAGAGTGGGGTTGAGAGGGAAAGATGGATCAGCCATGATTGAATAACTTGATGGACCAAATGGCCTAATTCTTCTTCTAAAAATTATGAACTTCCCAACGTGTATACACTCTGCCATGACCAATGAGGGCAACCAAGCCCTCTATCTTCTTCAACATCCTATCTACATGTGTTCTCATTATCAGGAAACTATGGACTTGAACTCCAAGTTTCACTTTTGTTCATAAACATTCATACTGGTGCCCTTGTGTTTACTGTGCCTGCCCTGTACATATTTGACACCCATACTGTGCCAATGCTCCACCAAACTTTCCATTTGTTGTAGACAACCTCCCTCATTATCCACGACATCACCAACTTTCATATCAAGCCCAAACTTATTATTCATACCTCCTACATTCACACCCACGTTGTTAATAAATATCACAAAAAGCAAAGATGCCAGCATTAATCCCTGCGGAAAACCATTGGTCACAGACTTTCAATCAATAAACCATCCTTCCACCGTAAAGGGCCT
This sequence comes from Leucoraja erinaceus, assembly GCF_028641065.1. NCBI lineage: Eukaryota > Metazoa > Chordata > Chondrichthyes > Rajiformes > Rajidae > Leucoraja > Leucoraja erinaceus. Next base: position 42,459,871 of record NC_073386.1, read on the forward strand.
GTCCTCCTTAGGCTATTTTTTAGGCGACTACAGAGGACTAGGGGACTAGGCTTTGGCCACATGGTTGCCGGGCTGTTGCCTGTATGGTCGTGAGTTGTCTCCTCAGTTGCCCAAAGAGACGTAGCGTCTTTTTGGTCGCCACTGGATTTTCAACATGTTCAAAAATTTTCGGCGACGGTTGGCCGAGGACCCAGGAAAGGTGGAGCCCATTATGGTCCATTGTTGGCTGTGGATGAGGTGATACGAACAGTGAAACTAGCAGGATGACTAAGGTGGGGGAGGGGCAGAGAGAGAGAAGAAATGCAATTGAAATTAGAGAAATCAATATTCATATGGCTGGGTTGTAAGCTGTCCAAGCAATACGAGGTGATGTTCCTCCAATATGCATGTGATCTCACTCCAAATGTGGAGAAGGCCAAGTACAGAAAGGTCAGTCTGTGAATGGGAAGGGGACTTGCAACAAAAGACAAAATGGTGATTGGTTCGGACCGATCAGGTGATAAGGAGATCTGCTCATTAACAAAGCATTTTATAGAAACAGGGTGAGAAAGGGATGAGGGTGACGCAAAAAGGTAAATCCCTTTCTCACCGTGTTTCATTGAAATAATGGAGATTGGTTGAAACAGATCTGGTGATGTGGAACTGCTCATTAGCGAGGCATTGTCCAGATATAGGGTGAGAACGGACTGAGTGTGAGGGAAAAGGCCAATCTCTTTCTCGCCCCATTTCATCGAAATACCTTCCTAATAGTTTACATCATTAGAATTCGACCTTAGCTGTAAATTGTCCACACATGCATAAAATCATGAGAGGAATACATCGGGTAGACGCGGAGTCTCTTATCTAGAGTAGGAAAATCGAGGACCAGAGGGCATTGGTTTTAGGTGAAGGGGAAAAGATTTAATAGGAATCTGAGGGGTAACTTTTTCATACAAAGGGTGGTGGGTGTATGGAACAAGCTGCCAGAGGAGGTAGTTGAGGCTGGGACTATCACAACATTTAAGAAAACAGTGAGACAAGTAAGTGGATACGACAGGTTTGGAGGGATATGGGCCAAATGCAGGTAGGTGGGACTAGTGTATCTGGTACATGTTGGCCTGTGTGGACCTCTTTCCATGCTATATGACTCTATGACATTATCACAGGCATAGTTTAATTTTAGTCTGGTTTAGATACAGAGTGCAGAAACAGACCCTTCGGCCCATCGAGTCCGCACCGACCAACGATCCCCGCACATTAATACTATCCTACACACACTAGGGATAATTTTACATTCATACCAAGCCAATTAACCTACAAACCTGTACGTGTTTGGAGTGTGGGAGGAAATCAAAGTTCTCAGAGAAAGTCCACGCAGTCACAGGAAGAACGTGCAAACTCTGTACAGACAGCACCCGTTCCTAACATAAAACATGGCCCTTTTGGTACCTAATGCCCAGGAATAACAACATTTACATATTCTGATGCAATGTGCTAATTTCTTTCTGATTCCCACCACCAACTGCTGTGTATCCTTTCACTGCAATGTTTTTTTCCACACATTTTTATGCGCATTAAAATTTCTAGACCATTGTGTTTTTCTGCACTGAGGTCCACACATAAAACAGTCAGAATTAAATGGCAGCTCAGGGTGTCTGTTTGAAAGCTTCTCAGCTCAGCCTGATCCTCCCACTGCACAGCATCACATGCACCCTCCGCGACTTTGATCAGCACCAGGATCCCTGAATGTTTGTCCACCTCCAACCAACAACAATAACGGGTGATTTGCTTGGGGTCGATCACCGAGTCATCAGCAGCAATCATCTGACTCAGAACAGAATACATCTGGTTATTGAGAGTATTCACAGGAATGTGCTTTTTTGAGTGTCACACCTTTACTACTGCTCCCCTGGGACAATTAAAGCATTCAATTATTTTGTTTTTAAATCTACGCACAGAAATAAAAACTAATCTTTGAACTAAATTAATGCAAATGGGGCAGATGAGAAAAACAGATTCTATTTGCATAAAATCTGTCAGTGAGCACACCAAATGGCAAATAAATTCACGTGGGTCGATAGGAAGAAAATATTGCAGCGAGCATAATTGTCGTCAAAGCAAACATTTTGAATTCAAAGAGTTCTATCCCTGGCAGTAAAACTGGTACAAGGAGAGAAGGAGAGAAGAATATTAGGGAATAGTGAGGGGGTTAAAGTGGTTGAAGTGGCTTGTGTGAATCATAACCCAACAGATTCATGCTGATGGTTAAATGATGGGTTTCTGTGCTGTATATTTCATGTAATTCAGTCAGCACAAATGTAGACTATTGGAACACAAGAAATGGGCAATAAAAAGATGCCGGACATACACACAATCCAGTCAGAAAAAACAGTTGTAAAATGCACCGAATCCACATCAATAATCCTCTTTGCCCCTCTCCCATCAGGCAAAAGGTATAGGTGTGAAAACGCTCACCTCCAGATTCAGGGACAATGTCTTCCCAGCTGTTATCAGGCAAATGAACCATCCTACCACTACTAGAGAGCAGTCCTGAACTACTATCGATCTCATTGAAGATCCTCAGACTATCTTTGATTGGACATTATCTTTGACTGGATTTGATCTTGCACTAAACATTATTCACGTTATTCCCTTTAGCATGTGTCAATACACTGTGAATGGCCCGATTGTAATCATGCATTGTCTTTCCGCTGACGGGTTAGCATGCAACAAAAGCTTTTCACTGTACCTCGGTCCACATGACAATAAGCTAAACTCAAACTCAGCTACCAAATACCCGGCTATTTCAATCCCCATTTACCAGCACTTGGTCCACAGTGTACAAGGCCTTTGCAATTCATGAGCTTGTTCAGATGCTCCTTGTGCCTGCACCACCACCCCTTCAGGCATTGCCAGCCAGGTTGCAACCACTTTCCTGGTGGAAGAATATTATACTTCTGATTCCCCCTCAACCAGAGTTAAAAGCAATGCCCCATAATTGAAGATGTTAATGAACCAGAGAGAAATCAGTCTCTTTACATATTCCACAGTTGAACTGCACACGAGGTGAAATGTACTCCAGCATTGGAGGATATTGGTAAATATGGAGTCAAAGTTAGCTGTTTCTTGAAAGAAAATATTCCAGACCCTCTCAATAACATTCTGCAGCTAGCCAAGCACTTTTGAAAGGTGGTATAATGTGGTAATGTTGGAAACACAACACCATGCTTGCACAGTGAGGTACATTTTACTGTATTGACTCATAAGAGCATCACGTTTAGCAAGTGATGGTGGGGAAAATACTGACCATCCATTGTTCACTATGAGAAATGATGACAAGCATATTTCACTGGAATCCTTACACTATTGCTACAATGAACATTCCAGAGCTGTTCCATCACAGAGCTCACCATGTCCCATCCCATCAATAACTTCCAGGGTAGGCACAGCTTGCATCAGGAAAAGAGTAAAGCTCCTTCTGAATTGGCCCATCAAACCTCACAGATCAGAAACAACACCCAAGCTTTCTTACCCATTTAATCAGAAAATATTCCTAAAGCAGTTATATTGCAGTTGACGTAGGGTAAAATCTCCAATAAAAAATAACCAGGCAGTTAGAAGGCCAATTAAGATGTTCCCATTAAACAACTTTTAGTGTGCTCACGAAACTGTCTGAGCACACTGGGTAAATGGCCCACAGTACTTACCTAGCAAGCAACCCATACTTGGAAGTGTGAATTACTGCTGAAAGCATGAGGTAGGCATCAACATTTTCATGATGTAGGTAAAGCACAGGTAAATATGGAATGTGCAAAATCATGAGGGGCATAGATAGCAGAGGTTAAAGGAAATCTTTCCCCATTGCAGAAATGTCTAAAATAAGAGGACATAGATTTAGGTGCAAGATAGTTGGAGGGAATCTACAGAAGAACATTTTGGTCTGCATGCTCGTAGAGTTAGTCACACAGCGCTGATTGATGTACCATGTCTACACTGATTGTTGAATGCATTAATGTTAATGCCATTTATCTACATCAGGCCAACAGCCCTTGATTGATTTGATTGATTGATTGATTGATTGATTGATTGATTGATACTTGATTATCACAAGTGAAATTTCACAGTGAGATTCATTGTTATGCATACCATACACAAGGTCTGCATAGAGTGGCCACGTATAGAGTGGCGACAAAGCTACACGTATTCAATATAGTCCCCAATGGTCCTCCTTTGTTCTCGGTGGCCCCCCCATGCTAAGATCCCTCTTTGTTCTCTGCGGCCCTTCCTCGACAGACCTCCGGCACCCACCGCCAGCCCGTCCGACATCTAGAACACACTGTTGCCCCATCCCTGGTGACCGGCTGCTCGGCCCTCTCTTAGATGGCTATGCAATACTCGTCGGGAGTTTCCGACAGCAACCTTGCTCCTTGACAACCCACCTCGCTCTCGGTAGTTGCTCGTGGGTCACTCATCATTCACGGTGCACAGGTCGGGCTGACTGGGCTGGTCCGATTCATATTTTGGCAATTCAAATGCATATCTTGATGCTTCTTAAAAACTGTGAGAGTATCCACCACCTTCACAAGGAACACATTCTAGATTCCAACACGATAATATAAATTCCTCTCAGATTGAATTGCATCTCCTTCCTCTCACCTTATACCCACTACACTCTCACTATACCCCACCACAGGAAAATGATTCTGACTATTTACCCTATCCATGGCTCACAATTGTGTATGACTCATTTGGGTCCAATCCCAATGAATGTCTTCTGCATTCTTTCCAGTTCAACCACATCCTTCCCATAGCACGGCATCCAAAATTATACACAATAGCACGTCTCAGTGTTATTGTAAAGTTACAACATAATGTTCCAACTTTTATATTACGTGCCCTGACACTAGCCTGTATAAAGAAGGCACAACAATGGTTTTACTTCCTAAGATCACTCAGGAAAGTCAACTTGCCACAACAGCTGCTAGTGTCATTCTACCGTTGCTCAATAGAGAATGTCCTGACACATGGCATCCTGGTGTGGTATGGCAACAGTTCTGCAGCTGACAAGAAGGATCTGCAGAGAGTCATCAATATAGCCCAGAAGATCGCCAACACTCACCTGCCTGCCCTGGAAGAGATCTATAGCTCTCGTTGCCTCTGGAAGGCATCACACATACTAAAGGGTTCACCTCATCCTGCACGTCACGTATTTGCTCTTCTGCCCTCAGGAAAGCGTTGCAGGTCCATCAAATCACACACCACAAGATTAACAAACAGTTTCTACCCCAAGGTCATCACCACTGAACTCTGCACTGAACACACAGCCCTCATACCATAGCCAATATTCCGTACTGCCACAACAATATACTGTGAAATATTGCACATTTAGAGGACTTGACGTTTTTCTTGCCCTTTTTTGTTGTTTCCATTGTCGTTATTATTTATCTGATACACTGGATCTTCGCTCGGGCAGTGCGCCTGAAATTTTGTTGTATGTATTTACAATGACAATAAAACGTATTATTATTGTTATCTATATTACTAAAAGTCTGTTCTTGACCACTTCCTGTTGTTCTGTATATTGATTTTAGAATAAACGCTGCCATTTACGGCTGTGATTTTTGGCCATCTTACTCAGAGTCCCCCTCCGCTGCGCAGGACAAGAGGATTTTTCCCATCAATGTAAAATAAAATAGTTATTACTGTTTAAAAAATGTTGAGATTCTCTCTCCTGAAGGCCACGCCCCTTCCGGATGGACTATAACACCCATGTTTTATAGTGTCGTCAGTCTCTGCAAGATGGGGGAGCGAGAGGGTCACGTCTCTCAGTCTGAACTGTGAATAACACTGAACACATGTCTACTAAACTGTGAGTGGTTTTACCGACCTGTCAGTGCCCTTAATGTGGTTTGAAAATATAGTTTGGAAATGCTAAAGCTGTGTTGCCTCTGGTTTGGCAATGCTAAAGCTGTGTTGCCTTTGGTTTGGAAATGCTAAAGCTGTGTTCCCTAATTAAAGTTGCCTTACCTAATTAAAGTTGCCTTGCCTAATTAAAGTTGCCTTACCTAATTAAAGTTGCCTTGCCTAATTAAAGTTGCCTTTAAAGATGCCTTGCCTTCTATATAATTAAAAGTCTAATCTTGACCACTTCCTGTTTGCACTTTATATTGATTTTAGAAAAAAAACGCTACCACATACGGCTGTGATTTTGGGCCATCTTACTCATAGTCCCCCTCCGCTCATCAGGTGCCGAGGATTTTTCCCATCAATGAAAAATAAAAGAGTTATTAGTGTTTAAAACATGTTGAGATTCTCTCTCATGTCAATCACACCATGAAAGCCACACCCCTTCTGGTGGGAGGGGGAGTGACTATAAAACCCAGAAGTGTGGGCGTGGCTCAGTCTCTGCAAGATGGAGGAGGGAAAGGTCATGACTCGCTGTCTTTAGTGGCATTGCACCCTGCTTGAAATGGTATGAAACTGCACTTGAATGTGGTGGCCTTGCACCCTTGCTTGAAATGGAATTTCAAAGAATAGCCATGAGTCAACTGCCAGCCCACCTGCTGTGAGTGAGTGAACTGCCAGCACAACAGGCTTGAGTGAATGAGCCACCAGCCCAAGTATCCATTTGGCCCACAATGTCCATACTAGCCCTCTGGAAACCAGTCCCTTCAGCCCACAACACCCATACAAGCGCTCCAGAAAGCCTCCCCCTCCCTCCTCCACTGGCCACCAATATTGGAATTGGTGGAGAGGTGAAATATTGCATTGGGGACCAGCCCTCCCGTGTGATGCTGGGACCCAACGGGTCCCACTTAGTCTAGTTATTATTATATCTATGTTTCCACTTTCAGACAACTATGAATTTGGGTTGAGAGGTCTTGCTGTTCATCAACATTCCTTATTGGCCTACCAGTTACTGTCTATGTGGCCTCCCAATTTGCATCATCTGCCACTTATCAGGATTAAATTTCATCTGCCAATATTCTGCCCAATTTTCCATCAGATCTATGTCATGTTGTAGCCTTAGACAACCTTCTTAGCTATCTACATCACCACCAATTTTTGTATCATCCACAATTATTCCTCCTACACTGACATTCTGATTGTATATATTGAATCAACAAAGGCACCAGCATAAATCTCTGCAGTATATCATTGGTCACAATGTTCTAATCAAACGAGGATCCCTCATAAAGAGTAATAGAATCATACAGCATAGAAACAGGCTTTTTGGCCCAACTTGCCAACACTGATCAACATGTCCCATCTATACTAGTCCCACCTGCCTGCATTTGGCCCATATCTCTCTAAACCAATCCTATCCATGTACCTGTCTAAATGTGTCTTAAATATCACGATAGTACCTGCCTCAACTACCTCTTCTGGCAGCTCATTCCATACACCCACCACCCTTTGTGTCCCTCCACAACAAAACTCTTCTATCACTGAGCCAATTTTGGATCCAATTAGGCATTTAGCCTTGCATCCAATGTGCTTTAACCTTCTGGACCAAGCCACCATGCAGAACCTTGACAAAGGTCCCACTAAAATCCCAGACAGCCAAGGTCTAACTGCCTCATCACTGCTCACAGGCTTCCAATCGGGAAAACAGCCCTCCACCACCTTTTTATTCAGTCAATTCTGGGTTCAATTTGCCGGCATAGTCAATACTTCAAAAAAAAGTTCATTTGAATTAGTGTGTTAGGATTTTCCATAAACCATACACAAAGCCATGCTGACTATCCCTAATCAATCCCTTTTTCCTAAATGTGGATAAATCCTGTCCAGTTGTTTCCCAACCACATACCGACCACCGTACTTCCCTGGCTTATCCCTGCTGCCCTTTTTGGAACAAAGTGATAGCAGTAGCTATCCTCCAGCTATCTGGTACCTCACCATTAGCTCGCAAGAGTACACAAATCTCCATTGGGGTCCAAGCTCCTCATAGCAGCCTGGAATATATCTCATCAGTCCCCTGGATGTAATTACCTTTCAGTGCTCCAAGACATCTAACACATCCTCCTTCCTCATGCTAACATACCCCAGGAATCACCGTCTCTCCTCCTGAACGCTCCAAGACCCAAGTCTTTTTCTTTGGAGCAAAACGATGAGAAGTATTTATTTAGGAGCTTGTCACATAACATAGGTTTATGCACGAGTGTCCTTCAAGTCCCTAATGCAGCATACCCTTTGACTGATTACCTTTTTACTCCTAATACACATAAAATATCTTGGCATTCTATTAGGTCTTGGTTGTTTTTGCCCGCATAATTTATTTATGTACTCCCGCACTCTTTATATTCTGCAAGGGATACTTCCTTCTTCAGATTCCTGTACCCGTCATATGTACGTGTTATTCCTCATGCAACCCTTCATATTCCTTGCCATGCAGGTTTTACTATCCTTGCCATTCTCACCTTCTACACTTAAATCACAGTTAGATCACAAGAAGATAGGATCAGGTGTAGGCCATCTGGTCCCTCGTCGAAGTCTAGTCCGCTGGACATAACTACAAGTGTTTTCCTACCACACACTGGTTATAAAAAAACAACTGACGACCGTTAACCTGTGGTACCAATTTGTCACTCAGGTCTCGACCCCTGTTGTTCCCCCAATAATCCAGAACAAGCTCAGGGTTTTCTTTCACGGCAAGAGGGAACACTGTGTCACCGCTGTTGTTCAGAGTCTCCCGATTGGAAAGGGCAGTCAGTTGTTTGTGTGTGTCCACACCTGGGTCATGGCGTTCGGCATTTGAACCTGCAAACAACATCCTCCCTGATGGTATCTGATACCACAGTACCATCATCTGCTTTTGGGAATACGTAGGCTTTTTAGGAGGACACATGGTTCCCAGCAATGGCATCAGCTGCACTGCTTTGAGGCAGTTGCCCATCTTTTTCAGACACATTTTCAGAATCTGGGGCATGGTCACCTTGACCCTTGACACACAGTGCCTCCTGATCCCTGCCAGTGAAGATAGTTCCCTGGCTGTTAAGGCAACTGGTTTTGGGAGTGAAATGGAGGGTGAAGTGAGCAACATGTGTTGGTAGTCCTAAAGTGGGCACTGAGGGGACAAAAGTGTGGGACAATCTTATCCAAAATGACCAATACTGGGCTGGAATTGCTGATCACATTCAGCCCTAAAACTGTCCACGGGAACTGGTTACTCAGAATATGAGCCCTCACTTGGCTCTGCCCTTAACACAACGGTGGCACACTGGCGCAACTAGCAGCACCAGAAACCTGGGTTCAATCCTGGCATTGGGTGGAGCTGTGTGGAGTTTGCACGCGTTTCTTGTGACCGCATTGTTTATCTCCAAGTGCTCCGGTTTCCTCACACTGCCCAAAGATGTGTCGGTCAGTCGGCCGGTTATTTGGCTGTTGTAAATTGCCCCTGTTGTGTAGGTGAGTGGTAGAGTCAGGAGGAATGAATGAGAATGCAGAGAGAATAGAAAAAAGGGATTAATGTCGGGTTAATGGAAATGGATGGTCAATGGCCAGCACAGACTCAAAGGGCCGAAAGGTTGTTTCCGTCTGTATCTTTCTATGATCACATGGAGATTTTTCCTGTCCAGACTGCTCCCATACACTTTCCGCTTTCCAGCCATAGTCTGCCACTGAGATATATTGTGGCTGTCCATTCTGCCACCTGGTGGTGAGGGGGTTGATATAGAGGTCCTGCTCTGTGGCAGCCTTCTCCCTTTACTTTGTGTATCTGGGTAGACAGTTTTTTTTAAAGAATCAGTCATATAGCACAAAAACAGGCCCTCCAGCCCACCTGAACAACACCATCCATCAAGTACCCATCTGTAGAAACACTGTTAACCAGCACTGATCCAAAGACTTCAATTGCTCATCTCAATATTCCTTAAATGTCTCCACCACCTATTCAGGCAGTGGGTTTCTGATTCCCACCACCATTTGAGTGAAAAAGTTTTTACTCAGATTCACTCTAAACTTATCCTGAACTTAAATCTTCTAGTTTTAGACACCTTGCTAACATGAACATTTTCTCACCATCTATCCTATCTTTTCCCCTCATAATTTTGTGCACCTCTATCTGACCCTGCTCATCCTTCTCCACTTCAAGGAAAACAAACCCACCCTGCCCAGATCTCCTCATATCTGAAACACTCCAAACTATGGTGACATCCTCTGCATCCTTTCCAATGTAATCATATCCTTCCTACAGTGTGGCAACCAAATATGCTCACAATACTTCTGCTGTGGTCTAACCCATAATTTGTAAAGATGCTTCCACCCACAACCTCCCTACTCTTACTCGTGCTTGTGAAGACAGCTATCCTGTATGTCTTCTTCACCACTTATTCTGTCTGTGCAGTCACATTCACTGATTCTTGGTCTTATACACCAAGATTCCTCTGCTCCTCAATAGTTCTTGAACAGAAGGTCGGTGGAGGAACACTACATGTCCCGTCAGTCTCGGATGCGCCTGGTCCCAATGTTTACTGTCGCAATCATAGGACCTGCCTTCCTGAGAGTCAATCTGCAGAAAGCAACTGGCCCAGATGGAGTTCCCATACACGTCCTCAGGTATTGTTCAAACCAGCTTGCAGAGATAATCACCCACATCTTGAATCTTTCACTACTCCATTCTGTGCTCCCCACCTGCTTTAAGAAGACCACTATCATCTGGGTGCCAAAGGAAGTGAGTTACCGTACCCGAATGACTACCGTCCGGTTGCTCTGACATTCACCATCGCGGAATATTTCACGAGATTGGTGATGGCGCACATTAACTCTAGCCTCCAGTCCACTGCAGTTTGCTGTTACTTCAAGTTCACAGCAGCCACCACCTCCCTGGTCCTAAACTCAGATCTGGAACACATTGGCAATGGAACATCTACATCACTCGTATTTAGCGAGTATACTGCCTTCAGCAGCATAATCTCATTCAAACTCATCTCCGAACTCAGAGACCTAGGAGTCAGCATCTTCCGGTGCACTAGGTCCTCGACTGTCTGATCCACAGACCACATCAGTGAGGGTAAGTGACAACAATACCTCCACAATAATATTCAACACTGGTGCTCCAGTGTAGAGGCGTTCTCAGTTTCCTACTATATTCCCTATACACTCACGACTGTGCAGCCAAGTTCAGCTCAAATTCCATCTACAAGTTAACAGATGACACCCCTGTGGTGGGCCGGATCATGAACAATGATGAGACAGAGTACAGGTTGGACATTGAGAGCTCAATAACATGATGTTAGGATAACAAACTCTCCCTCAAAGTCAGCAAGACCAAAGGAGCTAGATGTCGACTTCAGGAAGTGTGGTGGAGTACATGCTCTGATCAGCATCAATGGTGTTGAAGTGAAAATTGTTTAGAGCTTCAGGTTTCTTGGCATAAATATTACTAAATACCTGTCGTGGACCAACCACTTTGAAACAACATTGAAGGTGGCACAATGACACCCCTAAATCCTTTGGAGAATGAGGAACTTCAGCATGTCTTACAAACTTCCACAAATGCACCACAGAAAGATTACAATTGGGTTTGGGTTTCATCATGGCTAGGTTTGGGAATAGTTCTACCCATGACCGCAAGAAAGTGCAGAGAGTTGTTGATGTAGTCCAGTCCATCACACAGACCATTAGCTCCAATTGATGCTGCCTTACGAAAGCAGCAACATAATCAAAGACCTTTCCCACTCAGTCATTCCTTCTTCTCCCGGCTCCTATTGGCAGAAGTTACAGAAGCTTGAAAGTGTGCACCACCAGACTCAGAAACAGTTTCTTCTCCTTCGTTATCTGGCTTCTGAATCGTCTTTCCATGAGCTAGGGCACAGTCCAATTCCCCTCTTCCTCATTGCTGACATTGGAGTTTATCTCTGCAACTGTTACACTATAGTGTTGAGAACTATACTTTGCTCTCGGAATCTTCTCCTTCACTCTATCTATTGTACTTGAGTTTGGCTTGATTTTATTTATGCATGGTATTATCTGATTTGATAATTTGATATTTCATCCCATATAATGCAAAACCAAGCATGTCACTGCACCTCAGTTCACGTGACAATAATAATCCTAAACCGAGTCCCTCAGGCCTTATCGTTCATTGTGAACATCTTACTTTTATTGGTCCTCCAAAGGGCATCACATTTTGCACATACCAGGTAAGAGTGAGGCTTCGTCTGCCCTGTAAAGTCCCCTGAAGACAGGCTAAATGTGGAGTTCTGCACCTTTGACACTGTTTCACCAAAGTATCATGGGGAGCTTACATCAAGGGTTACAACCTGAACAAAGCTTCTACAAACAATCTCTGGGCATGTAAATACGAGCAGATACTGGATGAAGGTTTCGACATACTTCAAATATAAACAGGACAAGTGATGTATGTATCACTTGTAATAACAGCCATTGATCTCTTCTCAAACACCCCCTGACACATAACACCACCATGGGTTAAATTCAGAAGCAATTCCTACTTTTCAGCAATTGCTTTCAGAGCAGCATGTTGTGCAGGTTACATACAGTTCAAAGTCCCTCCAATGTTGTCTGAAAATCGGCAAGTGTTATCTAGTGGAGTAATTCTCTGCACATTGTCCCATGATTCTCTCTCATGACCAACAAATCCACAGAAACGCTGACACCTTTTTAGAACAGATACAGTACATCAAGTCAAGATGAGTTTATTGTCAAATGCACAAATATGGCGACGTACAGGTACAATGAAAATCTTACTTGTAGCAACATTACAACTACATAGACTCTAACAACACACAAAGCATACATTTTACATACATTATACACAAATTGCACATAAATTCTACAAGACAGTGAAATAAAAAAGACTGCAAAAAACAAGACATAGGTACTAAATACAATTAGAAAACAAGTCTATAATAGTACAAGAGGTGGCCAATAGTGTTCCATAGATACATAGAAAATAGGTGCAGGAGTAGGCAATTTCGCCCTTTGAGCCAGCACCGCCATTCAATGTGATCATGGCTGATCATCCACGATCAGTACCCCGTTACTGCCTTCTCTCCATATCCCTTGATTCCGCTAGCCCGAAGAACTCTATCTAATTCTCTTTTGAACTATCCAGTGAATCAGCCTCCAATGCCTTCTGAGGCAGAGAATTCCACAAATTCACAAATCTCTGGGTGAAAATATTTTTCCTCATCTCAGTTCCAAATGGCCTACCCCTTATTTTTAAACTGTGGCCCCTGGTTCTGGACTCCCCCAAAATCGGGAACATGTTTCCTGCATCTAGCGTGTCCAATTCCTTAATAATTGTGTGCGTTTCTATAAGATCCACTCACATTCTTCTAAATTCCAGTGAATACAAGCCCAGTCGATCTATTCTTTCATCATATGACAGTCCCACCATCCCGGGAATTAACCTAGTGAGCCTACACTGCACTCTCTCAATAGCAAGAATGTCCTTCCTCACATTAGGAGACGAAAACTGCACATAATACTCCAGGTGTGGTCATCTGGGCCCTGTAGAACTGAAGAAGGACCTCCTTGCTCCTATACTCAAATCCTCTCGTTATGAAGGCCAACATGTCATTAGTTTTCTTCACTGCCTGCTGTACCTGCATGCTTACTTTCAGTGACAGATGTACAAGGACACCCAGGACTCTTTGCACTTCCCTTTTTCCTAATCTGACACCATTCAGTTAATAATCTGCCTTCTTGTTCTTGCCACCAAAGTGGATAACCTCACATTTATCCACATTATACTGCATGTGCCGTGCATCTGCCCACAACCTGTCCTAGTCACTTTGCATCCTCGTAGAATCCTCTTCACAGTTCACACTGCCACCCAGCTTTGTGTCATCTGCAAATTTTCTACTGTTACTTTTAATCCCATCATCTAAATCATTAATATATATTGTGGTCCCAGTACCGAGCCTTGCAGCCTCCCACTAGTCACTACCTGCTATTCTGAATGGGACCCGTTAATTCCTACTCTGTTCCCTGTCTGCCAACCAATTTTCTATCCCTGTCAATACCCTACCCCCAATACCATGTGCTCTAATTTTGCCCACTAATCTCCTATATGGGACCTTATCAAAGGCTTCTTGAAAGTCCAGATACACTACATCCACTGGCTCTCCCTTGTCCATTTTATTTGTTACATCCTCAAAAAATTCCTGAAGATTAGTCAAGCAAGATTTCCCCTTCATAAATCCATGCTGACTTGGACCAATCCTGTTATTGCTACCCAAATACGCCACAATTACATCTTTAATAATTGACTCCAGCATCTTCCCCACCACCGATGTCAGGCTAACTGGTCTATAATTCCCTGCTTTCTCTCTCCTTCCTTTCTTGAAAAGTGGGATAACATTAGCTACCCTCCAATCCACAGGAACTGATCCAGTATCTATAGAACATTGGAAAATGATCACCAATGCATCCACGATTTCCAGAGCCAGCTCCTTGAGTACCCAGGGATGCAGACTATCAGGCCCAGGGGATTTATCAGCCTTCAGTCTCATCAGTCTACCCAATACTATTTCCTAACTAATGTGAATTTCCTTCAGTTCCTCGGAAACCCAAGATCCTCTGAACCCTAGTACATCTGGGAGATTGTTTGTGTCTTCTTTAGTGAACACAGAACAAAAGTACTTGTTCAACTCATCTGCCATTTCCTTGTTCCCCATAAGAAATTCACCTGTTTCTGTCTTCAAGAAACCCACATTTGTCTTAACTAATCTTTCCCTTTTCACATACCTAAAGAAGCTTTTACTATCCTCCTTTATATTCTTGGCTAGCTTATCTTCGTACTTCATCTTTTCTTGCCTTATTAGTTGCCTTCTGTTGTTTATTAAAAGTTTCCCAATCCTCTGGCTTCCCGCTCATCTTTGCGATGTAAAACGCCTTCTCTTTTAGTTTTATAATGCCCTTGACTTCACTTAGCAGCCATGGTTACCTCTTACTCCCCATAGAATCTTTCCTCCTCTTTGGAATGAAAGAATCCTTCTGTTGGTGAGGTAGGATTAGGGTTGTATAGATTGGCTTAAGAACCTGAAGGTTGTAGGAAAGTATCTGTTCCTGAACCTGGTGGTGTGAAACTTAAACTTTCTATACCTCTTAACGAACGTTAGCAGCAAGAAGAGGGCATGGCTCGGATGGCTCGGATATTATATGTGGTGACATTTTCTCTACAATCTCCCATCTATTAGTCCTAGAGTTGGAACATCGTAATGTCCCCCTGCGCTGCTGATCAAACACATCCCAGCATCCCACTTTGGATATTACGTGGGGAATGAAACTGACCAATAGGAATGAGTGGGGGAATGGGACTGATCATTATATTTTGAGAGTTGGCACACACTCGTTGGGTCTAATGGTGCACGTCTGCATTGAGAGGAAACATCAGGATGCACAAGTTGGCAAATACTGCACTGCTAAGAATCAGAGTCATTTCATAACCAACAAAGCACATGCAGCAAGTAAATACAAAGTAAAGTTCCCATTGCCTGGTCTGATCAAACAGTATTGCAGGACGACCTGGTTGAAGTGCCCTCTGGAGGACCCAATCTGCAGTGCACAACATTTTCAGGATTATTTAAAAATTCTGATTTAACATGGGTTGAAATTCAGGTACAGTTAAACATATAAAGAACCATTGACTTTGTGCAAAAGAAAATTATATTGAGTTTGTGTGCAGTTTTGGTCTCCTAATTTATTGTCTGCAGTTTTGGTCTCCTAATTTTATTGTGTGTAGTTTTGGTCTCTTAATTTGAGGAAGGACATTCCTGCCATTGAGGGAGTGCAGCGTAGGTTCACCAGGTTAATTCACGGGATGGCGGGACTGACATATGGTGAAAGAATGGGTCGACTGGGCTTGTATTCACTGGAATTTAGGATGAGAGGGGATCTTATAGAAACATATAACATTCTGAAGGGATTGGACAGGCTAGATGCAGGAAAATTTTCCCGATGTTGGGAGAGTCCAGAACGAGGGGTTTTGCAGGACGACGTAATTTAAGAATAAGGGGGTAGGCCATTTAGAACTTTTTCACCCAGAGAGTTGTGAATCTGTGGAATTCTCTGCCACAGAAGGCAGAGAACTGGTGATGACCATGAATCGCAGACTTCAAGCAGTCATTGCATGCAAAGGATATGCAACAAAATGCTAAACATAACTACTTTCATTTACATGACATTGCTCTGTCCCAGACATTATGGTGCCCTGAAATGGGTGGACTATGTATAAACACTGCTGTAATTTCTACATGGTGAAACCAAAATGTATAAAAATCACCTTTTTTAAATTGGATTTGAATGTATAAGATATGATTTATAAATTTGACGAAGACATGGAAATTAGTGGTGTCATAGATAGCGAGGAGTGATATCTAAGGTTACAACAGTACAGATAATATGGAAAGTTGGGCAGACTTGTGGCAGGTGGAAGTTAATCCTGCAAGGTGATTCATTTTTAGAGACCAAATAAGTAAAGAAAATATACAGTAATGGTAGGATCTCAGATAATGTGATGAGCAGAGGATTCTTGAGAGACAAGTCCATAAATCTTTGAAAGTGGCAACACTGATAGATTTGATGGGGAAGAAGGCACTTGGCATGTTTGCTTTTATTAGTTGTGACATAAATTAAAAGATAGGCTGTCATGTTGCAATTTTACAATACACTGATTTTTAGGCTTTAGATATACAATGCGGGAAAAGGCCCTTTGGCCCACTGAGTCCAAACTGACCAGTGATCACCCTCTACATCTTTGGAGTGTGGGAGGCAACCGGAACCCGGAGAAAACCCACGCAGTCACAGGGAGAACATACAAACTCCATACAGACAGCATCCTTCATCATGGTTGAACCTTGCACTGTAAGGTAGCAAATCTACCACTGCGCCACTGTGCCTGGTTAGGCCTCATTTGGAATATTGTGTGTATTTCTGTTCACCGTGGCATAGGAAGGATGTGATGGCATTGGAGAGAGTGCTGAGAAGATTCACCGGGATGTTGTCTGGATTGGAGTCCTTTAGTTATGGGGAGAGATTGGTTAGGATGGGCTTGTTTTCCATGGATTGAGGTGGCTGCTTGATAACCTGATGGAAGATTTTGAGAGGCATAGTTATGGTCGATAATCAAAATATTTTTCCCATGGTAGAGGTTTCAAAAACAAAAGGGCATAGGTTTAAGGTATGACCAAGGAGGTTAAGAAGGAATCTGAAGGGAAAGTTTTCACTCAACCACGCCCAGGTCGAAATCTGGGACGCTGCCTGAGGAGGTGGTGGAGGGAGCTAATAGTCAGAGTTGCACAGCATGAAAACAAGCACTTCAGCACAGCTCAACCATGCCGACCAAAGTGTCTTCCTGAACTAGTCCCACTTGCTTATATTTGCCCCCATCTCTGTAAATCTTCCCTATCCAAATTCATGAAACATGATTTCCCATGTGCATGCTGGCTATTGCTGATCAGTCCTCGCTTTTCCAAATATAAAGAGATCCTGTCTCTCAGAATCCCCTCAATAAATTTCCCACCACTGATGTTAAGCTCACTGGCCTGCAATTCCCTCGCTTGTCCTTGTAGCTCTTCTTAAATAAAGGCACAAGATTAGCCACCCTCTGGCCTGGATGATTTGTGAGAGCTCGTTGCCAAAGGCACCGCCACACTGTAGCTTTGGTAGAAGCAGAACCTGCTCCGCAGGTAGCTACAACCACACCCTAACCACTTTATCCATCAGAATCGCCACAGCACCCATGACTGGCTGCCCTCTTTGAGCTTTTGCTTACAATTGTACAGGCTATGGGTAAAGCACACTTTAGACCCTGGGTTAGGAAGGCATTAGTGACAGTCCAGAAATAAGAAAAATCACCGTTCATTCGCAAGGATAGAGGTTGCCCTACCTCAAACGGCTCTGCATCTTCGACAGCACAGGTGCTGAGTTACTTCCACGATTGGGAGAGACATATGCAGGAGGCATGGTACATGGATAAGCAGGCAATGGAGGGAAATGGATCAAATGCAGACAGAGGTGAATAGTTTAACTTGCCATCATGTGGGCTGGAGGGCCTGACCCTGTTTTGTACCGTCATGCGACAAGACATAGAAACATAGAAATTAGGTGCAGGAGTAGGCCATTCGGCCCTTCGAGCCTGCACCGCCATTCAATATGATCATGGCTGATCATCCAACTCAGTATCCAGTACCTGCCTTCTCTCCATACCCCCTGATCCCCTTAGCCACAAGGGCCACATCTAACTCCCTCTTAAATATAGCCAATGAACTGGCCTCAACTACCCTCTGTGGCAGAGAATTCCAGAGATTCACCACTCTCTGTGTGAAAGACAGGTGCCAGTCATTTAAAATGTCATCAAGAAAGGTGTATAGAAATTATTTATTCCTCTGGAGTTCTCTAGGAGAATTAGTCTCGCTAAATTACCAGAGGCATTTAAAGAACAAGTGTATATATTTTTGAAGATTAGGGAATTGAGGGTTGGCATAGAGGAGGAGGTGAGGCCTGGAGTTGAGCAACCATGATCAGATTGACTGATAGGGCAGGGTGGAGGGGCCAACTGGCTGACTCCTGCTTGTATTTTCTTGTGTTAGTGTTTTCACTGCTTTAAACATCGACTTCACCACCCATTACATTTATGCCACCTTATTCATCATCCACAAAATGTACTGAGGTGACTTGCCAGGATGTTTAACAAGAAAATAAGGAATAGAACCAAGAATAAGCTATTTGGTCCCTTGAGTCTTGCACGATTCCGGCCCGAAACATCAACTATTATTTTTCTCCAGAGATGCTACCTGACCTGCCAAGTTGCACCAGCATTTTGTGTCTATCTTGAGTTTTATTTTTTACTCTGTCTACTTAATCAATCCCATGCTCTACGAATCAAACTGGTGAACCACTACAGCATTGCACCTCCTTGGTTAGGGATACTGGACCTACACACCGTACTCTAGTTTCACCAGCCCAGTATAATTAAATATCTTTACTCTTATACTCATGTCATCAAGTGATGCAGAGTATACCTTCCTAATTTTATGATGTAGCCAAATACGTAAACTCTAAAAACTGTGACAATTGCAGAAATTACATCTTGTATCTTTCTGACATTCTGAGACAATGATACAGCATAGGAGCTCGTTTGGCCCATTGAGTCAGCGTAGGCTCTTTAATCGAGCCATTCACTTAGTCCCCCAGCCCTGCTTTCTCCATACAACTCTCCCTGAAAACAATTATTTAGAAAGTTATTATTGAACCACCCTTTCGGATAGCATATCCCCAGATGGCACTTGTCGTGTCCAAAATAATCTTAATTTCTTTGCTTCGTTTGTCAATTATTTCAAATGGCAACTGGAATTAGTTTCTACTGTACACTGTTCTAACCATTACTTCCTGAATCTGTGTAATTCCCTGCCACAGAAGGCACTGGAGGCCAATTCACTGGATGTATTCAAGAGAGAGTTAGATATAGGTCTTAGGGCTAACGGAATCAAGGGATATGGGGAGAAAGCAGGAACAGGGTGCTGATTCTAGATGATCAGCGATGATCATATTGAATGGCGGTGCTGGCTCGAAGATCCGAATGGCCTATTCCTGCATCTATTCTCTATGTTTCTAACCTCTTCCCAATTATTTAATTTCCTATTAACAATCTCTGCCTCTGTCAGAACAATCTCGGCTTTGGAAGCCTCTTCACCACAGATCCTGGACACTTTTGGTAAATCTCCAGCCCATTACCTCCAAGCCTGGACATCCATCCTGTAGCAGAGCCCACAGAACTAAGCACAGTATTCTTGGTTACACCTTGATAGATATGCCATTTATTGTCACTATACATGTACAGTGAAACTGAAAGCTGCTCGTACTCAGTGCATACATACAATTTTACACAAAAAACAAGAAACAGAAAAACAAAACAGAAGGGAGATGGGGGGGGGGAATAGGTGCACAAATTCTATGGCGCTACATACATATATACATATATACAGATGGAAGTCCGTGTTGGGCGGTGTAGTCAGTGCATGTGTGGATTTGAATTTATGGTAGATATAATTCTCGGGAAGCAGCTATTCCTGAGTCTGTTTGTCCTGGATTTGATGCACCTATAGCGCCTTCCAGAGGGCAGTTTCCTGTAAAGATGCCACCCTATTCTCCCAGTTTCTAGAACTGTTCTATACCTGTTCTGATTACAAGACTTCACACACTAATCCCTCCGAGGTGCCTCTCTTTCTCTTTAGCTGAAGCACCACGGAGGACGAGGCAGAGAGATGAATGCGGAAATCTCTCAGAAAAAATTGAGTAAGTACAGGGAGAAAGTAATAAACCACAGCAATAAACCCTGAAAGAGGAGAGAAAACAGGACAGAGAATTAAACAGAGAGAATGAGACAATGACCAATTCACTGGCTATATTTAAGAGGGAGTTAGATGTGACCCTTGTGGCTAAAGGGATCAGGGAGTGAAGGCAGGTACAGGATACTCAGTTGGATGATCAGCCATGATCATATTGAATGGCGGTGCAGGCTCGAAAGGGATGAATGGCCTACATGACATGAGAGTGAGCTCGTGATTATTTAAAAGCAACAGTCCTAGAGTCATTGAGCTGTAAAACATGAAAATAGGCCTTTTGGTCCAATCTTGTCCATGCCCACAAAGTTGTCACACTTGGCTCATTCCATTTGCCCGCATTAGTCCCAGAACCCTCCAAACCCTTCCTATCCATATATTGTTCCAAGTGTCTTTTAAAAGTCCCAATTGTATTCACTTCCAAATATCAAACAATTTCAATATCATTCCAGATATGGACTACCTTCTGAGTAAAGAAGTTGCCTCAGAGAGCCTTTTGCTCACCGAAGCCAATGTCAGAAGCTAATTTCAGAATCCTCTACCCTAGGGCAGATACTGAGCGTTTACTATATCCATGCCCCTCATGATCTTGTACACCTCTCCCCTACACTTTCGCCCTTCCCACGCTCTCTCATTCTCTCCTCACCCCTCACCCTTCTTCCTCTCTTCCCTCATCCTCCACCCTTTCCCTTCATCCATCTTCACTGCCATCTCCTGCAGCTGCACCTGATGCATCTGCCTGCATGGGGTTTGGGCTGCACTTACTCCCACTCCCTGCGACGGGCTTGCGGTGTGCTCTGCAGCTTGTGCGCCTCGTGCGCTCTGATGGCGTCCCGCTGCTCCACCACGCCCCCCCTCCTCTGCATGACGCGCGGGCTCAGCGGGAAGGCGGGCTCGTCAATGGGCAGTGGGCTGAGCCCCCACATCGGGACGCTGGACCAGCTGCTGCCTTCGAAACTGAAACAAGAACCACCATCCTGGGCTGTGGCCCTGGCCCCAGGGCTGAGGCTGGGACTTCCAGGCGACCCTTCTGGCCAGCAGTGCGTCATCAGCATGGAGCAGGGTTGCCTTGCCGTCACCGTCCAACTCGGCAGCAGTGCGTCCTGAGGGCCGGCCTCTGTCACAGCTCTGAAAGGTTGGTCCGCGGCTGAAGGCGAGTTTCCTGAAGCTACTTGCAACATCTCTGATGCCTTGGGGGGGAGAGAGAGAGTGAAAGGTCAGAATTCAAATCCCAACTTGCAACATCCAATATCCATTCTAAACGTACTACATCCAACTTCCAACAGCTAAAATCCAAATCTATCACCCGAATCCCAATATCTGACTCCCAATGCCCAGTACCCAATGCCCAGTACCCAATGCCCAGTACCCAATGCCCAGTACCCAATGCCCAACAACCAATGACCAAAATCCAATGCCCAATAGTCCATGCCCAACAACCAACATCCAATACCCAATGTCCATCTGCCAGCATCCAATACTAACAATGAACTCCCAATATCCAACACAACATTCTTCTGCCAAATTCTGCGCTAACTCCATTTACAAGGTTGCAGATGACACTGCTGTAGTCGGATGAATCTTAAGTTATGACAAGGCAGATTACAGCAAGGATATAGAGAGCTTATGTAATATGGTTTCAAGACAACAACCTTCCCTCCATGTCAGTAAAACGTAGGAGTTAGTGATTGACTTCATGAAGTAGGGTGGTGTACATGCCCCAGTCACCATCAATGATGCTGAGCGAAGGTCAGGAACTTCAGTTCCTAGGTATAAATATCATCAACAATATGTCCTTGTCCAACCACGTTGATGCTACAGCCAATAAAGCACACAAATTATTCTATTTCCTCAGAAGACTCAGGAAATTTAGCATGCCTGCAATGACTCTTACCAATTTCCCAGATGCACTATAGAAAGCATCCTATCTTAAATGAATCTAGGTACAACAATTCTGTCCTAGATTGCAAGAAACTGCAGAGAGTTGTGGATGCAAACACATCCATCACACAAACCATCTCCACTATTGAATGGTCCTCTTCCAAGCCGAGATCTCTCAACCTACCTTGATGCGACCTTTTCACATTTTTACTGCACTTTGTTTATTTTGGACCACTATTGTGCTCGTGTATAGTTTGATTATACTCGCGAACTTCATTTGACTGAATGTCGTGCAAAATGAACTGTTTACTGTAGCTTAGCACATATGGCAATAATAAACCAACATCATGTACCAATGCACAAATCCCAACATCCCACAACAAACCCCCGACAACTAATGTCCAGGTCTCAACATCCAATGCCTTATTCCCAACATTCAACATCCAAGTCCCAATGTATGACTGGATCGAGTGCTGCTCCAAGAGACCGAGCGCACAGACCGGACATGACCTGCAGCTGCACGGAGTGGTAGAGGACACCAACGATTACACTTGGCCGCCAGGAGGACAATGGGCCTTTATGGCCAATTTAAGAACTATACATCAATAACAACTTAGACTTGAAAATGTCGACAAATTTGATGACTCGTGTGTTCTGTCTCGGGGTACTATTTTTATACACTTGTACTGAATCTAAGATATGCTTATTTATGTTTATTGAACTGTATGCAAAAAATAATTTCATTGTATCTCAGTACCATTGAACCATGGAACTATTGAACAACTTCCAACACCCAACTTCCACAATAAAATGCCCAGCTCTTACGATTTAGCTCTCAATTTGCACTGACAAATAAATTGAATCTTGAATCTTGAATCTTGAATCTTGAATCAACAACCAATGACAACTCCAACTTCAACAACCAATATCAAATGCCAACATTGCACAGCCAACATCTAATTCCCAATGCCTGAAAGATATTATGGTAGTGGCATGTAAACAGCAACTACATAAGTTTCAGTCAGGCCAGTGTGGGTCTTCTTTATTTTGCACATATCCACATAAGACTGATACAATATAATTATATCACATGACTCAAATCACACCATCTAGTTCTGAGTAAGGTGCAGTTACCATTATATACATTACACTGCTCAACCTCCAGCTCCCAATATGCAATGGCCAACACACAAATACCCAACTCCCAACATCTGATTCCCAACAAATGACTCCCAACAAATATCCAGGTTGTGTTAATATATAGGGCTGTGGATGGGTAATATAATATATTTTGTTAATATATATAGATATACTAGACTGTGGGACCCATCGGGTCCCAGCATCACACGGTAGGGCTGGACCCCTACCCAATATTCCACCTCTCCATCTTTCTGGATGCACTAGTATGGGTGTTGTGGGCTGAAGGGACTGTTTTCCAGAGGGCTCGTATGGACATTGTGGGCTGAATGGATTCTTGGGCTGGCGACTCAGTCACTCAAGCCTGTTGTGCTGGCAGCTCACTCACTCACGGCTGGTGGGCTGGCAGTTGACTCACGGCTATTCCTTGAAATTCCATTTCAAGCAGGGTGCAAGGCCACCAATTTCAAGTGCAGTTTCTTACCACTTCAAGCAGGGTGCAAGGCCACCAAATTCAAGTGCAGTTTCATTCCATTCCAAGCAGGGTGCCAGGCCACTAAAGACAGGGAGTCGTGACCTCTCCCTCCTCCATCTTGCAGAGACTGAGCTACGCCCACACTTCTGGGTTTTATAGTCCCTCCCCCCTCCCACCAGAAGGGGCGTGGCCTTCATGGCACAATTGACAGGAGAGAGAATCTCAACTTTTTTAAACACTAATAACTATTTTTCATCGATGGGAAGGAGAGGGACTCTGAGTAAAATGGTCACAAATGGCCAAAAATCACAGCCGTACGTGGTACCGTTTTTTCTAAAATCAATATAAAGCGCAAGCAGGAAGTGGTCAAGCTTAGACTTTTAATTATATAGAAGGCAAGGCAACTTTAATTAGGCAAGGAAACTTTAATTAGGCAAGGAAACTTTAATTAGGCAACACAGCTTTAGCATGTCCAAACCATAGGCAACACAGCTTTAGCATGTCCAAACCAAAGGCAACACAGCTTTAGCATTTCCAAACTATATTTTCAAACCACATTAAGGGCACTGACAGGTCAATAAAACCACTCACAGTTTAGTAGACATGTGTTCAGCGTTATTCACAGACTGAGAGACGTGACCCTCTCGCTCCCCCATCAATATCAATATCCACTGCCCTACCCTCATCAATTACCTTTGTTACCTCAAAAAACAATCAAACATCTTACAGAGACTGATTGAAGCACTCAACACTTCCGAGTTTTATACTCCCTCTGGACTTCAGGAGAGCAAATCTCAACATTTTTTAAACACTAATAACTCTTTTATTTTTCATCGATGGGAAAAATCCTCTTGTCCTGCACAGCGAAGGGGAACTCTGAGTAAGATGGCCAAAAATCACAGCCGTAAGTGGCAGCGGTTTTTCTAAAATCAATATACAGAACAATATACAGAAGTGGTCAAGATCAGACTTTTAGTAATATAGATCTCAGAAACAACAGAGGTCCCAGCACATATCCCTGAAGAACTACACTGGACTCGGACCACCGACCCGAATAATTCCATCTCAACCCGCTGAGTTCAATAGGTAAACCCATTCTGAATCCAAATGACAGGATTCCATGCACCTTAATCTTCTGGATCAGCTTACCATGAGGGACTTTATCAAATATCTTACTAGAATCCATGCAGACAATATCCACTCCCCTACCCTCATCAATTACCTTTGTTACCTCAAAAAACAATCAAATTAGTAAGAAAAAGCGATGGTGCCTGTCCCTAATTAGTCCATTCTCTTCCAAATGCAAGTAAATCCTATCCCGAAGAATCGTCTCCAGTAGATTCCCTATCACTGACATGAGGCTCACTGGCCTATAATGTTTCTGGATCACGTCTACTTCCCTTTTTAAAGGAACAACATTAGCTATATCCAGTACTGCAGGACTTCACCTATGGCAGGACAGGATACAAAAATCTTCAAGACCCCTGAAATCTCCTCTCTTGCCTTTCTCAACAACCCGGGATAGATCCCATTAGGCCCCACTGATTTATCTACTCCAATGCTCTTCAAGTGACCCAATACCACCTCCTTCTTGACAGCAAACTGACCTAGCATATTAGATGCTCCCCTTCCCACTCTACTGGCCTTTGAAGTAGACTTGCAAAGACTTAGGTCTCTCTGAATGAAAAACACTGCCTCATCTCTTCCTCAAATGGGCAGCCTTAGATCTGGATCCTCTCATAACAAATGCCTCTAACATCCTCTCAAAGTGCTCCCTGTCTCAGGATCTTACATGTTTCAATTAAATTCCTTCCCACTCTTCTAAATCCCATTAGATGCAAGCCCAGTCTTGGCAAAGTTTGCTGATTAGACAGCCTGTTCACACCAGGAGGCATTCAATTTTTACCAAGTATACTGACGGCATTAAGTCAGGGACAGATGTAAAATGTGGATGAGTCAGCTTTATATCACATAGCAAAAATAGGTTTAGTGTAGACACAGCGAACTGCAGATACTGGTTTATAAAAATAGCCAGGGTAACTCCATGGGTCAGGCAGCACACAAAAGGCTGTAGTAACTCAGCGGGTCAGGCAGCATCTCTGGAGAAAAGGAATAAGTGATGTTTCGTGTTGAGACCCTTCTTCAGACTGAGAGTCAGGGGAAGGGGAATGAGAGATAAAGAAGGTACTTAGGAGAAATGAATGGATGATATGCAAAAAGCACGGATAATGAAGGAAATGAGGGGCGCGCAATAGGCCATTGTTGGGTGCGAGATTTCTGGCGATGAATAAACAGAGGAACTAATGAGGATGACAGTAAAACTAGTATAACGACTAGGGTGGGGGAGGGACACAGAGAGAGGGGAAGCAAGGGATACTTGAAGTTTGAGAAATCAATATATCATACCACTGGGTTTTAAGCTGCCCAATCAAAATATGAGATGCTGTTCCTCCAATTTACCTTTGGCCTCACTCTGCCTCTGGAGAACATGGATAGGTGATGCTTCGGTTAGTCCTTCAGACCGATTGAGGTTGATGGAGGGAGGGGGGTGAAAGAAACTTGGAGGAAGAGGTGGTGGTTGGATAAACTCTGGCATGCGATACAGGGGGGTTCAAATGGCAGATGGTTTAACAAAGACCAGAGATGAATAGGCAAAAAATGTGAGATAAGAATAGAAGATGTGCAAAATGTGGAAGGCATATAGGTAGAAAGGGAAGCAGAAAGTGAGAAATGGCTGTGCTTCCACGTGTGGCACAAGAGAGGGGGGAAAGGGGGTGTTTATAGGTTAGTTAAAATTACTTAAAAATTGGAGAAAAGAGAAATCTTTGAATTGCGGAAAGAGAAGTCTCTGTGGAATGCAGTAGCGTGTGGATGGAAGATGTGACAGGTGATGGGATCATATTGAAGGTTGGTGGCATGAAATGTAACAACAAGGGGAACTATCGTTCTGTCTGGAGAGAGGGTGAGCGAGGACAGAACTACATGCATACAGGCAACGCAGGTGAGCGTTCCATTAACTACAGGGTGGAAACCACATTTACCAAAGAGGACATCTAGGATGTCTTAAATGGAAAGCCTCATCCTGGGAGTTGATGCGAACTATGGTGAAATTGAGAATTGAGAATAGGGTATGGTGACTTTAGTTTAGAGATACAGCACGGAAACAGGCCCTTTGGCCCACCGGGTCCGCACCGACCAGCGATCCCCAAACACTAACGCCGGAGGTCGGTGGGGGCGATGTAAGCCAGCAGTCCTGCCAGCAACGTGTTTGTTTTTCTACTTTTTTAGTTTGTCTTAATGTATGTTTTTAATGTCTCTAGGTGTGTCTTGTGTGGGGGGGATAAGGGGGAAACCGTTTCGGTCGCGTCCTCCACGGAGAGGCGACTTTTTCCAGGTCGCCTCCCCCATGACCTAACATCGAGGATCGGTGCGGCCTTTCCCGGAGACACGCCCAGGCCTTCAAATGCGGGCGCAGCGAGGACGCTTTCGTTGTGGAGCAGGCGGGAGGGCGAGGAGGGAGCGCTCCGTTCGCTGGCCCACGGCAGCCTGAAGCCTGCGTCTGGAGCCTGGGATCTCTCGTTGGGGACCCGGGAGAAGCTCCAACCGCCGGCCTACTTCTAACCGCGGGCGCAGCGGGGACTTACCATCCGGAGCGGGGTCCCTCGCCGGGGATCCCTGGAGAGGAGCTCCGACCGCCGGCCCTGTGGTCTGTGGTGCTTCTTGCTGCGGCGCGGCAGGAACTTTAGATCATCGACTGCCGGCCTGCGGCCTACACCATCTTGAAGCCATGGTCTCCGGTGGGGACTTTCCTGGACTTACCTTGTCTACACATCTGGACGCCCGCAGCGGCGACTGCGAGGGTTGAGGGTTCACCTGACCACTGGTGAAAATGGAGGAGGACTGGCCAATGTTTGTGCCTTCCACCAGTGAGGAATGCTGTATGGATGTTTGTGTTAAACTTTTATTGTGTATTGTGTTTTTTTTTAATTGTACCACTGCTGGCAAATTCATTTCACTTGCACTTATCAAGCCAATTAACCTACATACATGTACAACTTTGAAATGTGAGAGGAAACCAAAGATCTCAGAGAAAACCCACGCAGGTCATGGGGAGAATGTACAAGCTCCGTACAGTCGGGATCGACCCCGTGTCTCCGGCGCTGCATTCGCGGTAAGGCAGCAACTCTACCGCTGCACCACTGTGACCGCCCAAGACATAGGGTGGGTGTAGGTATAGTCCAGATAATAAGAACTTAGTGGGTTTGTAGTAGACGTTAGTCAATAGACTGTGGTGGATACAGAGAGATCAAGAAAGGGGTCAAAGATGGTCCAGGTGAATTTGAAGCCATTGTCATGGATATTTTGGGGGTATAAATCACACTATATACAATGTGTATATACATAACTCTTGAAAGGCGCCGATAAATAACATTTATTATAATATATACTTGTCTATACTTTGCACTGTATTGTTTTTATGGGTTATTTATTGAACTGTTTTGTTGATTATTTTATGCATTGAGTACACAGTTTACAAACCTGTTGTGCTGCTGCAACAAATAACATAGCAATAACTCACTGCTGATTCACACTGGATTGTTAAGCTGTGCATGGAGTAGATCATGCAAGAGCGCATTTCCGGTACAAACACACACCTGCCCGGAAGTTGGGGCGAGCCCTTCTGCGCGGTGACGTCAGAGGTGACGTGACCGACGGCGGATCATGCATGCGACGGCCATTGCCTCCAGCGCGGCGACGACTGGAGGAGGCGGGGAGGGGAGGGTGCTGTCGCCGCCGCGGCCTTCGCCCTTCGGGGGGGGACATGGAATCCGATATCTAACCCGGGCTACGCCGCATCCGTGCCCTGTTCATCGCATGGCCAGTCTCGGCTTTCGGCGGCCGCTGTGAAGGAGCTGAGATCCCCGCACTGATCGCTAGCCGCCTCCCTCCCTCCCTCCCTCCCTGTGCAAGCCCGGCGCTGCTGCGCTCCCATACAGCGAGCGCACAGCGAGCGCACCGGGGCTTGTCTTACATACGTATCACGAAGAAACTATTCCCAATAATAAAACTAAAAACGATGCATAAAATACATTGCTTTAGTAGTATCTCCACATTCAGTAGTGTTTTATTCAGTGTTTAGACACGCAGCACACAAAGAACTGTAGATGCTGATTTACCAAAAAAAAGACAGCAAGTGCTGGAGTAACTCAGCGGGTTACTCCAGTAGCAACTCTGGAGGACATGTAGAGTCCCGAGCTGAAATGGTGCCTCTCCATTGGCCTCCGACACAGTTGTCTAGTATCTAAATCCTCACTATATTTAATATAAGGAAGCATTGCCAGTTCGCCACTCATGTGCCCCCCTGGTGTGATATCCCTTCCTTTCAGAGGACTCGGCTCCTCAGCGGAAGATCTCTGTCCGTGAATCTCACTGAGCCTTGGCGTTAGCTGCACCAAGGTTCAGTGTGCCCCTCAGCACATCATCCTACAGTCTGGAATGTGCCTGTTTTTAAAAAATTTAAAAATAGACTTTATTAAAGTAATAATTATTTACAATATAGGAACTGCAAAAAAATCATCCGACATTTTCGGAGGCTATACAAACATTCGAAACTGTTTACACAAATGTATCCCCCACCCTTGCCACTCATGTGGCCCATTGAAATGGAATCCCTTCCCTTATTTTTGAGGGGCGTCGCCACCACACCCTGCCCACCTTTGGCCTGGAGGTTGATGGAGCCCGACATAACCGAAAGTGTTGCTCCCCCCTCCACCTTCTGCCCACATCCTGCTTCTCACCCTCCCTCCAGCACCACCTTTCAGCCGCTGTGCTCTGGTTGCCCTGGTGAGGGCTCTTTAACCACTGTCTTGTTTCCCACAGCAACGACTTTGAGCACTCCCAATGAGAGATCCGCTCATCCTGTAATACCACATGAACCGCCACACTGCTGCTGGTTTAATAGATTTTTCATATACGTCACAAACTTTTGGTTTGCACTTGTTCAATAAAGCAAAGGAATGCTCTCAGTGGAGGAAATCTGAAAGCAGTGGCGATTCAAGGATACTTCATGAACAATCAATTGCCAGAATTATCATCGGCATGTGAAAGAACCGGCCCAATTCGGTTCCTTGGCCATGAACAGACTGAAAATCAGATTTTAAAAAGCGAATGTATGCCTGGGCTCTATATTCAGAGATTAGAATACACAATGTAGCAGAATTCAGATCCAGCTTAGGTTCGTTTAGAGGTAAAGTGTGGAAACAGCCCACTGAGTCTGCGCCGACCAGCGATCCACCCATACACACGAGGGACAATTTGCAGAAGCCTATTAACCTACAGACCTGTGCATCTTTGGAATATGAGAGGAAACCGGAGCACCTGGGGAAAACGCATGCGGTCACTGCGAGAACGTAAAAATTCTGCACAGACAGCACATATAGTCAGGATCGAACCTGGGTCTTTGGAGCTGCAAGGCAGCAACTCTACTGCTGCCCCAAGTACTGAGAGTTCTCGAACATAGAACAGTACAGGGCAGAAACAGGCCCTACGCCCTACAATGTCTGTGCCAAACATAGCTAGGTAAAACTAATCTCCTCTGCTTGCACACAATTCATATCCCTCCATTCCCTGCATATCCACATGCCTATCTAAGAGACTCTTAAATGCCACTATCATATCTGCCTCAACCACCATTCCTGGCAACACATTCCATAATCCCATCAACCCACAGTTCCCTCCATAATGTTTGGGACAAAGACTCATCATTTATTTATTTGCCTCTGTACTCCACAATTTGAGATTTTTAAATTTGTAAAATCACATGTGTTTAAAGTGCACATTGTCAGATTTTATTACAGGCAATTTTTATCAAACTTGGTTTCACCATGTAGAAATTACAGCTGTGTTTATACAGTCCCCCCATTTCAGGGCACCATTATGTTTGTGACACATGGCTTCATGGGGCATTTGTAATTGCTCCGGTGTGTTTAATTGCCTCCTACATGCAGGTAGAAAGAGAGCTCTCAGCACATAGTCTTTCCTCCAGTCTTTCCATCACCTTTGGAAACTTTTATTGCTGTTTATCAACATGAGGACCAAAGTTGTGCCTATGAAAGTTAAAGATGCCATTATGACTGAGAAACAAGAATAAAACTGTTAGGGACATCAGCCAAACATTCGGCTTACTAAAATCAACTGTTTGGAACATCATTAAGAAGAAAGAGAGCACTGGTGAGCTTACTAATCGCAAAGGGACTGGCAGTCCAAGGAAGACCTCCACAGCTGATGACAGACAAATTCTCTCTATTATAAAGAAAAATCCCCAAACACCTGTCCAACAGATCAGAAACACTCTTCAGGATTCAGGTGTGGATTTGTCAATGACCACTTTCTGCAGAAGGCTTCATGAATGGAAATACAGAGGGTACACTGCAAGATGCAAACCACTGGTTAGCCACAAAAATAGGATGGCCGGGTTACAGTTTGCCAAGAAGTATTTAAAAGAGCAACCACAATTCTGGAAAAAGATCTTGAGGACAGATGAGATGAAGATTAACTTATATCAGAGTGATGGCAAGAGTAAGGTATGGAGGAGAGAAGGAACTGCCCAAGATCCAAAGCATACCACCTCATCTGTGAAACACGGTGGTGGGGGTGTTATGGCCTGGGCATGTATGGCTGATGAAGGTACTGGCTCACTTATCTTCATTGATGATCCAACTGCTGATGGTAGTAGCATTATGAATTCTGAAGTGTATAGACACATCCTATCTGCTCAAGTTTGAACAAATGCCTCAAAACTCATTGGCTGGCGGTTCATTCTACAGCAAGACAATGATCCCAAACATACTGCGAAAGCAACAAAGGAATTTTTCAAAGCTAAAAAATTGTAAATTCTGGAAAGGCCAAGTCAATCACCCGATCTAAAACCCAATTGAGCATGCCTTTTATATGCTGAAGAGAAAACTGAAGGGGACTAGCCCCCAAAACAAGCATAAGCTAAAGACGGCTGCAATACAGGTCTGGCAGAGCATCGCCAGAGAAGACACCCAGCAACTGGTGATGTCTGTAATGTATGCAACGTTTGTATTCGTCATCAACATGTAAATGCGAGCACCCTCGTGAGTCAATGAATCGCAGAACTTCAAGCAGTCATTGCATGCAAAGGATAGGCAACAAAATACTAAACATGACTACTTTAATTTACATGTTATTGCTGTGTCCCAAACATTATGGTGCCCTGAAATGGGGGGACTACGCATAAACACTGCTGTAATTTCTACATGGTGAAATCAAAATGTCTAAAAATGACCTTTATTAAAATCTGACAATGTGCACTTTATCCACATGTAATTTTTTTTCTATTACAAATCTCAAATTGTGGAGTACAGAGGCAAATAAATAAATGATGGGTCTTTGTCCTAAACATTATGGCGGGCATTGTATATTGGCCTGGTGAAAATGCATCACAGATTTACAAAAGGTAGCAGGACACCAAGAATTAATTGACAAGGAAAATAAAACACAATCTAGAGCTATAATCGCAGGAATTTCAAAGACAGAACGATTTGATTAAATATGCAAGATACTGACTGGAATATTTATTCCTATTGGATGAGGTATCCGGGAAGAATAATCATACGAGCTCTTTCAATAGTAAAGTTAGGAAATATCTAAGCGCGGAGATTGTTAGAAATACAGAACTCGTTTTTCAGAAATTACAATTTATTAAATTTGTAGAGTTAATCTGAGGTTGGTTGATTTTATTAATTAGAGACATGAGGAGTTTGTGGAAGAGACATGCAGAAAGCTATGTCTTAGATCTACCATAAATATCCTTGAGTGGCAAAATAGACTGTAGACGAACAATGCACAATCTTCCTCCTCCTCTTTAAGAGAGGAGAGGTTTAATGTGGGAATTGTAGAGTTGCTGGGGCGGCATGGTGGCGCAGCTGTAGAGTTGCTGCCTTACAGCACCAGAGACCCGGTTTTATCCTGACTACAGGTGGTGTCTGTACGGAGTTTGTACATTCTGTGTTGGCCGCGTGGGTTTTCTCCGGATGCTCTGGTTTCCTACAACACTCCAAAGACATACAAATCAGTGAGTTCATTGGCTTTGGTAAAAAAATTGTAAATTGTCCCTAGTGTGTAGGATAATGCTAGCCTACAGGGTGATAGCTGATCGGCGCGGACTCGGTGGGCAAAATAGTCTGTTTCTGCGCGGTATATCTAAAGTCTAAAGTAAAGTTTAGGACTGCGCAAGCTACAGTATATCCATCGGATGGGGTGATGAAAACTAAGAATGCAAAAGGAGTCAAAATTTACAATTGATCTTTCTCTGGGTGAAGGGATTTTATTTCTCACCTCTGTCCTGATGATTCTGCTAATTCGGACACCATGACCCTTTCTAGAAACTCCAGCCATGGGGGAGCATCATCCCTGAATTGGTTAGGCCGCACTTGGAGTACCGTGTGCAATCTGGTTGCCACAGTGTAGTTAGGATGTGATTGAGCTAAAGTGGGTGCAGAAAAGATTCAGAGTTCCAGATATTCACCACTCTCTGTGTGAAAAAAGTTCTTCTCATCTCGGTTTTAAAGGATTTCCCCCTTATCCTTAAGCTGTGACCCCTTGTCCTGGACTTCCCAACATCGGGATACGGAGTAACTGGAGGGCTTAAGTTATAAAGGGAGAGAGGATAGGCTGGGACATTTTCCCTGCAACAAAACAAAAGAGACTGAGTGGTGATCTTTGTAAAATTATGATGGATATACTGTAGATTGGTTAGATAGTCCTAGTCTTTTTCCCAGGGCAGGGAAGTCTGAAACCAGAGCATAAGCTCACAGAGAGAGAGAAAAGATTTAAAAGAAATCTAAGGGGAATCTTTTTCACATAAAGTAGCTGCATACTCTTAAAGAGACATGCAACAATGCAATCAGTACCCTTCCAGTGACTGGGCAGCATTGGTGCTGAATAATAGGTACAGTAGTGGGAAGGGGTGAGGGTGTGAGGTAGTGGTAGTGAAGACATTGTTTGCAAGAGTTATGTTCTTTCTGCAGGAAGGTCACAGAAACCTCTATGGGACCACGGAAGGTTGTTGAGTTGATCTCCAGGTGTAAAGGCATGTGCAGTTTGTGAATGGCAGCAATTTGAGGAAGCCTGTAATGCAGGCAAGTGGCCCTGCCTGGTGTGGCCGCTCCTGTGGCCTGCAAATGAAACCTTCTCCACTCGAGTGCAGACTTGGAGAACCTTGCTGAGGCAGCAGTCGGCAACAGACCGTGAGATCATATGGCGTAAGCAGCAGTCTCCCATAAGTAAAGGACTCAGACAGGATGGAATTTGTTAAATGTGAGCAAAGCATCTTCCTTGATCAATATATAAAGGCAAAGAGATGAACTGTGGTCCTGACCTCCAGGGACAAAGCTATCAGGCACTGTAGTGAGGCTCTATTTGAGGTTTCAGGAGGTGACAGATCTCAGTGAGGACAGGCATGAATGTGGCCCTATTAAACAGCATGGTTTCAGAGAAACCTGTTGCTATGTCAACGCACAATGACTATTGTTTTTAAGGTCCAGGGGACTGAATATTAAGCCTTGCACAGTGGGCGGAATCGCTTGGGGATGTTTTATGCCGGTAAAAAACAGCCGGAACAAACAGACGTCTGCCACGATGTTGGGAGTCAAGTGAACCAGCAGCAACAAAACCCCAGTTCTGGCAGCAATGTCCTTGGATTGTCTGACTCTCAAATTTTCAGAGTTCATAGGGAACAGAAACAGGTCACCACATCCGTACAGATCTTATCACACTTCACCCTTTAGACTTCAGAGATATGGCGTGGAAACATGGTCTTCGGCCCACCGAGTCCATGCCGACCTGCGATCGTCCTGTACTCTAGCGCTATCCTACACACTAGGGACAATTTACAATATTACCAAAGCCAAATAACCTACAAGTCCGTACGTCTTTAGAGTGTGGGAGGAAACCAGAGGACCCAGAGAAAACCACATGGTCACAAGGAGACCATTTAAACTCCGTACGGACAGCACCCGTAGTCAGGATCGTACCTGGGTCTCTGGCACTGTAAGGCAACAACTCTACTGTTGCGACACTGTGCCGCCTCCTTCTACACTAATTCAATTTGCCTGATTAGAATCGTATCCATCTATATCATGCCTATGTAAATATCTGATAAATGCCCCTGAAATGTAGTAATCGTGTCTGATTTCACCATTGTGGGCAAGTGGATGGGGACCTTGGATGGTGTGGATGAGTTGGGCCTAAAGACCTGTTGTTTGTGCTGTATACTGTAGCTCTATAGCTCTATCACCTCCTCTGGCAGCAAGTTCAGATCCAGTTGTGCAATGTTACTTTAGTGGGTTTTATTTCCTGGAATCCTTTACACAGCATGACATGTGCATTATGTACTGAGCGTTTTCCTATAGTGTGGTATTCCCCACACGATGTTTACACCTGGTAATGCATTGTGTGCTACATAGAAGAAAATATTACTCAAAAATCCAACCTTTGTTCCATGTACAAAAGTGCTATTATCCAATTTATTGGAATGGTGACTGTTACTCAACACGCTATCCAGAGACATAATTATCCAGAATCATCTGAATCCCACACAGCAATTAGGGAATTTAAATTCAGTGAATTAAGTACTCTGGAAATAATACCGGTATTAGTAATGTTGGCTATGAAACTAATGCATTATAAATTTTTATCTGGTTCACTAATATTTTTCACGGGAGGCAATCTATTGTCAATTGGGTCTTGCAGCCGTCCCTCATTCAAAATTCAGACCCACTGCATCGCAAACACTCTGTTGTTTCAAATTCCACGGCGAGAATTAATAATAAAATTTGTCAGAGCATGCAGCATCAACCTCAGTATCAGATGCAGTCAAAAGAAAGGCACTCTAAGCCCTGGAAAGTCATCTTCGTGATTTTCAGTGGTGCTGTTCAATGGAGAACTTCCCTGTAACTGCATCAAGGAATCTCAAGAAGCAGATAGAATCATACTGACAGAATCAAACCTTCAGGAACTTCTTTGCAATCCCTGGGTGAGGTAAACTCTTGCTGATTATCGCCTGCCAGCCTCCTCCATCTGATGATATATTACTCCTCCATATTAAACAACACTTTCGAACATTTGAATAATGAGAGCACAAGTTGTCCTCTGAGCGTGGGGCTTTGATATCTACAATTAAGAATAGTTTGGCTCCAACATCGCAGATTCAGACAAATGATTGGAATACAGATGCAGCATTTGCAACCACCTTCCATCACTTCGCCAGGTAGGTTACAACCACATTCTGGTGAGAGATTTTTTCATTCCAAAGACGTGCAGGTTTGTAGGTTAATTGGCTTCTGTAAAATTGTCCCTAGTGTATAGGATTGAACAAGTGTAGGGTGATCGCTGGTCGTTGTGGACAGTGGGCCTGTTTCCATGCTGTATTATTAAACTAAACCAGGCCCGAAACGTTGCCTATTTCCTTCGCTCCATAGATGCTGCTGCACCCGCTGAGTTTCTCCAGCTTTTTTGTGTACCTTAAACTAAAATCCCCACTGAATCTCTTGCTCCGCAACTGAAATCTGTGCCCTCTGTTTTTAATTGTCAGAGATTCATAGAGCTATACAGCGTGGAAACAGGCCCTTCGGCCCAACTTGCCCACACTGACCAACATGCCCCATCTACACTCGTCCCACACATCTGCTTTTGGTCCTTATCCCTCTAAACCTACTCTATCTATGTACCTGTCTAAATGTTTCGTAAACATTGTGATAGTACCTGCCTCAACTACCTACTCCAGCAGTTTGTTCCATACATCCACCACTCACTGTGTGAAAAAAGTTACCCCTTAGGTTCCCATTATATCTTTCCCTCCTTACCTTAAATGCATGTCCTCTGGTTCTCGATTCCCCTACTCTGGGCAAAAGAGCTGTCTATTTAATGAGCAAAAATACTTGCTATCCCCCTATCTATGCCCCTCATTTATCTATCCCCCTATCTATGCCTCACACAACACGGTAGGCGGCGCAACTCTTGTCAGCAGCGGCCTCTGCAGCCTGTCTGCGTTTTTATTATTTTTTGTCTATGTTTTTATGTAGTTTTTGTTATTTTTTGTTGGGGTATGTGTGTGGGAGTGGGGTGGGAGGGAGGGAGGGAGGGGGTAACTTTTAATCTCTCCCTGCACGGGAGACCCGACCTTTTCTTTGTCAGGTCTCCGTTGTCATTCGGGCTGCAACGAGGAGCAGCCTCCAACAGGAAGGCCGGGGGCTCTGGTGCCGACTACTCACCTCACCGTCGCGGAGCTGGCCGAGTTCAGAGCGGGTGGAGCGGTGGTGGAGCGCTGCTGCGGAACGACCTCCGGAGATTCGGAGGCTGCAACTGCGGGTCTGGCGGACGGCGGCACTGGGAGCCCGCGGGTCCCTGGAGGGAGACCACTTTTCAGGGCTCCCGCAACGGCGACTTCTCCCGCCCGAGTTGCGGGGTCGAAGAGCTCCTGGAGCGGGGCCTTACAGCACCGCCCCGCGCGGCTTGGAATGGCTGCGGGACTCTGCGAGCGCACGCCGGGGGCTCTAACATCAAGAACCCGGTGTGCGACCTTGCATCACCCGGCGTGGCTTTAATGGCCGCAGGACAATCGCCATCGCCAGCCGGGGGCTTTGACTTTGACTCTGACATCAGGGGGGGAAGTGCAGTGGAGAGATAAGTTTTTTGGCCTTCCATCACAGCAATGTGATGGATGTTTATGTAAATTATGTTGTGTCTCGGGTCTATTTGTTTGTAATGTATGGCTGCAGAAACGTCATTTCGTTTGGACCTCAAGGGGTCCAAATGACAAATAAATTGTATCTTATCTTGTATCATAATGTTGTACATCCCACTTGGGTCAACCCTCAGCCTCCTGCAAACCCAGCCTATTCAGTGTCTTATCACAATTGAAACCCTCCATCCCAGGCAACGGCCTGGGGACACTCTGAATCCTCTCCAGTACAGTTACATCCTGCCTGTGGGGAAGTGAATACTTCTTCCATCTGTGGCTTAACCAGAGTTTATTAAAGATGCACCATGACCACCCTTACATGCTCTTACATTCAATGTCTCGGCCAATGAAGACAAGCATCCATTATGCCTCCTTCTCCATCATGTGCTGGCTCCTTTTTGGATCTAAGGACTAGAGTCAAAGAACTAAACAACACCAGGTCCTTTATCCCGCAGTCCATGCTGACCAAGTTGGCATGTTAGGACAGTCCCATTTGCCTGCCTACATTTTGCCCATAGCCATCTAAACCCTTCCTGTGCACATATCTGTCCAAATATCATTCAAAGGTCATCATTGTCTGCAGTTCTATAGGTTCCCCAGGCAGCTTATACCAGATAAAGACTATGGTCTGGATGAAAGGTTGTCCCTGAGGTCCATCTTATATCTCTCCCTTCTCAATTTAAGTCTGCGCCCTCAAGTTTTAAAATCCTCTACCTTGCGAAAAGACTGTAAATATTCAAATTAATCACCTTGGATTCTATGCGGTCCAGCCTTCCAGACTAACCCACCATGCAGGAGTTTCTCAAAGGCCTTGCTAACGTTCATATAGACATCGTACACTACTCTAGCTTTATCAATCTTCTTGGTGACCTCACAAAAAAACACGATCAAATTAGTGAGATACGATTTACCACGCACAAAGCCATGCTGACCCATCCCTTAAACAGTCCGTCCAAATAGTGCTAGATCCTATCCCTTTTAATCCTCTCCCCACCAACAACTTTCGCACCACTGACATCAGGCTTGCCCTTGCAGGCCTTCTTAAATAAAGGTACAACATGAGCCACCCTCTTGTCTTTCAGAACTTCACCCGTGGCTAAAGATGATGCAAATATCTCTACAAGAGCCTCCGCATTCTTCTTTCACAGGTTCCGAGGATACACTTGATCAGCCTCTAGGGATTTACCTATCTTAATGTGCTTCAAAACCGCTAATACCTCCTCTTTGGTCATTCGTGTATGATCTAATACATCACAACTTTGCCTTCGTGTAAATGATGACAAATACATATCTCTCCCACTTTGCCTTTAGATTCCGCTAGCTTCCTTAATTATCTCTCTTGTGATTTTCTATGGATGACAAATCTATTTATGTCATCTTTTTGTCCTTTTGATTGATATCTCTCCCATCTGTTGTACTCATGGATGGATCTGTGCCCAATCTGATCTTTATCCTTTTCCTGGTCAGGGTCAGGTCATAGGTCATACAGCATGGAAACTTTTAAAATCTTTCCCCTGCACTGACACTGAGAACATTCCGACCTTTCCAAATGTCTTTCTGTCGGGTACTACCAACCATGTCGTTGGTTGGCACACCATATACCCACTACCTGGAGCGATCCTCAACCTTGGAAAAGGACCCGACTGTCTAAATCTGCTCCCTTCGCGGAGCTGCGGCGCGACTCACCGCACCGGCCTCAAGTCGCTGGCCCAGTTTTATTTTTTGTCGTTTGAATGGGTTTTTTTTTTAAACTGGGTAGCGTGTGTGGCACAGAGAACCCGACCTTTTCTCTGTCGGGTCTCCGTTGTCGTTGAGGCCTAGCATCGTGGAGCGGCCTCTAACCAGAACGACCTGGGGCTCCAGTCGCGAACTGCGGACTTACCCACCATCGTGGAGCTGGCCGAGTTCGGAGCGGGAGGAGCTGTGGTGGCGCGCTGCTGCGGCCCGACCCAGGGAATTCGGGGGTTCCAGCCGCCAGCCCCGTGGACAGTGACAACGGGGGCCCGCGGGTCCCTGCTGGGAGACCGTTTTTCGGGGCTTCCGCAACGGCTACTTCTCCCGCCCGAGTTGAGGATGACCTGGAGCGTGGCCTTACACGCCCGGCGCAGCTTTAAATGTCCGCGGGACTTGTTAGCGCATGCCGGGGGCTCCAACACCAAGACCCGGAGCAGGGCATTGCATCACCCGGCGCGGCTTTATAATTGCCGCGGGACTTATTTACCATTGCCCGCCGGGGGCTTTGACTCTGACATCGGGAGGAGAACGAGGAGTGCAGGGGAGAGATAAGACTTTGCCTTCCATCACAGTGAAGAGGAGATTCACTGTGATGGATGTTTGTGTAAATTGTGTTGTGTCTTGGTTCTTCTTCTTGTTTGTATGACTGCAGAAACCAAATTTCGTTTGAACCTCTGGGTTCAAATGACAACAAATAAATTGTATTGTATTGTATTGTATTTTTTTTCCTGACCAGAGCCTCAACATCTCTCATCAACCAGGGCTCTCCAAACTTGCCAGCCATACACTTCACCACAACAGGAACATGCTTGCCCCTGTACTGCTGCTACCTCACTTTCAAAACAATCCCACTTGCCAGCTGTCCCCTCACATGGAAATAGATCAACCTCTGCAAGTTCCCACCTAATGCCTCCAAAACCAGCCTTGCC
Source organism: Leucoraja erinaceus (assembly GCF_028641065.1). Lineage (NCBI taxonomy): Eukaryota > Metazoa > Chordata > Chondrichthyes > Rajiformes > Rajidae > Leucoraja > Leucoraja erinaceus. The sequence continues at coordinate 42,500,086 of NC_073386.1, forward strand.
CCAATGTAAAACCTTAACTTGTGGGCCAGTCCTATCCCTCTCAATCACAACTTGAGAAAGGAGTAACCCAAGGTGTATTATGTAAACAGAACCGTCACGCCGGAAATATGTAGTTGGCATTTGATCAGTAAAATATGGTACAGATATTTTTTACCTAAGACTGTGACAGTGGGGTGCCAGTGACCCATTTGGATGAGATGTTATGGGAGGTGTTTGGACATCATTAGCCCGTTTGGCATCTTCTATCACATTGAGAAGGAGGAAACTGCACCTGTTGGAAATGCTCAGACTAAATAGCATTTCATGTTAATCAGTGCTGGATGGATGCCAGCATTGACAATTGCCCATCGATCCAACGAGCACCATGTGTTCGGCTTGCATGAAAAATTCATTAGATAGCAGTATGAGCCATTGGATCCCCCACCGGTACCGCTCCCACTTTCACTGTTAAAGGGTCATCAGCTTCAGGCAGTGTGAGTGGAGTGTGAGTGGGCTGTGAGGAAGTGGTGTCACTTAGTATTTGGCAAAGGTGCCTATTTCACAAGGAACTGCAGATGTTGGACTCTTGAGCAAAACACCAAAGTGTTGGAGGAACTCAGTGGGTCAGGCAGCATCTGTGGCAGAAATGGACAGATGATGTTTTGGGTCGCGACCCTTCTTCAGATTAATATATATTATGATAGTAAATAGTAGTGGAAGAATGCCAGTCAACCAACCAGCACTGCCCAGTAATAGCACCAGAAATGGACTGGAAACACAGCTGTGAAGGCAACATTAGTGGAGAAAGAAATAGAGTCAATTTCAAATTCGGGAACAGTTTCTTCCTAACAACTATCAGGCTATTGAATATCTCAAATTCCATCCAAACTCTGCACTATGATCTGCATTGATTGCACAAGGGACAGGGCTTTTGCACTATATTATTTGTTTATCGAACATCTTTTTATTGGTGTCTACTGATATAGATACCTGTTGTGCTGCTACAAGTAAGAATTTCAATATTCCATTTCAGGACATATGACAATAAAACACTCTTGACTCTTGTTCTGACAGACACTGCTGATGAAAGTAGTGCTACAGGTAGATAGAGTAGTGAAGAAGGCTTTTGGCGGCGTGCTGGCCTTCATCAGGTAGGGTATTGAGTATAGAAGTTGGAACGTTATATTACAGTTGCCCAAGATGTTAGTGAGGCCATGCTTGAGATAATGTGTTTCATTTTAGAAATGATGGCTATAGAAATTATGCCATTAAGTTGGAAATAACACAGAGATGATTTACAAGGATGTTGCTTGGACTCATGGGCTTGAGCTGCAGGGAGAGAATAGATTTGTTAAGACTTTATTCTTTGGAGCACAGAAGTCTAATGGGTGATCTTAGAGGTATATAAAATCGTGAGGGGAATAGATAGGTTGAATGCACAGTCCTTTTCTCAGGGTAGGTGAGTCAAGAACTAGAGGATATAGGTTTAAGGTGAGAAGGGAGAGATTAAATTAATACCTGGGGAACACCTTTTTTACAGAGTGTGGCGGAATATGGAACAAGCTGCCAGAAGAAGAAGTTGATTCAGGTACTCTAACAATATTTAAAAGACATTTGGACAGGTTCATGGATAGGAAAAGTTTAGATGGATATGGGCCAAATGCGGGACAATGGGATTCGCTTTGAGGGGCCATTTTAGTCGGCATGTTTCAAATTGGTTGAAGAGCCTGTTTCAATGCTGTATGACTCTTTGACAGGACCTCTGATTGAGACTACTGGTAGATACTGATGGAAAGTGGTGGTAGATAGGACCACAGATGGCAAATTTTAGTGGTCACCAATGAGCACTGGTAGTAGACAGCACCATGGACTGAGAATGGTGGTAGATACTGAAAGTCAATGGTGGTAGTCAGGACCACCGATGAGGAGTAGTGGTCACCACCAGTCAAAGCTGGTAGAAGACAAAAGCTCTGACGGAGAATGTAGATTCTCAAGGAACTGCAGATGCTGGTTTACAAAAAAAGATGCAGAGTGCTGGAGTAACTCAATGGGCCATCAGCATGTCTGGAGAACATGGATAGTTGATGTTTCAGAATTATTCAGGAGTTATAAAAGTATGTGGATATAGCAGGCATTACTTCAAACAGGGACCAGTCTTCAGAACATCTTTGCTCATTTACATTGCAAGCAGAACTCAATTTGAAGTAAAAGGACAGCCTTGTAAGCAAACTGTGCTGTCAACAGACAGGAGGGTGACACCTTCTCATATTCATCAGCCAAAGGTAAGGCATGGGGGATGTTAATTGGCTTACATCAAACCAGGCAGCTTCAGCTTATTCTGCACCATTGTGATAGAGATGAAGGAAACTGCTAGATCAGACTTGGCACATCAAACATAAGTTTAGGCATATTTGTCTGTTGATCAATAATTGGAATATTGAAGTTAAACACAAAATGCTGGAGTAACTCAGCGGGACAGGCAGTATCTCTGGAGAGAAGGAATGGGTGATGTTTCGGGTTGAGACCCTTCTTCAGACTGATGTCAGGGGAGGGGGCGGGAGAATGTTGTCGGAGACAGTAACACTAGTGGGAGAACTGGAAAGGGGAGGGGGATGGAGAGAGCGAAAGCAAGGGCTATTTGAAGTTAGAGAAGTCAAAGTTCATACCGCTGGGGTGTAAGCTACCCAAGCAAAATATGAGGTGCTGTTCCCCCAATTTGCGCTGGGCCTCACTCTGACAATGGAGGAGGCCCAGGACAGAAAGGTCAGATTGGGAATGGGAGGGGGAGTTAAAGTGCTGAGCAACTGGGAGATCAGGTAGGTTAAGGCGGACTGAGCAGAGATGTTCAGCGAAAACGATCGCCGAGCCTGCGCTTGGTATCGTCGATGTACAGAAGTTGACACCTGGAACAGCGGATACAGTAGATGAGGTTGGAGGAGGTGCAAGTGAACCTCTGCCTAATTAGAATATTGATGTACTCAAGAAAATCAGCCATCATAACATGAATTTGGGATGTTTGTGTTCTGTCCTCAAATGTTTTTAGACCATCCAGCAATGAAGTTTGAACATTCAGAGATGTCCTGTCATTTACAGTGTGTTACATTGTAAACATGTAATTCAGTGGAACTATTTGTCAGACTCAAAATATCAAAGGAAACGATACTATTGTAGTCGTTGAAATTGGATTGCTATTATCTTTGATCTATAAAAACCTGATGTGCCTTGAGTTTGAGAGATTCTCCCTTGACAATCGCAAAGAAAATGTCAGCTTCTCCTGATGAATAAAGACTCTTATATCAAGTGGGTTCAGCCTCCGAGTGACCTGGTTCATAAGTTAAGCCATTTACCGGCAATTGTTCACAAACCATTATGCGACAAGCAACCTCAGCAGTCTAAGGAGGTTGAGTATTTTTTTTATCTGTTCAAGCCAGCAAACATGAAATATAGAAGAACATGACGCAGACTTGGAGTGTTAGATATAAAAGTGTACGTGTGTTTGTATGTTCGCGTGTGCACGTGTCTGTGTGCGTCTGTGTGTATGTGGAATGGACCAGCTACCTGACAGCACCATGTAGTTTGGTGAGACAGGCCCACCATTTGCAAAAGGTTGTTACTGACTGTTCTGGACACTAGAAAGGTGCGTGTAGACTCGTTTGAGAGATTGTTTGTGAATCTATCCGTATGTATGAAGAATATTTTTTCATCATGATCCAGAATTGGAACTTTTAATGTTTTACAGGAAAGGGAATGCCTCATGAGCTCAGTGAAGCAGAAGGGGGAGATTGCAGAGTACTTAAGTATTTCATAGCAAAAGGATTTGAGTATAGGAGCAGGGAGGTTCTACTGCAGTTGTACAGGGTCTTGGTGAGACCACATCTGGAGTATTGCATACAGTTTTGGTCTCCAAATCTGAGGAAGGACATTATTGCCATAGAGGGAGTACAGAGAAGGTTCACCAGACTGATTCCTGGGATGTCAGGACTTTCATATGAGGAAAGACTGGATAGACTCGGCTTGTACTCGCTAGAATTTAGGAGATTGAGGGGGGATCTTATAGAAACGTACACAATTCTTAAGGGGTTGGACAGGCTAGATGCAGGAACATTGTTCCCGATGTTGGGAGAAGTCCAGGACGAGGGGTCACAGCTTAAGGATAAAGGGGAAATCCTTTAAAACCGAGATGAGAAAAATATTTTTCACACAGAGAGTGGTGAATCTCTGTAACTCTCTGCCACAGAAGGTAGTTGAGGCCAGTTCATTGGTTATATTTAAGAGGGAGTTAGATGTGGCCCTTGTGGCTAAAAGGATCAGGGGGTATGGAGAGAAGGCAGGTACGGGATACTGAGTTGGATGATCAGCCATGATCATATTGAATGGCGGTGCAGGCTCGAAGGGTCGAATAGCCTACTCCTGCACCTATTTTCTATGTTTCTATGTTTCTATTTGCTCTTTAATTTTGGCCTTCCTTTGCCTGTCGTTTAATATTGGAATCATCATGGAAGTATTTGAGGGAGTGTTTAGTCCCTGCCATGCATGAATAGACTATGGCATGCCCAAAGTCCTGATGACCCCAACCAGCCTTGGACACGGACCACCACCTTCACCCCTGGTGAGTGGCAGAGCACTCTGTCAGAGCTGCCTTCACTCAGAGATGCCTGTGGGAAAGCAGAATCTTGGCACAAGTTGGAAGAAATAATGGAAATTCGCTGGATTCACCCCAAAGCTACAAAAGATAAGAGAGATAGCAAGAACAATTGAGGCTCTGGAAGTTAAAAGGCTTGGATTGGATCAGGGCAGCTGGATCAAGTGTATCCCTGGAAGAGTATAAGGAATTGAGGAACATACTTAAAAAGAAAATCAGAAAGGCAAAGAGAAAAGCACAAGGAACTGTAGATGGTGGCACAACACTAAGTGCTGGAAGAACTCGGGGAGTCAGGCAGCATCTATGGAGGGAATGGAGAGACAATATTTCAGACATTGACCCTTATTCAGACCGATTGAGTAGAGGGAAGCTTGGTATGTGATAGGTGAATACAAGTGAACAGGGGTTAGATTGGCAGATGGGTGGAGTAATTGAGGGATGTTGAGGGTAAGATGTGGCAGGTGGTGGGACCACGTTGGAGGGGATGAACATTTTGGAGAATGTAGTGTTTGATGGAGAGGTTGGTGGGGTGAAGGATGAGGACCAAGGGAACTCTATCCTTGATCCATCTGGGGAGAAGGGGAGTGAGAGCAGAACTACGGGACACAGAGGAGAAATGGGAGAGGGATCCATCTATAACAGCAGGGGGGAATCCACGTTTACTAAAGAAAGAGGACATCTCAGATGTCCAAAAATGGAAATCTTGGGATCAGACAGAGAAATTGAGAGTCGTGGATGGAATCTTTGCAAGAGGCAGAGTTGGAGGTGGTGCAGTCCAGATAACTGTGGGAGTCTGCGGCTTTGTAGTAGACATCAGTCAATAGCCTGTCCCCTGTGATGGAGACAGTGGTCAAGAAAGGGGAGAGCGCTTTCAGAGATAGTCCAAGTGAATTTAAGGGCAGAGTGGAAGTTTGTGGTTAAGTTAATAAAATCAACAAGTTCTGCATGGGTGCAGGAGGCAGCCCCAATGCAGTCATCAATGTAATGGAGAAAGGGTTCGGGGATGGTGCCAGTTGTACAGTATATTTGGAAGATGGAGGAGTCAATGTAATTAACAAAAGGGCAGGCATAGCTGGGCGCATTTGAGTGCCCATAGCATAGCTGGCATGACATTACCATATAATTGTATCTATTGAAATGGTATTGAATGACCTAGTGTTGTCTTTGACTGTAAGAGGATAAAAACTTGATGTACTTTGAGTTTGAGTGTTTCTACCAAGAAGGGTTTCAAGAGAATGTCTGCTTCTTCTAATGATTAAAAACTTTGATATCACCCAACTTCAGTCTGCATGTGGCTTAGATCACAAGTCACAGCAGACCAAAAAAGGCGAATTTATTATGGGAAACAAGGAAATGGCAGATGAGTTGAACAGGTACTTTGGATCCGTGTTCACTAAGGAGGACACAAACAATCTTCCTGATGTACTATTGGCCAGAGGATCTGGGGTGACGGAGGAACTGAAGGAAATCCACATTAGGCAGGAAATGGTGTTGGGTGGACTGATGGGACTGAAGGCTGATAAATCCCCAGGGCCTGATGGTCTATATCCCAGGGTACTTAAGAAAGTGGCTCTAGAAATCATGGATGCGTTGGTGATAATTTTCCAATGTTCTATAGTTTCAGGATCAGTTGCTGTGGATAGGAGGGTAGCTCATGTTATCCCACTTTTTAAGAAAGGAGGGAGAGAGAAGACAGGGAAATATAGACCAGTTAGCCTGACATCGGGGAAGATGCTGGAGTCTCTTATAAAAGATGAAATAGCCGCACATTTGGATGGCAGTAACAGGATCGGTCCGAGTCAGCATGGATTTACGAAGGGGAAATCATGCTTGACTAATCTTCTGGAATTTTTTGAGGATGTAACTAGGAAAATGGATAAGGGAGAGCCAGTGGATGTAGTGTACCTGGAAAGCATTTGATAAGGTCCCACATAGGAGATTAGTGGGCAAAATTAGGGCACATGGTTTTGGGGGTAGAGTGCTGGGACTGTAGTTATTTACAATATACATCAATGATTTGGATGAAGGGAATCAAAGTAACATCAGCAAATTTGCAGATGACATAAAGCTGGGTGGCAGTGTGAACTGTGAGGAGGATGCTATGAGAATGCAGGGTGACTTGGACAAGTTGGGGGAGTGGGCAGATGCTTGACAAATGAAGTTTAATGTGGATAAATGTGAGGTTTTCCACTTTGGTATCAACAACAGGAAGGCAGATTACTATCTAAATGGCGTCAAGTTGGGAAAAGGGGAAGTACAACGGGATCTGGGGGTCCTTGTTCATCAGTCTATGAATGTAAGCATGGAGGCACAGCAGGCAGTGAAGAAAGCGAATGGCATGTTGGCCTTTATAACACGAGGAGTCGAGTATAGGAGCAAAGAGGTCCTTCTGTGGTTGTACAGGGCCCTAGTGAGACCACACCTGGAGTAATGTGTGCAGTTTTGGTCCCCTAATTTGAGGAAGGACATTCTTGCTATTGAGGGAGTGCAGCGTAGGTTTACAAGGTTAATTCCCGGGATGGCGGGACTGTCATATGCTGAGAGAATGGAGCAGCTGGGCTTGTACATTCTGGAGTTTAGAAGGATGAGAGGAGATCTTATTGAAACATATAAGATTGTTAAGGGTTTGGACATGCTAGAGGCAGGAAACATGTTCCCGATGTTGAGGAAGTCCAGAACAAGGGGCCACAGTTTAAGAATAATGGATAAGTCATTTAGAACGGAGACAAGGAAACACTTTTTCTCACAGAGAGTTGTGAGTCTGTGGAATTCTCTGCCTCAGAGGGTGGTGGAGGCCGGTTCTCTGGATACTTTCAAGAGAGAGCTAGATAGGGCTCTTAAAGATAGCGGAGTCAGGGGATATGGGGAGAAGGCAGGAACGGGGTACTGATTGGGGATGATCAGCCATGATCACATTGAATGGCGGTGCTGGCTTGAAGGGCCGAATGGCCTACCCCTGCACCTATTGTCTATTGTCTATAATGGACACTGGCAGTAGGCAGGACCACAGATGAAGAATGGTGGAACATGCAGTGAGGATGGGTTGATTTAGGAATTTCAGCAATATGAAAATAGGGCAAGTTTGTAAACCAAGAGTTTTATGTAGTGGATGATAGGCAATTAGGCCAACAGCATGAAGGTGATTTCAAGGTCTTATTGGAATAGAGAACTAATTAGATTAACGAGTATTTAGATTGCAGGGCATAACCATCTGAAGTGAGGATGAACATACCTGTAGGATGTTCGTAAACCAAGCTGAGGGCAATTAAATTGTTCAAGGGATAAGAGGAGTCACTTTATGACACCCACAATAGAGCTAAACAAGGATCAAAGATACAAAGAAAAGTGGGTGACTGGTGAATTGTTGTAAATATATAAAATCCACATTTAACCATCGTAACATGAATTCCATAAATTACTGGAAGTGCAGCAATTGATATGTGAAGTATATTCAGTCAGTGAAGTACTTTTAGGTCTGTCAGTATGCTTCCCAATATGTAATGTGAGGGCCTGAATAAACCCACTTGTTTGAGACACACCATGACTGTATGAGATTTTCCTTGTGTGTTATCCTGACCTCAACCGGAATTAAGAGGGTGACCAGACCCCGTGTGAAAGATAGATTCAGGGTACAGGTCAAACCAGGTGGATCCAAGATGTGGCCAGAGTTAGGTGCAAGATGTGGCCAGAGTTAGGTGAATCTTTGTACGCTGGTCACAGAAGTGGATCTGCAATCATGCATTACAATCCCTCCACTCTTTTAAACCTCTAGTCCAACAGCAGACTGGACTTTTAGCTGCACTAAACGTTATTCCCGTTATCATGTATCTGTACACTGTGGATGGTTCAATTGTAATCATGTATTGACGTTCCGCTGACTGGTTAGCACGCAGCAAAAGTTTTTCACTGTACCTTGGTACAGGTGACAATAAACTAAACTAAATTAAAGTAAACTAAACTAAACCCAACATACAAATCCTCCAACAACTGACTGATGCTGCAAGCAGGGTGCCACACAGGATGACTGTCAACAATGTGGCTCCTAATGGAATGAGCATGTTTAATTTTACCAAACATCGCTAGAGGAGTAAGGGCCATATTGTTGTCAGGTGACCATAGGGGGGGAGAATGTTGTGACGCCTACCATCACGGCATTGGGCAGAGAGACATTGACCGGAGAAGTTTAGAGCAGGAAACCGATAGATGCCAATATAATGAAGATCATGAGTCACCCTCAGCCTATGACAAGAATGTAAAGAAACCAGCCACCATCCTAGCAGCCCCAATTAGGGCAGAGGGGCAGGCTACACATGCAGAGTATCAGGAATATTTGATAGCAGCAGAGGTGCAACCTGCAGGATGGATATCTCTGCCGCCCAGATACCGAGAGAGAACATGGATCATGCAACAGGCGCCTACGAATGACCAAACGTTTAATCATTTTAACACAGTTGTACAAAAATGAGCTCGGGAGAAGAAAAAGCGGTTACATTGGCATGCATGGGCAGAAAGTTCAGGAAAGTTAAGCCCCAGCCTAACTTGTGGGGAAAGTACATTTGATGTGTTAAAGGTAGAACTCATGAGAATAGAGAGGTTGAGATCCGATGGTATGTCCAACAAAATGGTAGCAGTTACTGCAGGAACATTCAGAATCTGACCTGAATGGACTGTGCATGTATTACAATGCAATTTATGGGCAAGAACAGCAGGACCAGCTGAATGGGGAAAGTCCTAGGAGATGGTTGAGAACAGCCATCACTCACTCACGCTAATCCAACTATTCAGGAGATAATAATAATAAATAATACATTTTATTTATGGGCGCCTTTCAAGAGTCTCAAGGACACCTTACAAAAATTTAGCAGGTGGAGGAAAAACATGTGAGGGGTATGAAATAAATAGTAGAGACATGACTAGTACACAAAGTAAAGACAGAATTCAATACAAAACACAATATGAGGCAATTAATGCACAGATGAAAAGGGAGGGGGACGTGGGACTAAGGATAGGCAGAGGTGAAGAGATGGGTCTTGAGGCGGGACTGGAAGATGGTGAGGGACACGGAATTGCAGATCAGTTGGGGGAGGGAGTTCCAGAGCCTGGGAGCTGCCCTGGAGAAGGCTCTGTCCCCAAAACTGCGGAGGTTGGACTTGTGGATGGAGAGGAGACCGGCTGATGTGGATCTGAGGGACCGTGAGGGTTGGTAGGGGGAGAGGAGGTCAGTGAGATATGGGGGAGCCAGATGGTGGAGGGCTTTGTAGGTGAGGATCAGGATTTTGTAGTTGATCCGGTGGGAGATGGGAAGCCAGTGAAGTTGTTTGAGGACTGGAGTGATGTGATGCCAGGATTTGGTGTGGGTGATGAGTCGGGCGGCTGCGTTCTGGACCAGTTGGGGTCGGTTGATGTAGGTGGAGCTGATGCCAAGGAGAAGTGAGTTGCAATAGTCCGGTCGGGAGGAGATGAAGGCATGGATGAGTCTATCAGCAGCGGGAGGTGTGAGAGAGGGTCTGAGTTTGGCGATGTTGCGGAGATGAAAGAAGGAGGTTTTAATGACATGGCGGATGTGAGGCTCAAGGGAGAGGGTGGAATCAAAGATCATGCCAAGGTTGCGGGCCTGGGGAGATGGGGACACAGTGGTGCCGTCGATGGTGAGAGTGGGGTTATTGATTTTGCTGAGTGTGGCTTTGGAGCCTATGAGGAGGAATTATGTCTTATCGCTGTTGAGTTTGAGGAAATTATGTTGCATCCAGGTTTTTATAGCTGACAAACAGGAGTTGATATGGGAGAGGGGGGGGTTGTGGGGGGATTTGGTGCTGAGGTAGATCTGGGTTTCGTCAGTGTAACAGTGGAAGTCCAGATTGAAGTGGCGGAGTATCTGACCAAGGGGGAGGATGTAGATGATGAAGAGAAGGGGGCCGAGTACGGAGCCTTGGGGAACGCCTTGAGTGACTGTGGCTGTAGCAGAGGTCTGGTTGTGGAGAGAGATGAAGTGGGATCTGTTGGAAAGGTAGGAACGGAGCCAGCTGAGTGCAAAGCCTTCAATGCCGAAGTCTTTGAGTCTGGTGAGCAGGAGGTTATGGTTCACTGTATCGAAGGCTGCGCTCAGGTCGAGGAGGATGAGGATGTTGAGGGAACCAGTGTCAGCAGAGGTGAGGAGGTCGTTGAGGACTTTGAGGAGAGCAGTTTCTGTGCTATGGAGGGGGGAAAGCCAGATTGGAGGGGTTCAAGTAGGTTATACGCAAGGAGGTGGGAATGAAGTTGCGACGCAACGATACGCTCCAGGGTTTTTGAAAGAAAGGGGGGGTTTGAGATTGGGTGGTAGTTAATGAGAGAGGAGGGATCAAGACCAGGTTTCTTTAAGATTGGTGTAACAGCAGCAATTTTGAAAGCGGAGGGGACAATTCCTTGGGACAATGATGAGTTGAAGAGATTAGTGAGGTAGGGGCAGAGAACGGGGAGGCAGGACTTCAGCAGGGGAGTGGGGAGAGGGTCGAGGGAGCAGGTAGTGGGTTTGGAAGAGCTGATGAGTTTGGAGATTTCAATAGGGGTGACCAGGTCAAACTGGGAGAGGAAGCAGTGTGGAGGAGGGGTAAGGAGGTCAGTGGAGATGTTGAAAGGAGGGGCCTTGGTAGGTGGTGGAGTAGATGCTGGGGAGTCGGGTACAGGGGTTAAAGATTGATAGATGGTGCTGATTTTATCAGCGAAAAAGTGGAGGAATGAGTTGCAGAGATCCGGAGTAGAGGTAGGGAGAGTGTTGGCTCGAGGCTTGAGGAGGTTGCCCACTGTGGAGAAGAGGGTTCTGTGGTTTAGGCAGGGATCAGTGAATATGGAGGAGAGGTAGGCAGATTTTGCAGCAATGAGGGCATCTTTGTAGTCAGTGAGGTGGAGTTTGTAAGCTTCAAGGTGGACTGTGAGAGATGATTTCTTTGTGAGTCGTTCAAGTCGGCGACCAGTCTGTTTCAGTTTACAAAGTGCAAGTGTGTAGCAGGGTGAAGATGTGTTGAAAGTTACGGTTCTTGTTTTGAGGGGGGCCATAGTGTTGTGGGAGGTAGACAAGGTGGAGTTGAGATGGTTTGTGAGATCATCAGGTGAGATATGGGTTGAGTCCAGGGGAGAGTGGTGGAGAGCAGGTCAGAGAGATGGTGGGGATCAATGGATTTTAGATTACGGAAGATGATTTCTCGGAGGAAGCGGGGGCGAGGTGTCAGAGAAGGGATGGTGAACCGTATAAGCTTATGATCAGAGAGGGGGAAGAGGCAAGGATGGAGGTCGAGTACCGGTTGATTTGTGGAGCAGACCAGGTCAAGGATGTGACCTTTGTCATGGGTGGGAAAGGTGACGTGCTGAGTGAGAGAGAAGCTGTCAAGTAAAAAGGCGAATTCAGATGCGAGCTTGCAGGTGGGGGAGTCCATGTGAATATTTAAGTCACCAAGTAGCAGCAGACGTGGGGAGAGGGAGGAGGCAAGTGTGAGGAGTTCAGTGAAGTCAGATAGGAAGGAGGGGTTTGGTTTAGGTGGCCGGTAAATGAGGGTGACTGTCATGGAGGAAAGGGTTTTGAAGGCGAGGAATTCAAATGATGCTACTGGGGGGAAGGTGAGTTCAGTGATACGAAAATTCTGGTTGAAAATAACAGCGAGGCCACCTCCATGGCGGGAGGGGCGGGGCTTGGAAATGTAATTAAATCCAGGTGGGGATGTTTGATTGAGGGAGAAGAAAACATTGGGCTGTTACCAGGTCTCAGTGAGCAGAAGGAAGTCCAGAGTGTTGTCAAGGATTAGTTCATGGAGGGCAAGGGCTTTGTTGTTGAGCGACCTGGTGTTGAGGAGGGAAAAGTTGGCATTATGAGAGGGTGGAGGGATGGGGGCAGGCTGGAGAGATCTGAGGTTTCAACAGTCCCGGTTGACAGTGCGTCAGCGGTCAGACTCGGGATGGGGGGCAATTGACGATGAAGCCGTGAGGGGGGGTTCAGAGCGCCGGTAGTCTTCATGCTGTGTAGATGGATGGAATGGAATGTCTGTGGTTGAAGCAAACAAGCTTGCGCCGAGAGCCTCTGTGGATGAAACGGGGTCGACGCAGAAGTCCAAGCTGTTTAACGACCTGGATGCAGGATGGGATGTGGTTATTGCAGAAACCAGTCATCTGCAGAGTTGAGTATTTGGTTGAGCATGATGGTGAGGGTTTTATGAACAGAGAGGTGTCCAGCGCTGTTTTGAGGTGCAGGCGAATAGTGAGAGAGTATCCAGAGGAATAGAGACAATAGTGACAATAAACAAGTTGCGTTGAGGGCATAAACAGCAGAGAGGTTAGTCCAGCACTTCCCAGAAGACAATGGGTGCAGCTTCTAGGATGCGTTTAGAGCTCAGTCAATGCACACAAGCCAACCTTACCCCTCTCTTCCCACACGACCCCCCTCTCTTCCCCCCCCCCCCCCCCCCCCCCCCTCCCCTCCTCCCATTGACTCCATCTATACTTCATGCTGCTTCAGGAGAGCAACCAACATAATCAAATACCACTCACACTCTGGTCATTCCCTGCTCTCCCGTCTCCCAGTGGGAAGATGGGACAAAAGCTTGAAATCACATACCACTTGATTCAAGAACATCCTCTTCCCCACTGTTATCAGACTCTAAAACAGACCTCTCATAAGCCATGGATGTATTCCTGATCTTCCAATCAACCTCGTTGCGGCCCATGCACTTGTTTGTCATCTACACTTTCTCTACAGCTGTAACGCTATATTCTGTACTATTTCCTTTCTCATTTTGCACTACCCGTGGAACTGAGATAGGGTGTAATTGTATTCATGTAATGTATGAATTTCTTTGATTGCACATGGAACACAATTTTTCACTGTATCTTGATGCATGTAACAATAATAAACCGATACTAATATCAATAGAGTTGAATATACAGCATTTTCTTCATCCAAAGTCATTTACATGTGTCACATGTAAAGCTGAAGAATGAAGTATCTTCTACTTTCTATGTTTTGACATTCTGCCACTCAGGTGATTCCGTTACATTGGCTTTGTGTAACAACTAATTATCAACTTGCTCGAAGATTTATTCTGTTTCTTCTGTTTTTATTTTTGCAATTAAATGCGTGCAGAATATTAACCAGTGCAATGCTCTAATGTAGAAATAAAGATCTGCAGATGCTGGTTTATACTAAAGATAAACACAAAGTGCTGGAATAACTCAGTGAGTCAGGCGGCATCTCTGGAGGAAAAGGATAGGTGATGTTTTGGGTCCGTCACCTATACTGTTCCTCCAGAGATGCCCCCTCTAAACAGCGCCAAAATCACACACAAGGGGATGGGGCAGATGCTCAGCCACGATTCAGGTAGGTTTTGTAACATACCTACACTTATGGTTAGTACGGCATCTACTCTTCAACAGGGCTAGTCTGTGCTTCAAATGGGCAGCACAGTGGTGCAGAAGTAAAGTTGCAATCTTACAGCAATCTTACAGCCAGAGACCCGGGTTCCATCCTGACTATGGATGCTGTCTGTACAGAGTTGGTACATTCTCCCTGTGACTGCATGGGTTTTCTCTCGGTGTTCTGGTTTCCTCCCACATTCCTAATACATACAGGTTTATTGGTTAAATGGCATCTGTAAATTGTAAATCTCCCTCGTGTGTGGGATAGTGCTAGTGTACGAGGTAATCACTGGTCAGCGCAGACTGGGTGGGCCGAAGGGCCTGTTTCTACACTGTATCTCTAAACTGAACTATACTAGACAGAAATTGTTGGGTGGAGGACACAGCCGTCACCTCAGAGGATGTGTGCATTGACTTGTCCTTTGCGATTGAACAACTGTGTGAGCGAGTGCGTGCATTCTTGTGTGGATGCCTGGACCAAGGGAGTGAGGTAGGTCAGGAAAGGTGGGGTGTCCACAGTGGGTGGGATTATGTTATGCTGGATGTGAGGAGGCCACATTATTCACATGTTAAACTGGAGTGAACTGCAGGGGAGTCAACAGTTGTCATCGCAGCAGTGGTTATTTTTAGTTTCGAAAGTGATGCAAAAATGAATCATTTTGGTTGGGTGAGTGAGAACAATTTAGACGGAGCTGATTGTATTGACTGAACTCAAAGGTTGCATCAGTCACAATGACAATTTGACACTATTTCAAAAAAAAAAACGGATCAGAATTCAAGGCTTGCCAGGAAAATATTTCCTGACAATACACCCAGCTGCTTGCAGAAATGTTCGCAGCAAACAGCCTTCCTCAAGCCACGCTATTCTTTTACTTCTTTACTTGTGGCCTTGTTATAAAAGGTTTGCCTTTCAACTCGTCTTCCCTGTACAGGCTCGACAGAGACCACAACCAGTTCATTCTCTCTGGTGACACTCTCACAAATCAGCTTGTATCCTTCCCAGGGCCTGAACAATCTTTCAAACATGTAGATGCAAAAAATCCCAGCTGTACCACTGCTTCATAACTGCCCACCGAGTCCGTGCCGACGAGCGATCGTTGTATACTAGCACTATCCTACACACTAGGCACCATTTACAATCTTTACCAAAGCCAATTAACCTACAAACATGCATTTCTTTGGAGTGTGGGAGGAAACCGGAGCATTCCGGAAAAAACCCACCCCGTCACAGGGAGAACGTACAAACTCCGTACAGACATCACCCGCAGTCAGAATTGAACCCGGGTCCCTGACACTGTAAGGCAGCAACTTTACTGCTGCGCCACCACGCCACCCCTCTTCTGCTTATAGCGGTGAATGCTGGAACGCTGGAAGAAATCAGTTAATCACAACATACTCCATCCCATGGTAGAGTGATGCGGGGGAAAGGGATCGGAGTTTTGTCTCAGCAAGTTCTCTGGAGATCCATGGAGGCAGTTACACAAATGCCGAGTGGTTCACCAACCTTGGGCACAGTGAGAAGGAATGAGAAATACCACCTGCTGTGGCCTTTGGCTAAACAGGCAAATTGTGAGCATGGTCCAAGGCTGTGTAATAGTTCAGGACCTGCCCAGATGATGACAGGGTTCTCTTCCTGGGGAGTGTTCATAACCAAATAGCTCAGGTCGGAATTATGGGCAGCCTGGCTATATATTTAAATAAAAACATGGGCCCACCAAGGACCACGTGTGACTAAATCAGGGCGTTTAACTCAACCATTCAGATATAGCCAGGAACCAAGTTCCTGCATGGCAGGTGATAGGTGGCATGGTGGCACAGCAGAGTTGCTGCCTTACAGCAACTCTTGAGACCAGGGTTCGATCCTGACCACGGGTGTTTGTCTGTATGGAGTTTGTACGTTCTCCCCATGACCTGCGTGGGCTTTCTCAGAGATCTTTGGTTTCCTCCCATGCTCCAAAGCCATACAGGTTTGTAGTTTAATCGGCTTGGTATAAATGTAAAATTGTCCCCAGTGGGTGTAGAACAGTGTTAATGTGCACAGATCGCTGGTCGGTGCGGACTCGGCAGGCCTGTTTCTGCTCTGTATCTCTAAAGATGATATCTACACTCTTGCAGCAGCCAGCAAATCTCTCCCATCAGTCTTCCAAATGTTTGTTCCTAGGCATGGGTTGTACATAAGTTGGGCATTCATAGCCTGGGGTGATTCTATACAACGAATTAACCAGATTCAGCTTCAAGGTATTTTTGAAGCCTGGGACCAATAAGCTGAGTACAGCGGGCAGCACAGTGGGCGCAGCGGGCTCAGCAAGCACAGGGGGCTCAGTGGGTACAATGGGTACAGTGGGGACAGTGGATACAGGGGATACAGTGGGTACAGGGGGTACAGTGGGTACAGTGGGTACAGGAGATACAGTGGGTACAGGGGATACAGTGGGTACACGGGATACAGTGGGTACAGTGGGTACAGGGGATACAGTGGGTACAGTGGGTACAGTGGGTACAGTGGGTACAGTGGGTACAGGGGATACAGTGGGTACAGGGGGTACAGTGGGTACAGTGGGTACAGGGGATACAGTGGGTACAGTGGGTACAGGAGATACAGTGGGTACAGTGGGTACAGGGGATACAGTGGGTACAGTGGGTACAGGGGATACAGTGGGTACACAGGGGTGGGTACAGTGGGTACAGTGGGTACAGGGGATACAGTGGGGACCGCGGGTACAGTGGGTACAGGGGGTACAGTGGACACAGTGGGTACAGGGGGTACAGTGGGTACAGTGGGTACAGTGGGTACAGTGGATACAGGGGATACAGTGGGTACAGTGGATACAGGGGATACAGTGGGTACAGTGGATACAGGGGATACAGTGGATACAGTGGATACAGGGGGTACAGTGGGTACAGTGGATACAGGGGATACAGTGGGTACAGTGGATACAGGGGATACAGTGGGTACAGTGGATACAGTGGATACAGGGGATACAGTGGGTACAGTGGATAAGTGGATACAGGGGATACAGTGGGTACAGTGGATACAGGGGATACAGTGGGTACAGTGGGTACAGGGGTACAGGGGATACAGGGGTACAGGGGATACAGTGGGTACAGTGGATAAGTGGATACAGGGGATACAGGGGATACAGTGGGTACAGGGGATACAGTGGGTACAGTGGGTACAGGGGTACAGTGGGGTACAGTGGGTACAGTGGATACAGTGGGTACAGGGGTACAGGGGATACAGTGGGTACAGGGGATACAGTGGGTACAGGGGTACAGTGGGTACAGTGGGTACAGTGGGTACAGTGGGTACAGGGGTACTGGGGATACAGTGGGTACAGGGGATACAGTGGGTACAGGGGATACAGTGGGTACAGGGGTATGGGTACAGTGGGTACAGGGGGCGACACAGTGGTACAGCTAGTAGAGCTGCTGCCTCATAGTGCCTGAGACCCAGCTTTGATCCTGTCCTCAGGAAATGTCTGTGGGGAGTTTGCACGTTCTCCCTGTGACTGCTTGGGTTTCTTCCGGATGCGGCGGTTTCCTCCCACATCCCAAAGATGTGTGGGTTTGTAGGTTAATTGTTCTTTGTAAAAAAATTGCCTCTAGTGTGCAGAGAGTGGATGAGAAAGTGGGATAACATAGAACCAGTGTGAGAACAGGTGAGCAATGGTCGGCATGAACTCAATGGGCCGAAGGACCTGTTTCCATGCTGCATCTCAAAACTAAAGTATTTGTTATTCTTTGCCATTCATGAGAATTCTAAGGGATAGCAAGACGTGTGAACCAGTCATGAATATTTGCATGTCCTTTACTATAAATAAGAGGCTAGGAGACACTGTCATAACCACGGCCTATGTGGGGATTCTAGCTGCAAGGCCAACAACCCCTCACTGTTTCGGGAACCATCTGAACCATCGAGGAATAAAAAGGATCCCATGAGGACATTGCAACTGGTCACCACAGCTTGTCACTTACAAAGATTTGTGTGCAAGCACACCCGGGGCAGCCTGTTACACAAACAGAAAGATTCAGAAACAGTCAGCTGGTCAGGCCACGTCTGAGGGGAAATAGAGTCAACATTTCAGGTCGAAGACCTTCTGTCAGAACTGATTTTCAAACCTGTTTGTTGCACTTTCATGGTAGTTCCTGCCACAGATGAATAACTTCACATTTCTATCAACACAGGAATAAGAAATGCAAACAGGAATCGGCTATTTGGTACCTCAAGCCTGCTCTGCTCATCTTTAAAGCTGATCTTCTGCCTCTGTGCTATTTTCCTGCATTGTCTCTATATTTCGTCAGTCTTTTCATGTACAGAAATCCATCTTGAATGCATCAGCAATTCCCCAATCCTAAAGGATAGAGAAGGTCAAAGATTTGCCTTCTCTCCATGATCATAGAATATAGAAGTACTACAGAGGAGCAGGCTCTTCAGCCCACTATGTATCAGCTCGGCTGCCAAATTAAATTAATCTCAACCGCCTATACATTTCTGCACCAGAATTGGCCACTTCCGCTGAAAAGCAGTGGTCTCAAACATCATCTCTGCTCTTTCTCCACTTCCCGCGGAGTGTTTCCAGCATCTTTGGTGTTTAATTCACATTTCCAGTAACTTGGCATTGTTCACCTTCCTGTCTGACCCCTTATTTCCCGATCCTTTTTACCTTCAAAAACCTGATCAATCTCGCAAAGTGCTGGAGGAAGTCAACAGGCCAGGAGGCATCTGGAAGGGAAATGTATAGGTGATGTTTCAGGTCGTAGCCCTAGTCCTGAGCTGAAAGACTACCCATCCGATTTCCTTCACATCTGCTGCTTGCCAGCTGAGTTCCTGCAGCTTTACATTCAGCATCCCGAGTCCGAGGAAGGTTCCCGACCCGAAACGTTGTCCGTTTATTTCCCTTCACAGACGCTGCCTGACCCGCAGAATTCCTCGAGCAATTTGTAGTAGGCTCAAGATTCCAGCATCTGCAGTTTCCTGTATCTCTGGATAGAATTAGCAGCAAATGGGGAGAGAGAAGGGGAGTTCACCCCTGTGTCAAGGCCAATTTCTATTCTTCAACCACTTGATCAGTGAGTGAGCGCTTTCAAGCAATCTCTGTGGGGAATTTAATTTAGTTTTGCGTTTAATTTACACTATCGTTTAGAGCTTTGTCAATAGTAAACAAGCTGTGTCCCAGTGGTAATTAATATGAATTGGATGGTCATTTAGAACTGGTACCTAAATAATTGGTAATTAGTGTCAACAGGGACTGATTCAGGGCTTTCCAATTTGAACAGATGTTGCTAACACACAATGCAAGTAAAGGGAGAAACTTCATAAATCTGATGCAGAGGAAGGAACCCATGATCTCACATGTGCCACTTAACTGGGAAGACAGAGGTTGAAGCTGTGGTAATGTTCCATCAGCTTAACATCTGTAAAAATATTCCCCATCAACAGGGAATAGAGACAGAAAACAGTCTCCCCATCATTAGTAGCTAGTCAATTTCACAGATTTCCAGCTGGTTCACCCTTTCGGCACTCAAGAGGAACCAATCTATCTTTGTCCAGTCTCTCATTATTGTCTCTAATACAGGCATAGTTCGATTGAATCTCTGCTGTGACTCTGCAAAGCCTCCACAGCCTTGCTGTGATGCAGTGACCAGGACGGCACACGCAGCCTAACTAAAGTTTTACAGGCTCAGCTGCAATTTGACAAAACACTGGTTAAGACACAGTTGAGTTATTGTGTGTAATTCTGCTTGGCCTTCTATGGGAAGGAAGTGGTTGTGTTGGAGTGAGTGCAGCGGCCATTCACCAGGATGTTGCTCAGATCGGAGGGCATTAGTTATGGGGAGAGATTGGATAGGCTGGGCTTATTTTCCCAGAAGTGAAAGAAGCTGAAGGGCGAGGTGATGGAAATATATGAGATTATGAAACTTACGGACAGGTTAGATAGCTAACATCATTTTCCTATGGCAGGGCCATCAGAAACACGAGTTGTAAGATGAGAGGAAAGAGTTTTAAAGGAGATTTGAGGGGTACGTTTTTTGGTGATTGATATTTGGAATGTGCTACCAAAGGATGTGGTGGAATCCGATATAATTACTGCAGTTAAGAAGTAAGGCACAGAGGATGTGGTCCTAATGCGGATAAATGGGGTAAGCGTAGATGGGCTAAAAGGTTGGCATAGACGTGATGGGCTGAAGGGCCTGTTTCTGTGTTGTATGGATCTATGACTGTCTCCAATGTGAGCAGATCCAGCAGAAAATAAGGAATCTAAAGTGTAGCCACTGCACACTGTGGTATCATTAATGCCTTGAAGAGTTGTGCAAGGACCCAGCATTTTTCTATCCATTCCTTTTGCATTAAAGGCCAATATTCCATTCACCAGCCTCATTACCTCCTATGCCAGCATTCACAATCAGTGTGCCGTCCCACCCCAGTCATTCCTTCCGGCAGAAGGTACAGAAGTTTGAAAACATGCATCACCAGACTCGGGAACATTTTCTTCCCTTTCTGTCATCAGGCTTCTGAACAGTTCTTCCTTAAGAAAGGGTACTGTCTGATTCACCTCTACCCCCATTGTGGACATTGGACTTTGTGTATGGAACTGATCTACTGAAATTGATTTGATTCAATTTTATTGTCATTGTCATCAAGCAAGAGACAACGAAATGCTATTTCCCATACAGACATACGAATAAAAAAAACAAAAGCACAGAACACGGTAGTTCACAACAAAAACATCCCCACAACGGCACCAAAGTTCCCCACTGTGAGGGAAGGCACCAAAGTCCCGTAAACTTCCTCGCTGATGTTCTCCGATGTTCACCGTGGTCGTGGCCTCCCGAGCCCCCGCAGTCGCCGCCACGAGCGGCCCGATGTTCAGGCCCTCTCACCGGGAACAATGGAACCCCGACGTCGAACGGAAGAACATCCTCAGCGGCCTGGACCTCTGAATCGGCCACCTCCCACCGGAGTCTGCGGCTCCTGAAGTCCACAGGCCGAGCTAGGTGGAGATTCAATGCTGGCAGCCCCCGGCAAAGGGTCCCAGGACTCCGCGATGTTGGTCAGCGTCGCCCGCGTTGAGAGCTCCGTGAACCACAGCTCCGTGATGTCGGTGCAGCAGGTCCAACATTCCGGAGCCTCAATCGGCGATCCCAGGTGAGACATCACCTGCTCCAGGATGCTTCCAGCGCTGTGCCGCCGCTGCTGAAGCTCTGGTCCGGTCCCGGCAAGAAAGGCCGCGCCAATCCAGTTGGTAGGCCGCGAGGAGGGGGGCGAGGGCGCGACTCGGATTATAATGGCATCCTCGCCAGGAAGTGACTGAAGGATTACCCTAGTCCCTTACCCTACCCCCCTCCCCTACATAGAAATACTAAAAAAAAAAAAACATACTTAAAACATACTAAAGATAAAAAAGATAAAAAGACAAACAGACTGCAGGTGGAGGCAGCCATCAACAACACCACTGGTTGTCCCTTTGGGGACATACCTTGCCCTTTACTCTATCTATTATACTTGTGTTTGACGATTGTATTTACGTATAGTTTATTTGATCTGTTTGGATAGCATGCGAAACAAAGCGTTTCACTCTTCCTCGGTACAGGCGACAATAAGAAGCCTAAACCTAAAAATGCTTCCTCAGTTGGGAGCGTTGCTCAGAGGTAAGAGGTCCAGCAAAACAACATGGAACGCTGTCACATTAGGGAAGTGAACGGTTAACAATTATAATTGTTAACTCTGTTAACTGTAATTTGCGCTGATTTCAGTTGTCACGCATTTATGTTCATTAAATATTTTATCATTGCAGACGGCTGGCATTTGGTTTCACTGGCACTGGCTCGGGAGAGTGGAACAGCATTTCTACAACTGCGTGTATCATCTTCAGCCTATATTCAATGTATACATACCACCTTGGTGGTAACATAGATGCGGGCTTGCTGTGATTATTTGTCAGTCAACATAATGCTTGACATCATTCACCTGGCAGGCTCCTCTGTGTGGAAGGAAAATATTCTTAACTTGCTGCTTCACCTAGGTGCAGGCACGCAGGTTTAACATCCAAAGGAATCACATTGTGGCGGCATTAGCATCACTGGGAGTGCAGCCACAGTTTACCTTGCACAGAGGTAGTCGCTTATTCTGTATGTGTTGCAGTGCGTTCTGCAGTATGGCAGCACTTAGTTCCACATTGGAGAAGGGATTGGTTCTGATCTGCTCATCAATATTCTTGAAAGCATTTATGTGACATAATTAGCAGCATTCTGTAGTTGATGGACGCAAGGCAGCGCAATCCATTAGCGCAGGTCAAACGTGTAGCAGATCTTCTCAGAATGACATTCACAATTGCCAGCTCCCAGGGAAACAACCTATTCAATCCCGTTCCCCACCCATTATTTCCTTTGTAGCTCTGCAACTTGTTCGCTCTCATTCCTATCAACTCTCCCTGGTTTATTTTTGCCGTTTATCTTCACCTGGGGTAATTTAAAACGGCCAACTACCCTGGAAGCAAAACAAAGATAAACTGCGAGAGGAGCTCAAGTTCAAGCAGCGTCTGTGGGGCCAGGACTTATCACCACATAAATTCAAACCACAATATTCACATCCGAGCCCTCCAACACTGCTGGAAATCAACTAAAGAAAATGCTGATAAACCTCAGCAGGTCAGGCAGCATCTTCAGAGAGCAAAACTGAGGTAATGTTCAGATCCGAGCCCTACACAGTGCTGGGTAGAAACATAGACATAGAAACATAGAAAATAGGTGCAGGAGTAGGCCATTCGGCACTTCGAGCCTGCACTGCCATTCGATATGATCATGGCTGATCATCCAACTCAGTATCCCATCCCTGCCTTCTCTCCATACCCCCTGATCCCTTTAGCCACAAGGGCCACATCTAACTCCCTCTTAAATATAGCCAATGAACTGGCTTCAACTACCTTCTATGGCAGAGAATTCCACAGATTCACCACTCTTTGTAAAAAATGATTTTCTCATCTCAGTCCTAAAGGAATTCCCTCTTATCCTTAAACTGTGACCCCTAGTTCTGGACTTCCCCAACATCGGGAATAATCTTCCTGCATCTAGCCTGTCCAACCCCTTAAGAATTTTGTAAGTTTCTATAAGATCCCCCCTCAATCTTCTGAATTCTAGCGTGTACAAGCCGAGTCTATCCAGTCTTTCTTCATATGAAAGTCCTGCCATCCCATCAGTCTGGTGAACCTTCTCTGCACTCCCTCTATGGCAATAATGTCTTTCCTCAGATTGGGAGACCAAAACTGTACGCAATACTCCAGGTATGGTCTCACCAAGACCCTGTACAACTGCAGTAGAACCTCCCTGCTCTTATACTCAAATCCCTTTGCTATGAATGCTAACATACCATTTGCTTTCTTCACTGCCTGCTGCACCTGCATTCCTACTTTCAATGACTGGTGTACCATGACACCCAGGTCTCGTTGCATCTCCCCTTTTCCTAATCGGCCACCATTCAGATAATAGTCTACTTTCCTGTTTTTGCCACCAAAGTGGATAACCTCACATTTATCCACATTATACTGCATCTGCTATGCATTTGCCCACTCACCCAACCTATCCAAGTCACCTTGAGGCCTCCTAGCATCCTCCTCACAGCTAACACTGCCCCCCCAGCTTCATGTCATCCGCAAACTTGGATGAGCAAACTCTACATGGACAGCAGTTGGGGTCACAACAGTTTAGTTTAGTTTATTGCATGTGTACAGAGGTATAGTGAAAAGCTTTTGTTGAGTGTTAAACAGCAGAAAGACTGTACATGATTACAATCGAGCCATCCACAGCACCCTAGTTGCTGATGGGATGGTTTAGTTGCCTCATTAATGCTGGGAAGAAACTGTCCCTGAATCTAGACGTGTGTGTTTACATACATCTGTACGCTTTGCCTTATGGGAGAGAGGAGAAGAGGCAGTGACCAGGTTGAGACTCATCCTTAATTATGCTGGTGGCCTTGCCGAGGGTACGCGAGGTGTAGATGGAGTCAGTGGAAGGGAGGTTGGTTCCTGTGATGGTCTGAGCTGCGTCTACAACCTCCGCAACAGATCTCAGATATCTGGAGATGCGAGGCAGCCGGCATCTTATTCACCAAGACATTTGCTGTAGTAACAAAGGCACGTTCTTGAGGAGCGGTGACTCACTGCAGATCAACAATGGTTCTGCTGCTTCCCTTTGGTACATTCCCATGAATGTTATGCTTGACCAATAGCTCATCCAGATTGCTGCATGCGATAAATACTGGAGAAGTACCTCATAGCTCCAGTAACCTCTGACCAATCCTGACCTTGGTTTCTGTCTGTCTGGAGTTTGCATGCACTGTCTTCGACTGTGTGGGTTTCCTCTGGCTGCTTTGGTTGCCTCTTGAGTGCAGAAGTTGGGAGGTCATGTTGCAGCTGTATAAGATGTTGGTGAGACCGCATATTGTGTTCAGTTCAGGGCATCATGTTATAGGAAAGCTATTGGCAAGCTTGAAAGGGTTCAGAGAAGATTTACGAGGATGTTGCCAGGGCTAGAGGGTGTGAGCTATAGGGAGAGGTTGAGTAGGCTGGGTCTCTAATCCTTGTAGCGCAGGAGGATGAGGGGATCTTATAGAGGTGTATAAAATCATGAGAGGAATAGATCGGGTAGATGCACAGAGTCTTTTGCCCAGAGTAGGGAATCGAGGACCAGAGGACATAGGTTCAAGGTGAAGGGGAAAAAATTTAATAGGAATCTAAGGGGTAACATTTTCACACAAAGGGCGGTGGGTGTATGGAACAAGCTGCCAGAGGAGGTAGTTGAGGCTGGGACTATCCCAACGTTTAAAAAACAGTAAGACAGGTACATGGATAGTGCAATTTTGGAGGGATATGGACCAAGCGCAGGCAGGGTGGGACTAGTGTCGCTGGGACATGGAGTTTGAAGGAGAATTGCAAAGCAAGTTTTTTTACATTGGAAATGGAAGCTGCCCGGAACACATGACTACGGCTTCACATTTATGTCACATGCACTATTAAGGTCAGTGCAATTGCCATGCGGCCATCATTGACCAAGAACACGATCTTCTGGTGAAATCAACATTCTTCACTGACAATCTTCCTCCTTGTTCACCCGTGGTCGGGGCCATGAACCCACCGTAGTCGCCGTTATGGACGGCCCAATGTACAAGCCCACTCGTCGGGAATGCTCGAAACTCCGACGTCGGGATGGACGGAACACACAGAGTTCCCGAATCGGCCACTTACT
Organism: Leucoraja erinaceus; assembly: GCF_028641065.1. NCBI lineage: Eukaryota > Metazoa > Chordata > Chondrichthyes > Rajiformes > Rajidae > Leucoraja > Leucoraja erinaceus. Next base: position 42,525,329 of record NC_073386.1, read on the forward strand.
TACTGCGGCTTCACGATGTTATTGGTCGCAGGCCGGCGGTCGGACCACTTCTTCTGGCGATCCCCGGCAAGGGATCGCCCCACTCCACGATACTGCTGAAGCTCTGGGCCGGTCTCCGAGAAAGGCCGCACCAAACCAGTTGTTAGGCCGCGAGGGGGGTGAAGATGCGACAAAGAGGTATGACCGAAAACGGTTTACCTTATTCCCCCACACCATCACCCCCCCCCCCACACACTGAAACATACATTTGGACATACTAAAAAACAAAAAAAGTCGAAAGGACGAACACCCGATGTCGAGGGGGCTAACATTGCATGGTTATTGCTCCCTGCCTTGGTGTGATTCCTGGGGTGCTCAAGGGATGCTATAGGCCCTGGGATCGCAATCAGGGTGGGCTCCACCATCACCTCCTGCCACTCCGTAGATGCTCCATGTCATCTGTGCCTCTGCTGCCTCTGGAGGTCTCGGGCCAGGGATCAAACCCTTCTAATGTCCAGGTCCTGCACCGGAAAACAGGCGTGTGATTGCTCAGTGTGCTGTTCGACGAAGTGCAGCTTGAGACGGACTTAAAGTTTATTGGGAATAAACCAGAGTGAATTATTTAAAGTTTTTGAAAATCTGCAAGATCGAGGACCTAGTACAGTATTTAGTTTTCACTAGACAACCATCTGACTGAATATTCAAGCTGCAATCTCACCATGACCCTATATAATTGGAGCGAGGCAGCTCTATTCTTGCACTCAAATCCTCTGGCTTTATTGATTTGTGAACATGGTAAATGCATCCACTGCACTGCTTTCATCAATCCTCTCGAGACCTGCATCATTTGAAAGGACGGTCAGGTTGGTCAAACATGTTAACCGACCCTCCTTTAACTTAAACCTGCAGATATTTTCATTGCTTGTCTCTGTTTTTGAAGGTTTCTCCATTGTCGATCTTGAACTGACAAGCCTGTGGTTTCCTGTCTCTTTCACCATTTTCCAAACCTCCTGAATCTGTTGTGTCTCTAGGGAGGATTGGAAGATTATGAAGATCTCCCACAACTTCCACTCTAGATCTCTCACTCAACCTGCGATGTATCAAATCTCAGCCAGGTGACTTGTTCACATTTCTGTATCTCCTCTGTTGTAATTCTGACACTAAATGCAAACATGGATCAGATACTAATAGAATAAAAATAACAATATGATATAGTATTATAATAATCATCACATCATACAGAAGGTGGGATAACGTAGAACTAGTGTGAATGGGTGATCGATGGTTGTTGTGAGTTCAGCGGACCAAAGGCCTATTTCTATGCCTCATCATTCACTCAATCAAAAACCTTCCACTGAACTCTTAGGGTTGTTTTTTAAATGTTAAATGCCATCCTAAGATCTTCTCTATCCCATTCCACGTTCCATCGCTGTTTTTCAAAATTAGCCACATTTTCACGTGAGTTATTCAACAAACCTCATCACATATCGGGCCCCGCAGCGATGCAGCTGGTAGAGCTGGTAGAGAAGGTGCCAGAGACCTGGGTTTGATCCTGACCTCAGGTGCTGTCTTTGTGACGTTTGCACCTTCTCCCTGCGACCGTGTGTGTGTGGGTTTCCTGTAGGTGTTGTAGGTTAATTAGCCTCTGTAAACACATATCCTTTAGACTTTAGTCCTCAGAGATACAGCATGGAAAAAGGCCCTTCGGCCCACTGTCTCCGTGTTGACCAGCAATCAACCTGTACATTAGCTCTATCCTACACACTCGGGATAATTTACAGGGGGACAATTAACCTACAAACCCGCGCGTCTTTGGAGTGTGGGAGGAAACCAGAGCACCCGGGGAAAACCCACGCAGTCACAGGGAGAATATGCAAACTCCGTACAGATAGCACAAGGATCTCTTTCGCTGTGAGGCAGCAGCTCTACCACTGTGCCACTGTATCTAAAAAAAATCTCCGTGAAGGTCACCCAATTTTCTTCACATTTTTTATTCTGTCACCTCCCAATGTTTGGTTCTGTTTGAATCTGATTGCTTGCCAAAGCAATTGAAGTGAGCCTTCATCCAGTTTCCAAAAGTTTTATCTCATACTGGCCTGTACCTCTGTAACGATCACTGCTCCCCAAGTGTACTCACACATACAAGCCCAGCTCATGTCCCAGCACCAGATATAGTCCTGTCTTCTACAACAGGCTACCACATTGTGATCAAGGAAGGTCTCATGGACAACCTTTAGGGGAGCATCTCATTCTTTACTCTTTGCTCAAAAATAATCTCAATCAATACTGAGTGAACTGAAATCTCTCAACATCACCAGGCTGCAGTTTATCCACAATTCCCACTTCCCATTTGCTTTCCCAGTTCCCACTCAGTATTTGATTATCTCCAGTGATGTGCTAGATCCTTTCCAGTTTCCCAACTTTAGAATATTAGAATTGAGAGATTCCATGTGGAAACCGGCCCTTTGGACCACCGAGTCCGCGCCGACACAAACGATCACCGCGTACACTAGCACTAGCACTAGCACCATCCCACGCACTAGGGACAATTTAGCCAAAGCCAATCAACCTACAAACCTGCACGTCTTTGGAGTGTGTGAGGAAAGCGGATAAAACCCGGAGAAAACCCATGTGGTCACAGGGAGAACGTACAAACGCTGTATAAACAGCAACGGTAGTCAAGGTCGAACCCGGGTCTCTGGCGCTGTGACATGCAATTGGATGTTACACTTGACCTCTCAAGAATACAATCACTCACCAGCTCTGTAACACTGTCCTAAATGAATTACTTGACTCCTTATTCCCACCCCGACCTTGTTTCAATCCTTTGCATCTGAAATATTAAGTGCCCGGTTGCTATCCATTTCTGAGCCATGTAACCGTTATTACAACTACATTACATAAACCCTTTTGAATGTTTGTGCATCCTGCCCACCAGCCTTACTCACCACACTTTGTACGGTACATTTGACAATTGCCTTTGTACTTCTTCATTTGCGTCTATTAAATACTGTTTCTTTCTTCAGCTTTAACACTCTCACTGATTTATATCCATTATTCCTCCTTCAGTAGCAGGTTCAGGGAGGATTTAAAACCCTCAGCCACATGAATGAATCTTCCCAGAACCACATCGGCCAGTTCTCCAGGTGTAATGAGTTTGTTCTCCACCAGAAATAGCCAAGTTCCCAGGAATCTAGCACCTCCGCTTTAGTCATGCATCTCAGCTTCCTTGTCCCGCTCTCAATAATGCACAGTGCTGAGGATGATGCAAAGAGTGCTTGTGAACCTTTCCTGCATCCTTACTTTAATAACATCATCAGTCATTACTCTGAACTGAAGAAGATAATGATCCATTTCTGCTAATCATCCATCCCTTGTAAGACATCCCTGCCATCCAGGAATCAGTCTGATGAACACTGAAAATTCCCCTTTTTAAATGCTCCTTATCCTGTAGCTGTGTTTCCTCATTTGTAATCCCCCTGTCCCACTTAGGAAACCTGGATGGAAACCTCTGGAGACTTTGCGCCCCACCCAAGGTTTCCGTGCGGTTTCCGTGCGGTTCCCGGAGGTTTTTGTCAGTCTCCCTAATGGTCGAAAGTGGTTTCCGCTTCTTCTATGTTCCAGCGATTATTTCAAAAAATTCAAAACCGGCTGCGACTAAAAATAGGTTGCCGTTTTAAAAATCGGTAATTTTTTAGTTGAAGCCGGTTGCGATGCTAGTTGAAGGTGGTTGCCGGAGGTTGCAGGTGGTGGAAGGTCTCCACTACCTGCAACCTCTGGCAACCACCTGCAACCGCACAGAAACCTTGGGTGGGGCGCAAAGTCTCCAGAGGTTTCCGTTCAAGTTTCCTAAGTGGGACAGGGGCATTACTCTCCCACTTGTGAAAACATCTTGACGTCTACCCTGTCAAGTCCCCTCGGGATTTTATATCTCTCAATAAGATCATCCCCAATTCTTCTAAACTCCAAAAACTGCAGGTCCAAGCTGTCTGCCCTCAATCTGCTTTGGATTTCCTCCACTGCTACCCCAGCCTGTATTAGGTAATGTGACCAAAACTGTGTGCAATATTGCAGGTGTGGCCTCACCAACACTCTGTACAATTGTGACAAAACATCTACATTTTCAAACTCCACACCTTTTGTAATCAAGGCAAAAATGCCCTTGGTCTTCACTACCTGTTGGACCTGCGTGCTAACTTATTAGTGATTCATGCACAAGAACACTTGTATCCCCGTTGAACTGCGTTTGTGTTGATTTGAATCAATTGTTCAGTCGATCTGTATGCCTTGCAGGGTCACAATAACTTATCATGACATGCCCTTCCACCTATTTCTGTGTTAGCCTGGTTGATTGAAAATGTAGCTCTATAGTGGCACATTTTGAGACTGAAAATGAAGAACCAACTGAGAGAGTCGGTGTTCGGGGAAAAGGTCTGAAAGCAAAGTGTGGCTGAGGCAGTGGATGTGTGAGGCAGCCAAGAGTGGAGGTGGAGTGGCCTGGCGATGTTGGCCTGGATGTCATAGAGTGTGGGGAAGAAGGGAGTGGTGTCATGGGAAGGGATTGGAGGCTAGAGGCTGATAGGACCAATCCATGGCAGGATTTATGGACTAGGATAGGATTATAAATGTGATCATCTGAATCAGAGATTGACCGATTCATGATTAGTACGGGTATCACGGGTAATGGGGTTGAGAGGGAAAGATAGATCAGCCATGATTGAATGGCAGAGTAGACTTGGTGGGCCGAATGGCCTAATTCTGTTCCTGTAATTTATGAATTTATTAGAATAGTGATTTCAGTGCTCACAGGAGCTGAGGCAGGGAAAGGCTGGCCTGTTGGAGGTTTGTTGTGAAATGCCTGGTGTTGCTGCAGAAACATAAAATACTCACAGTTATTTTGAACTGAGGTTAATACAGTGTTTCAAATGAGTAATTAATTTCTGCATAATTCTGTACTTTTCTGTGTGTAACTCCTGCTGCCTTGGTGATGAAGTCTGATACGTCTGATCTACTCTGCAGAAAGGGATGTCTCAAGCTTTGCTTAGTGAGATTCTCGAACCTTGTCATCTGACAGGCGTTTTTTTTTTCACACTGTGTACAGTCTGCAAGGTGTGAGCATCTCTCAGTCACGTTGCAAAAAGATGCCACAGATTCATCCAGATCGCTCATGCCTTTCTTTGAATTCCCCTAAATCCTGGGAGCAACTTGGATAGTGGATTTCTGTTTTGCTTTGATGCTGTAAGGTTGCTTTCACCCAGTTGACCTCGCAGTGGGCCAGCAAATGAAACATGGCTCAATAGCCCTTTAAATAGCGCAGTTGCAATAAATAAAGTGATGGGAAATGCGGCTTCTATTTGCATGGTCCACAATGTTTCTTTATCAAGACATGTTTCATATGGGTGCCGGCAGCAAATTGACTGACAGCACATGCCCAGAACACATGGCACAAAGAGGCACACACCACACACTATGTAGAACATAGAACAGTACAGCACGGGAACAGGCCCTTCAGCCCACAATGTTTGTGCCGAACATGTTGGCAAGTTACACAGATCTCAGCTGCCTGTACATGATCCATATCCCTCCATTCCCTGCACTTCCATGCGCCTATCTAAAATCTTCTAAAATGCCACTATCATATCTGCGTCCACCACCACCCCTGGCAATATGGTGTTGGATATTTACATCCCGGGAAAAGGGTTCTGACTGCCTACCTATCTATGCTTCTCATAATTTCATACTCTTCAAGTCTACCCAACCTCTGTAGCTGAACCCATCTAATCCATGCAGCATTCTGGTAAACCTCTTCTTCAGCCTCTTCAAAGTCTCTACATCTTTCTTGTAATGGGGCAACCAGAACTGCATGCAACACTCCAAATGCAGCTTAACCAGTCCTATAGAGCGGCAGCATGAGTGCCTGGCACATTTTGGTGCTGCAGGTTTCCTGCATGTAACATGGGTTGCCCAGACAGCCATTGGTTTGTCCATGGTTCCACCGCAGCTCAAAGAGCAAATGCAGTACAACAGGTTGGAAGAAGTGCGTGCAAATTACTGTCTCATCCAGAAGGACAGTTCAGGTTTCTAGGCAGTGAGATGGGAGAAAATTAACGCCGATGTGTTGTATCTACTGGAGGTGTGAGGGGAGTGGATGGTGGAAATGGAAGAGTCACGCAGTCAAAGAGTCATACAGCATGGAAACATGCCCTTCGGCCCAATTTGTCCATGCCAACCAACATGCCCTTGGCAACCAACATGCCCATCCCAGGAAGCATGGACACGGGAGTTGCTAAGGGGCTGTTCCATTCAAGAATCTGAAAGGGAAGAGGAGGGGAGGGTATATATAGTGGTGGAATTTCTCTGTAGATGGTAAAGATTATAGAGAGGATCTGTTGAATGTGGAAGCTGGTGGGTGTGAGGTGAGGACAAGGGGAACTCTACCTTTCTCTAGCTGGCAGGGGATAGTTAGAGAGAAATGGGACAGGTACAGTTGTGATTATTAGCAACTATGATAGAGAGATAACCACGGTCAAGAAAAAAAACATTAGTGTAGACATTTTCTTCACCAGAACAGGTGCAATGGAGATGGAAAACCAGAGAGAGTGGAGTATCGTGCCTCCAGGATGTAGGGTAAAAGGACATGTAGTCAAGAGAGTGGTGGGAGTTGGTGGGCTTGCATTGGATGTTGAGGACTATCTTACCCTCTGAGAAAGAAAGAAGATATCAAGAGAGGGAGAAGAAGACAAAATGTGCAGGAAGAAACTGCAGATGATGGTTTAAACCAAAGATAGACACAAAAAGCTGGAGTAACTCAATAGGTGACTTTTCGGGTTGCAACCCTTCTTCAGAGTGAAGGATCTGAAAAAGGGCCTTGACCCGAAATGTCACCTATTCCCTTTCTCCACAGATGCTGCCTGACCCGCTGAGTTACTCCAGCTTTTTGCGTCCATCGAGGGGAAAGGAGAGTCAGATATGGATCTTGTGAAAATGAGAACCAGTGGAAATTGGCAGCAAAAGTGATGAAATCTTTGAGTCTGTACACAAGCAGGAAGAAGGGCCAATGGCGTCATGAGTGTAATGGATACATGGATGTGCTGAACGGCTGTGGAACTTGTATCTCAAGGAATGAGTCCTCCACCATTGTTACAAAACCCAATGTCAGCTCAAGGAACAGCATCTCATCTTCTGATAGGATTGTCACAGCCCTCAGGACAATGATAACTTTAGCAATTTAAGATAACCAGCCTTTCCAGTTTGTACCAAACTTGCCAGATCTGCTGTAAGGTCATTTCACTTGTAATATTAACTCAGGGTTATTCTCTTCAAAGTTACTCTCCTCTATTTAAGATATCCATGAAGGGCGGTTCCAACAACATTTTATATTCCTGTCTCCTCGAACCTTGTGTATCTCCCTCAACACCAAGCAGCTGTGATAAACAAGGCTTCACCTCAGCTGTCACCAATACAATTTATATCAGTCTCTGGTCTCTTCCCTACCACGGACATTCCCTTTGTTCTCCCACTCCTCTCCCTCTGAAACTTAAAACGGGTTTGATTTCTAGCTTTTCTCAGAGCTGAAACATTGATCCTCCCTCCGCAGATGCTGCCTGTCCTGCTGAGTATATATATGATGCTGTGTTTTTATCGTTATGAGGGGTAATGTGTATGGGTCCTGAGTTCCAGTGAAGTCTGGGTGTATGTGTTTGAGTTTATGTTTGAGTTTAGTTTATTGTTAAGTGTACCAAGGTACAGTGAAAAGGTTTTGTTGCGTGCTAACCAGGAGAGGAAAGACAATACATGATTACAATCGAGCGATCCACAGTCTACAGATACATGATGAAGGGAATAACATGAATAACGTTTAGTGCAAGACAAAGTCCAGTAAAGTTTGATCAAAGATAGTCCGAGGATCTCCAATAATGTAGATAGTTCGATACGATACAATACGATACGATAGATCTTTATTTATGCCAGGAGGGAAATTGATCTGCCAACAGTCATAAAACACAAAATACATTAAACATGAAATTAAAGTGATGAGTGGAGAGGATTGGGCAAGTGCAAAGATGGGAGGGGAATCACTCAGTCTACCCCACGACAGAAGGGGGAGGAGTTGTACAGTTTGATAGCCACAGGGAAGAAGGATCTCCTGTGGTGTTCTGTGCTGCATCTTGTGCAACCAGTTTGTTGCTGAAGGTACTCCTCAGGTTGACCAGTGTGTCATGGAGGGGGTGAGCTGTATTGCCCAGGATGCTCCGCAGTTTGATGAGCATCCTCCCCTCCAAGATCACCTCCCATGAATCCAACTCCACCCCCAGGACAGAGTCAGCCTTCCTGATGAGTTTGTTGATCCTATTGGTGTCCGCAGCCTTCACCCTGTTGCCCCAACACATGACAGTGAAGAAGATGGCACTGGCTATCACCGATTGGTTGAACATCTGCAGCATCTCACTGCAGATGTTGAAGGAGCGGAGCCATCTCAAAAAGTACAGGCGGCTCTGTCCCTTCTTGTACATGGCCTCAGCGTTCCTGGACCAGTCCAGTTTACTGTCCAGGTACACTCCAAGGTATTTGTACTCCTTGGTAAACTGCACATCCACACCCTTGATGGAGACAGGGGACAGAGGTGCGCATTTTCACACCTCTGTACCTTTTGCCCGATGGGAGAGAGGAGAATAGGGAGTGGCCGAGGTATGATCCATCCGTAATTATGCTGCTGGACTTGCCGAGGCAGCGTGAAGTGTAAATGGAGTCTGTGAGTATGAGTCCTGAGCCCCAGTGAGGCCCAGTGTCGCTGCAACAGGAGCACACTGAGTCCCCTCGTGAAGTTGGAACCCTTGCGCACTGAGAGAGGGTGTACACCAGTAACCCACGGGTCACTAGTGTTGGTGACATTTGTGCTCTTGCGAATATCTTCATATAAGTTATAGGAGCAGAATTAGGCCATTCGGACTCACCAAGTCTACTTTGCCATTTAATCATGGCTGATCTATCTTTCCCTCTTAACCCATTCTCCTGCCTTCACCCGTAACCCTCGACACCCTTATTAATCTAGAATCTGTCAATATCTGCCTTAAAATACCCAATAACTTTGCATCCTCAGCCGTCAATGAATTCCACAGATTCACCATCCTCTTACACCAGAAATTCCTCCATCTCCTTTCTAAAGGTACGTCCTTTTATTCTGAGGCTGTGCCCTCTGGTCCTAGACTCTCCCACTAGTGGAAACATCCTCTCCACTTTCTGTGCATCTGAGTAAATGTACCCCAGTGAGGGTCAGTCAGTGTTGAACTGGAACCCAGTGAGATTCCATGCCTGTGGAACTACCAGTGTGAGAATCGGTGTCCAGAAACCTATCCCAGTGCACAGATCTGCCTAGGACGGTATCCCAGCGAGAATTGGTGTGCACGGCATCAAGAAGTAGCTCCAGATCCCAGAGAGAGAGAGACAGAGAGTGGTCACTGTCTCTCTGGCTGCTGCCCAAGCTGCCACTAATACCTTTGCTTTGTTTCAGCAGGGCTGAAATTTTGGCAACAGCTACTCATCCCAAAGTTGGATGCGTACCCTGAGCTTTGCCTGTTGTGTGCATACACCCAGATCTTTGTCACTTGCTCTCTCACACATCTGCTGGTTAATTTGCTCTGAGCAGATTCAATGCAAGACCCACTCAGAAGGCAATTTATTCATTGGAGTATAATTCAGTCAGACACGAGCCAAAACATGCCTTCAAAGGCTTCCAGCCTGTTGAATGTTCGGAAAGAAATGACTGAATCAGTGAAGCGTCCTTTTCAGTTGAACATGCTCACTGAATGTTTGTCAGCAGCAAACAGACAACGGCAGGAGCAGGCAGCAGGCTTCATAGCCTTAAAGATCGCCTTTGTGCGAAGGCTTCTGCCGATGTGTGTGAGAAAACCAGCTGGCAAAGTGAATCCTGGCTACTCACTTACACAGTCCCAAGCTATAAAATGCAACAGGCACTTACCTGAGCTGTGTGTGCTTCATGTGTCAGCTTCGAGAGCTCGGAAAAGTAAGCTTCCTTGAAGAGGTAGAGAGAGAGAGTGACAGAGAATGTAAGAATGAGTGAGGGACTTGCTCACAGTCACTAGCAGAACAGTGCCAGAGGGGGCAGTGAACAATAGCTCCAGCATCTCCACACATCAAGTTCACTGCATCGATCCCCACTCCCTTGCCTCTTCTGTCCCTCACTCACATGTGCACACATATGCACACGGAAGATCACATATGTACAAACACAGTGGGACACAGATATGTGCTTCCACACTTATGTCTGCACGCACACTCAATCACTAACGCATGCTTGTAACACACTAAACCTCACATAGACACGCAGACAACACAGCACCATTCATATAGCATCTTAACATATCAAAATTTGCCATGCTGTTTTGCAAGGGAGTCAGCAAGCAGAGCTGGAAGCAGAGATATTTGAGTTAGACAGGTGAGCAAAAGTTGCTGAGGTTTGGAGAAACGGTATAGTTTGGAGGGGGTGAAGGGTGGGAGTGATAAGCTGAAATAGAGGTTGAGACTGGAAACATCAGGCTGCTGAGGCCAAGGGCAAATGTGGAGTGTTGAGGGGCTGTGAGGGTAGGAGAGGTTACAGGCTGAGAGCCAAAGGCGATTTGGAAATTTGAAGAACAGACATTGATGGACGGGGGTCTGGTGTCTGCCAGGAAGCACAGTTCAGTTTAGTTTAGTTTATTGTCTCGTGTACTGCGGTACAGTGAAAAGCAGTAGTTGCGTGCTAACCAGCCAGCAGAAAGACAATACATGATTACAATCGAGCCATTCGCAGTGTACAGAAAAATGTGGAGCGATTGTAATATGTGATTGTGGATCCACTTCTGTGGCCCGCACGCAAATAGTTGCCTGGGTTGGGCGCCATCTTGGAAGCAAGGAAAAACAGTGGTATTGGGGGAACGGACACGGAGCAGGGAGTGCAGTTGGCAGGAAAGTGTGGATAAGTCCTGCTTATGAAAGGAGGGGGTTGGAGGTGGCCAGGCATGTGTGTTATGTCCCAATGTAACATAGGCAGGATCGTTGCACCAAGAGAGCTGAGACAGGACTAGAGTCAGGCCATAGCTGGAATGTTTTGATGACTCATCGTCTAAAGGTCATCTCAGTATCTAACATACACCAAGGCTATGACATTCTGGTACAGTTCCAATGAGCTGAGAGGAGTTTGGTTGGAAATTGAGGTGAGCTTTGATGGAGGAAGTGGCACAGCTGGTGGAGTTGCTGCCTCACGAAACCAGGGAGCCTGGGTTTGATCCTGACCTCAGGTGATGGCTGTGTGGAGTTTGCATGTTTTAACTGTGACCAGCTGGGTTGCCTTCGGGTGCTCCGGATTCCTCCCACATCGCAAAGACATGCGGGGTTGGTAGGTTTATTGCCCTCTGTAAAATTGCCCCGAGTGTGTGGGGAGTGGGTGGTAAGGTGAGGTCTATAGAACCTCTGTGCATGGGTGATCAATGGTCAGCATAGATTCAGTGGGCCGAAGGGCATGTTTCCAATCCGTAGTTTTAAACTTTTAAACTAAAAGATATCAGAGAAACTGTCGGCCAAATCCAAATGCTGCATGTGGTTATTTGTAAATATGTGCCATGTTTTTGAACATCACCACCGAGGGACAGCATGCTGAGGAGGAACCAGAGTGGCCCAAGCATAGGCCCTAGAGAGGTGGCATGAGCAATGTGTGCCCCTTGAGGAGCAAGTGATACATTGGCCATCACCAAAGAGATGTAGAGTCTGTGGTCCCAGGGCTGAATCCAGGAGCTCCAGGAAAGAGGACAAGGGGTCAAGGAGGCAGCTGCATGGCATAAGCATGGCCATAGCTTGTTCCACCCTCACCTCTCTTTTCCAGCATTCTCTCCCCCCCCCATCTCCCCACCCCCAATCAGTCTGAAGAAGAACCCTGATCCAAAATGTACCCTGTCAATTCCCTCCGCAGAAGTTGCCTGACCCGCTGAGTACCTCCAGTACTTTGTGTTTTACTCAAAATGTCAACATCGGCAGTTCCTTGTGTCTCCCAGTAAGAGCAAGTGTGGGCCATCCAGGCCCCTTCAGCCTTCTGCAAATAATTGCATTTCCGGTCGATGACCTTTCATTAAAAATGAGAGGTTTGAAATGAATCATGTTCCAGGTTACAGAAAACAGGGAGAGAAACTGTGGAACTTGAGCAACACCACCTTACAACCCTCACGTCTTACTCCAATGCTTTCAGAAAACCACCCTTTCAAGTTAAAACACAATGCTAAAACATCACTTCTACTTATTTTCCTACAGATACTGCCTGACCCGCTGAGTGTATCCAGCATTTTCCGTGTTTCATTCTGATTTCTGGAAACTGGGTCCATGGGTCATTGACCTTTGTTTACTTATTTGTCCGATCCCTTATTTTGTGATTCTTTTTGCCTTCAACAACCTGATCAATCTCACAACGTGCTGGAGGAACTCAATTGGGTCGGGCAGCATCTGAATAAGGAATGGACGGGTGACGTTTTGGGATGGGGTACTTTTTGAATCAGGAGAAGGGTCCCTACCCAAAAAGTAAATTTCCCATGTCCTTCAGACACTGCTTGATCCGCTGCATTACTCCAGCACTTGCCGTTCTACATAAGATTCCAGCATCTGCATTTCCTTGTGTCTCCCGACCCACAATGTCGTTTGTCCATTCCCTCCCCAGATGCTACCTGACACGTGGCGCTCCTCAAGCAACATTCCGCAACGTTTAAGAAACATCTAGGTACATGGATATGGTAGGTTTAGAGGGATATGGGCCTAAGGATGTAAGCAGGCAAATTGAGTTGAAGGGCATGTTTCTACGCTGTATAACTTAATGACACAGTTACTTTGCTCAAAATGCCAGCATCTACAGATTCATGTGTCTTCTGATTAAGCTCAACCTTGAATGCATTTGATGACTGAATCTCCTCAACCCCTGTGGGTGAATGTTCCAGAACCCAGAAGCATTTTGAGGCTATTTCTCAATTTTGTAGCAAAATGCTGATTCCTATTCCAGGGATTATGGTCCTGACTCACCTCTACAATTAGAGGGAGTAACCCCTTCACATCTAGCTTGCCACTCCTGCAGCCAAATCTTCCGTGTTCCTGTTAGATCACCTCGTATTCCTCGAATTTCCTGAATAACGAACCTTCCTCCACATCTTTCTTCATCAAACAGTTCCTCATGCCAGGAATCAGTTAAGTAAACATGTGTTCCACAGGTACCTGTGTATCCTGCCTTTGCATGGAGGTCACTATCTTTCTGGTACAGAGGTTTCTACAGAACCCAACTTCATTTCAGCAAGGTATCTATTTCCCTTCATGTCACTCCCTGTATTTGAGGTATCCAACAATTCACTCCCACCGCACACCACCATTTACAAGTTTCTCTCCATTTAAAAAAAAGTATTTGTCTCTAATGACTAATCTCACTTCCCCGCGCTGGGCTGCATGCTTAATTAACCTGCTGCATTCCTTTTCAGGCTCTGCATCCTCCTCACAACCCACTGCCCTGCCCTGCTTTGTATCATCATCAAACAGGAATAAATTGCATTCTCTTCTTCCATCCGTAAATACAATATACATTGTAATCAGCCAAGAGCCAGCACAAGTAACCGATACATAACTGAAAATGACCCGTTTATTCCCACTCTCTTTACTGCCTTTTAACCACTATTTTCTCCCCAATCCCAGGTATGCTACTGTCTGCAGGGCAGTATTTTGCCACACATTATTAGGTGTATTTTCATTTGGTGGATTTAGATTTGCCATATTCCTTCACCTCATCCCTCTTTCCCAAGCATATTAGATTTTTCATAGCACAGTGTTAACTCCGTCTAGTTAAGTGATGACATTTTGCCACTTCTGCTTCCACGCCCTCATTAGATTGCATTATTTTCACAAGTGATGATGTTTGGCCGCAGTTCCCTATTTTACAGCACGGTTTGGGAACAGCGCCGCAAGAAACAGCAGAGAATAGCGAACACAGCCCAGACCATCACACAAACCAATCTCCCTTCCATTGATGTGTTCAAGAAGGAACTGCAGATGCTGGAAAATTGAAGGTACACAAAAATGCTGGAGAAACTCAGCGGGTGCAGCAGCATCTATGGAGCGAAGGAAATAGGTAACGTTTCGGACCGAAACCCTTCTTCAGACTGCTGCCTTTCCTTTCCATTGACCTCTTTCATAGCTCATGCTGCCTCGGCTAGTTTCAGTCAAAAATCACTGAGTCAAAGCACTTGCGCATCTAGACTTTATTTTGACAAAACACAATTACAGTTCCACCACTTTACCTAACCGCCGCGGGTTTGATCCTCGTATCTGCCTGATCAAGCCCTCTTGGCCTCGCTCAAACAGAGACACTCCAGAAGGTCACGCAGTCCTAAGCGTTCTCCCAGAAGATCGACACAGGACCTCATGTGAGCGGCCTTTTATAGGTCCCCGAACCTTGAGGGACCAAACCACATAGGGGTGGTCTCTTTACAGTCCAATAACAGATATCGATTAACACAGTACATGATACACACTTCCCTAACCCAATAATACAGTGACTAATACAATGTATTATACTGTATTTATACTCTCTAGAATTTAGGAGATTGAGAGGGGATCTTATAGAAACTTACAAAATTCTTAAGGGGTTGGACAGGCTAGATGCAGAAAGATTGTTCCCGATGTTGGGGAAGTCCAGGACAAGGGGTCACAGCTTAAGGATAAGGGGGAAATCCTTTAAAACCGAGATGAGGAGAACTTTTTTCACACAGAGAGTGGTGAATCTCTGGAACTCTCTGCCACAGAGGGTAGTTGAGGCCAGTTCATTGGCTATATTTAAGAGGGAGTTAGATGTGGCCCTTGTGGCCAAGGGGATCAGAGGGTATGGAGAGAAGGCAGGTACGGGATACTGAGTTGGATGATCAGCCATGATCATATTAAATGGCGGTGCAGGCTCGAAGGGCCGAATGGCCTACTCCTGCACATAATTTCTATGTTTCTATGTTTCTATGTATTCAAACGGTGCTCCTGAAAGGAAGCAAACATCGCAACATGTGCCTTGATATTCAAGAAAACCATACAAAGCTCAATACTTAATCCAATCAACATCTTATAAATTGTAAAGCTTTGCAACATTATATACAATGTGTATGTCTGGTTTCCATTCATCCAATCCATTCCATGCAATTTGCCCCTAATTGCCAGGATCTGCAGATGTTTCATTCTCTTCCTGCAGCTCTTATCTCGGTTCTAGTCAAACTGGCACCATTTTACAGCTTGTCTTATTTCTGCAGAAGGCACATTTAAATTGACCAAATGGCTTAGCAGTCTTTACTCAATTTTAGTGTCCTGGCCTCTCGAATTTGGCCAGAATTAACAATGGAACGGTGTCAGATGCACCACAGATCTCTGTCCTCCAGTTCCTGTGGACTTCCACCGCTGGAAGTATAGGATTTTGGTGTGTGTGCTTTATCATCATTCCTTACAATGCTATGTACGACAGTAATCGCAACTTCTACTGAAGTGTGGATGGCCGTTGGCTCGCTAGCAGCTCATCCGCCCTTTGACAGGTCTTGTTTTTGGTCCTGCTGGGGGTCCACAGCCCCCTCCTCACCTGGCAAACCAGATGGTGGGAGATGGTTTAGTTGCCGACTATCTGGCCATGGAGCAGGTAGCACGGGATTACATGGTACCCTTGGCGGGGGAACTCCCCCTGACCTGACCTCATGCTGATTTTTAAGGGCACCTATACTTTCCCTCACCACCCTTTTACCTTTAATGTATCTGTTGATCTTTAAAAAAAAAATCTTGTTTATAACACTCCTTTTACATAGACACATAGAAACATAAAAAATAGGTGCAGGAGTAGGCCATTCGGCCCTTCGAGCCAGCACCGCCATTCAACATGATCATGGCTGATCATCCAGAATCAGTACCCCCTTCCTGCTTTCTCCCCATATCCTTTGATTCTGTGAGCCCTAAGAGCTATATCTAACCCTCTCTTAAATACATTCAGTGAATTGGCCTCCACTGCCTTCGGTGGCAGAGAATTCCACAGATTCACAACTCTCTGGCTGAAAAAGTCTTTCCTCATCTCAGTCCTAAATGGCCTACCCCTTATTCTTAAACTGTACCTCCTGGTTCTGGATTCCCCAGACATCGGGAACATTTTTTCCCGCATCTAGCCTGTCCAATCCCTTAAGATCCTCTCATCCTTCTAAATTCCAGCAAATATAACGTATCACCTCACAGCTATCAGGATTGGATTCTATCGACCACTGCCCTGCCCATCCCAGCAATATCATTCTTAAGCCTCAGTTTATGCTGCCCACTGTCAACACTAGTAATTTTTGTTTTGTAATGGTCTGACTGACAAATTTCTATCTCTTCCCACCCGTGTTGCTGGTAAAGAGCAACATGTGGATAAATGTGAGGTTATCCATTTTGGTGGCAAAAACAGGAAAGTAGACTATTATCTAAATGGTGGCCGATTGGGAAAGGGGGAGATGTAGCGAGACCTGGGTGTCATGGTACACCAGTCATTGAAGGTAGGCATGCAGGTGCAGCAGGCAGTAAAGAAAGCGAATGGTATGTTAGCTTTCATTGCTAAAGGATTTGAGTATAGGAGCAGAGAGGTTCTACTGCAGTTGTACAGGGTCTTGGTGAGACCACACCTGGAGTATTGCGTACAGTTTTGGTCTCCAAATCTGAGGAAGGACATTATTGCCATAGAGGGAGTGCAGAGACGGTTCACCAGACTGATTCCTGGGATGTCAGGACTGTCTTATGAAGAAAGACTGGATAGACTTGGTTTATACTCTCTAGAATTTAGAAGATTGAGAGGGGATCTTATAGAAACTTACAAAATTCTTAAGGGGTTGGACAGGCTAGATGCAGGAAGATTGTTCCCGATGTTAGGGAAGTCCAGGACAAGGGGTCACAGCTTAAGGATAAAGGGGAAATCCTTTAAAAACCGAGATGAGAAGAACGTTTTTCACGCAGAGAGTGGTGAATCTCTGGAACTCTCTGCCACAGAGGGTAGTTGAGGCCAGTTCATTGGCTATATTTAAGAGGGAGTTAGATGTGGCCCTTGTGGCTAAGGGGATCAGGGGGTATGGAGAGAAG
The DNA here is from genome assembly GCF_028641065.1 of Leucoraja erinaceus. Classification (NCBI taxonomy): domain Eukaryota; kingdom Metazoa; phylum Chordata; class Chondrichthyes; order Rajiformes; family Rajidae; genus Leucoraja; species Leucoraja erinaceus. Next base: position 42,542,447 of record NC_073386.1, read on the forward strand.
GCAAGTACGGGATACTGAGTTGGATGATCAGCCATGGTCATATTGAATGGCGGTGCAGGCTCGAAGGGCCGAATGGCCTACCCCTGCCCCTGCACCTAATTTCTATGTTTCTATGTTTCTAACATGGTCAGGGTTAAGATGGAGATTTGTCAATCAGACCATTACAAATCAAAAATTGCTAGTGTTGAGAGTGTGGAATAATCTGAGGCTATAGATTGCATGGCATGTGCCAAACACGATGTATCACATAGGTGATCACAGTGTAGGCATGCACATGCAGTAGAAGCAAGGATCTGCTGATGCTGGTTTATACCAAAGATAGACACAAAGTGCTGGAGTAACTCAGCCGGTCAGGCAGCATCTGTGGAGAAAATAAATCGGTGGGTGATGTTTCGGGACAGAACCCTTCTGTATACTGGCTGGCTCACCTGCATACCTGTATACTGTGTACCATATACGATCACCATCACCATGTACCATCACAGTGCGATCAAGTGTTCAGGCATGTATTTTAAATGGTTACTTAATGGTAGCAAGGTTTGGGGGAGAAATGAGGGAAAGGAAAAATGTTGACCATTGAGTTCTTTAGTTTAGCTTAGAGGGACCGCGCAGAAACAGGCCCTTCTGCCCGTCGCGCCCGCGATGACCAGCGATCCTTGCACATTAACACTCTCCTACACACACTAGGGCCAATTTTTGCTTTTACCAAGCCAATTTCCCTACATACCTGTGTGACTTTGGAGTGTGGGAGGAAACCGAAGATCTGGGATAAAACCCAGGCAGGTCACAGAGAGAACGCACAAATTCCGTACAGACAGCACCTTAGGTCGGGAGCTAACTCGGGTCTCCGGCGATACAAGCGCTGTTAGGCAGCAGCTCTACCGCTGCGTCACCGTGCCGCCCCAATCGTCTCTATTCTCTTGTCGTATAAACATTTAATTAATTAATTATTTCAAGTGAACCACACCTGACCCTACATTGTGTTCATTTAGTCAGACCCACTCGATTTTAAAAAACAAATAACGAATCAGCTCTTAGTAATCTATTAGTCTTGCTTGTTGCTAATTGAACTTGTTGAGAACTATATTCTGCTCTCTGCTATCTTCCTCTTCCCTCTACCTTTTGTGCTTGTGTTTGGCTCTATTGTGTTCATGTACAGTACTATCTGATCGGATCGGATCGGATAGCATGCAAACAAAAGCTTTTCTCTGTGCCTCGGTACACATGACAATAATAAACCCGCATCTAAAGGTAATTTTAATTACATGCTTCTTGCTGCGCATTGCAACTTAACCCACAGCCTGACCTCAGCGGAGAGGAAACAGCCAGAAGCACTCCAGCCGTCCTGTGTTGTCATCCTGTGATTTGACTTTCAGTAACTGCCCCCACACTCCTTCCTTTCCTGATTACTCACAGATCCACCCCCACTGCCAGCTCCAGGTAGCTCCAATCTGCAGTTAGCTCTCAGGTTCCTCTGTATTCTGTTCAAGCAGGTCTCCATCTGAGCTGTACAGTCCAACTGCTCACACACAAAACACATAGATTTATGTGGATTGGAGGGAGGGGAGCAGAGTGGTGCAGTGGGACAGTGCCTCATAACCCCAGTGACCCCCCGGTTCAATCCTGACCTTGGGTGCTGGCTCCATAGAGTTTGAACGTTCTCCTGGTGAACGTGCATGTTTCCCGTGGGACCTCAAAGTGCCAGAGACCCGGGTTCGATCCTGACTACGGGTGCCATCTGTGCAGAGTTTGCGCTTTCTCCCTGTAACCGCGTGGGTTTCCTACAGGTGCTCTGGTTTCCTCCCACTTCCCAAAGACATGCAGGTTAGTAGGTTGATTGACTTCTGCACATTGTCCCTAGTTTGTAGCATGATTAGCTTCTGTATATTGTCCCTAGAAAATGGGATAACATAGAACTAGTGTACAGGTGATCGGTGATCAGCGTGGGTTCAGTGAGCCAAAGAGCCTGTTTCCATGCTGTATCTAAAACTAAACTAAACTAAACTGATCAGAGGCTTCCAATCTCTAAAACACCCCTCCACCATCACCTTCTGCGTGCAATCAGGAAGCCAATTTTGGATCCCAATTTTATGGATTCATTCTTGAATCTTAAAACAATTATGCAGGCATGAGGATTAAGTTGACTAAGGTGGACTTATAAAAAAATAAATGAAGTAATGTGTAATGATAAATATTTAAATAGATAATTCATAACTCAGAATGAATTCCCTTCTGGAATAAAAAAGAGACGGTTCCATCCGTAACTCCCTGGTCAATTCGTCCCTTCCCACCCAAACCACCCCATCACCTGGTACTTTCCCTTTGAACCGCAGGAAATGCTACACTTGTCGCTTTACCTCCCCCCTCGACTCCATCCAAGGACCTAAGCAGCCTTTCCAGGTGTCAACTGCTCTACATCAGTGAGACCAAGCGCAGGCTTGGCGATTGCTTCGCCCAACACCTCCGCTCAGTTTGCAATAACCAACTTGATCTCTCGGTGGCTCAGCACTTCAACTCCCCATCCATTCCGAATCCAACCTTTCTGTCCTGGGACTCCTCCATGGCCAGAGTGAGTCCCACCGCAAATTGGAAGAGCAGCACCTCATATTTCACTTGGGTAGTTTACACCCCAGCGGTATGAACATTGACTTCTCCAATTTCAGGTAGTCCTTGCTTTCTCCCTCCTTCCCCTCCCCTTTGCAGCTCTCCTACAGCCTACTGTCCCCACCTCTTCCTTTCTTCCCCCCCACATCAGTCTGAAGAAGGGTCTTGACCTGAAACATCGCCTATTCCTTTGCTCCATAGATGCTGCCTCACCCGCTGAGTCTCTCCAGTATTTTTGTTTACCTTCAAATTTTCCAGCATCTGCAGTTCTTTCTTAAACATGGTCTCTTTTGAAAAAACTTCTAAGATACTCTGCCGGTTTGATTAATGTAGAAATGCCATCTCCTCTTTATGTTCTCGGTCCCTAATGAGCCTGGAGGTTGTGGATTCTATGTCCTGGAGGGTTACGTTGACAACCCTGCCCTTCTTTGAACCATGTTAACAACAATATCATATTCCCAAGCGCTAATCAGCATGGTAAGTTCATCTGTTTTACTAATCAGACCTCTTGTGTTAAAATAGATGCAATTTAGCCTAGCGTTCCTCCCATGTACCTTATTAAGTCTATGTCCTGCCCACTGGACTTAGCTTTCCTTTCTGCATGTGGGTGTTAGAGAGTCATAGGGTCATACAGCGTGGAAACAGGCTCTTCGGCCCAACTTGCCCACTCTGACCAACATGTCCCATCTACACTAGTCCCATCTGCCTGCATTTGGCCCATATCCCTCTAAACCTGTCCTATCCATGTGCCTGTCTAAATGTTTCTTAAGCATGGCGATAGTGTGCAAAAAACGTACCCTTCAGGTTCCTATTAAACCTTTCCCCCTCACCTTAAACCTATGTCCTCTGGTTCTCGATGTTCTCATATTCAGTGTCATATGCTCACAAATTAGTAAAAAAATATCCCTTCACCTCAAGCAAGCATCACCGCAAGGATATTTGTCTCCTTTCAGTTCAGCTGCAACCCATCCTGCTTGTACCCACTGATCCACTATGTGAAATTATACCATCTCTTCAGCCGTATGTCTGATCCTCCTATTCCTAAATTCAAGGGAAAGCAGCAAGGAGGTGATTCAGAGATGACAATCTTAGAGGTTCTGCTCTATCATCTATGACCAAGCTTCCTAAATTCATGGAGGAACTAAGAACTGTGGATGCTGGTTTACAAAAAAAGACACAAAGTGCTGGAGTAACTCAGCGGGTCAGGCAGCATCTCTGGAGAACATGGATAGGTGATGTTTTGGGGTTGGGACCTCCCATCCCTCCCCTCAATGAAGCCCACACTCTGAATGCCACATGCTTCAACAATGGTCTGCCTCCCTTGTTAAACACCCAAACTCCACTCAGCTGACTACACCTGAGTTCAGTTGGAAGGATTTCTTTCACAGGAGGCTCCCCATTACAACAGGGCTCATTTCACGTAGCTTGTTCCCCTGAGTATTTGGGTCCCGACCTGAAATATAATTTTTCCGTGTTCTCCAGAAATGCTGACTGACCCGCTGAGTTACTCCAGCACTTTGCATCTTCCTAAATTCATGTTGCAAAAACTCATATTTTTTACCCATAATATTAGAACCAAGGTGAGCTGCAACCTCCGTCTGTTCACCCTCCCTCATTAAAGTGCCCTGCAACCATTGTGAGACATCCATGACCTTGCCAGCAGGAAGAGTCGTTTTGCAGTGCGATGTACACTGTTTTCCTGCCTAGCTACCCATACCCTGCCCAGTCACTCATTGCCTCTCTGATTGTATTTCCTCAAGATTTCAGGGTGATCTCATCTTAAAAACGTGTTTGTCACCCAAGCTTAGTATAGTTTAATTTATTATTGTCACATGTACCGAAATACAGTGAAAACTTTTTTGTTGCGTGCTATCCAGTCAGCAAAGAAACTATATGTGATTACAATCAGTGTACAGATACAGGATAAAGGGAATAAAGGTGTGGATTTTCACATTTTTGTACCTCTTGCCCGATGGGAGAGGGGAGAAGAGGGAGTGACCAGAGTGAGACTGGTCCTTGATTTATGCTGGTGAACTTGCAGTGGGACAGCCCCAGTCACAAGGGGTCACAGTTTAAGGATAAGGGGGAAATCTTTTAGGACCGAGATGAGAAAAACATTTTTCACACAGAGAGTGGTGAATCTCTGGAATTCACTGCCACAGAAGGTAGTTGAGGCCAGTTCATTGGCTATGTTTAAGAGGGAGTTAGATGTGGTCCTTGTGGCTAAAGGGATCAGGGGGTATGGAGAGAAGGCAGGTACAGGATACTGAGTTGGATGATCAGCCATGATCATATTGAATGGCGGTGCAGGCTCGAAGGGCCGAATGGCCTACTCCTGCACCTATTTTCTATATTTCTATGTTTCTATGTCACATCTCGACAGGGGTGGAAAACCCGGGGGGGCCAGAGGGGTTTTGAGAGGTGGGGGACATCCCCCCAAGTTTTTGTGATCCCGATTTTTAAATCTCCGCTTTCCGCAAGGTAGTGGGGATGGGACTGAAGATAGTGCGCGGTGATTGGAGGAGTGAGATGTGGCACAGACTTGCGCCTCATCCACAGCCAGGATCGATCCCGGCCGGGTCTCCGGCACTGTCCCGTCCCCTCCCGAGTGCCCCTCCCCCCACAGGTGGCCAAAGACGTCGGCAGTCAGACGCGAGCTGTACCCCCAGGCCCACAGCCTGTGCAGAGAAACAGCCCTAAACCCAGCTCAACTCTGCCTGTCCCGCCAGGTTAACCTCCATGGGCTTGCGGGAAATATGGCCAGCGCGGAGAAGCAGCGCTGGTGTCCCGTCAGTCCAGACAGGGCTGTAGTTAACCCGGTGAGACAGGCAGAGTTGAGATTGAGCCTCCAAAGCCTCGCGCGTGTGTGTCTGTGTGCGCATGCGCGCGCGGCCGGCAAAAAATTGTGTCCCGTCCCCTCCATGTTTTGATAGCGAGTTCCGCTCTTGCATCTCGAGGTCTGAAACCTGCTGGTCGGTGCGGGCTCAGTGTGTCGAAAGGCTTCTTTCTGTGCTGTGTCTCTCTTAAGTCACTCTAAATCACTAGGCCCTATCTCCAGCGATACCAGTGGTTCACCATCAGTCCTGGTTTACCATCCCCCCGGCTTATGTCTCTTTATAAAAAGAGATCCTGGGTGATTTTTACCCTGCATTCCGTGCCAGCTACGTAAATATTGCAATAACTTCCTCAGTTGCATAGTGCTTTCAGACACCTTGAGCGTTCCTGCGACACTGCGATGCTGCCTGACCTGCTGAGTTACGCCAGCACCTTGTGCTTTATTTTCTCCCTCAGGAATGTTCCTGTGATAAGGAGCACTCCCCTCAACATTGCATTGGTGAGAAAGAAGAGCCTCCTCAGTTTTGAACTGGGGTGACTGAAGCTGGATAATATAAATAGCAAGGCGACAAGACAGCATGGGGAGCTGTGTGTGTCTGCACTCTCCCTCTTTCAATTCCCACCGTATCCATGGGAAACACCTTGGGCCAACGTTGGACTGCGGCAGTGTGTTCTCTGGCCTCGCGACTCCCTCATTGTTTTGCCTCCTTTATTGTGCAGCACAAAGACACAAGGTGACAGAGTTCACGTTCGCACTGCAAGGCTTTCTGCCATTCGCTGCCTTCTCTCGTGCTCTGTGGCAACACTTGGCTGCCATGGCAATGGAATGCCACTTCCCGACATGTGCCGAGCTTACGTGAGCCCCCGCTGGGTTTGCATCAGTCGCCGCAGACACTGCAGCCTTGACAGTGCAGCCCCTCCATGAAGGTAATGCTGGAAATCATCAGAAAATCTGGGCACGTTTATAATATGGAAGAGCTTTACAGACTGGGAAAGCGTGCTGGGAAATGAGGCCAAACATAACCAACATATCTTAAAGGTCATATCAGAAGAGGCGCCAATTGGATTGGATCATCATTAAAGAATATTATGACAATAGTGACAGAGAAATGCCTCCTTCACTGAGTTAAAGGCTTAGACATAGAAATTAGGTGCAGGAGTAGGCCATTCGGCCCTTCAAGCCTGCGCCGCCATTCAATATGATCATGGCTGATCATCCAACTCAGTATCCCGTACCTGCCTTCTCTCCATACCATCTGATCCCCTTAGCCACAAGGGCCACATCTAACTCCCTCTTAAATATAACCAATGAACTGGCCTCGACTACCCTCTGTGGCAGAGAGTTCCAGAGATTCACCACTCTCTGTGTGAAAAAAGTTCTTCTCACCTCATTTTAAAGGATTTTCCCCTTATCCTTAAGCTGTGACCCCTTGTCCTGGACTTCCCCAACATCGGGAGCAATCTTGGTGGTAGGGTGGAAAGGGTGTGATTGTACTCAAGGCCATGGTGAAGAACAGACAAGAAAAGGACAAATTGCAGCAGAATAAGGAATGCGAGAACCCATGTGAGAGCACAATGGCAGCATGTGTCACCTAGAGTCCTGCCAGTGGACAGAGATGACATTGACAGGGAAGTTCAGAGGGGGAATTATAATGGGAATTATGTGCTACAGAGAATGATCCCAGGAATGAGTGGGTTAACATATGACGAGCATTTGATGGCACTGGGCCTGTACTAGCCGGAGTTTAGACGAATGAGGGGGTACCTCATTGAAATGAAATAGTGAATAGTGAAAGGCCTGTATTGAGTGGAGGTGGAGAGGATGTTTCCTCTAGTGGGAGAGTCTAGGACCAGAGGTCATAGCCGCAGGATTAATGAAAATTCCTGTAGGAAGTAGAGGAGGAATCTCTCTAAAAGCTGCAGAGGCACTGGCGATTACAAATATCTGCCTGCCTTAAAGAGTAATGATGGCAATCAGGCGCTTTGGGATTAGATAGCAGGGTTAAAAGAAGCTCACAGACTAACCAATGATGACCTTCACTCGAAAGTGCCATCTGCGGAATAGACATCTCCACCATCCCGTTACCAAGATGGAACATGGGTCATGCGAAAGGGCCTACTAATGACCAAAAGTTGAATCATTTTAAGAGAGTTCTAAAAATATAAACTCGATGGAGAAAAGGAGGTCACTTTCGGCTGGCTTGAGGAAAAGTCAAATCCCTTAACCTTTGTGGAGAAAGTATATTCGATGTGTTCCAGGTAGAAATCAGAAGAGAGCCTCAGAGGTCCAGTGGCATCTCCAACAAAGTGGTAGCAAGGACTGGAGGAAGATCCAGAACCTCACCTGAAAGGACTGTGCATGTACTGTATTACAGTGCAACTTATGGACAGAGCAGCAGGGACAGCTGAATGGGGATAGTCCTAGGAATTGGTTGAGAACTGCCATCACTCACGCTAATTCCACTATTCAGATGGTTGAAATAGTGTATGATTCAGAGGACAATAACCATGGGGAGGCAAGTGTGGTGAGGAGAATAATAAGAGTCTGCGGGAAAGAGACATAGGTGTAGGTGTCAGCAGAGGTGTAGCAAAATGAGGGAACTGTGCAGCAATAGGAACTATATGAACTATTCCTAGGGGGTATGTGTTTTAATTGTGGGATTATTTGCCAGGGAAAGTAAATCATCTGACACCAATCAAGGAAAGGACTACAATGTCTCACCAATATTAACTGCTGGTGGGAATTGGAAGTTGCCAGAGTTTTGATTGATGATGTGGAGATGTTAAATATGTTTCAGCTTTCACATTTGTCTTCCAGCATTCCTGCCAATCAAAAGCCTTAAGGGTTTGAATAATTTCCTTGAGATGTGTGTGGTTGTGTTTTACTCTCCGTTTGGATTTTTGAGTGAAGACTTTGTGTTTGAAATGTGTGAATGGTTCGTAAGTTTTAAAATGTTGCAATTTATGATTTCCACTTGAGTGAATGAATGTGAAAAACTATTATTTGTTTGTTAAATCAGTGTTGGAAGATATTTTAATATTTACCCCGCGCTCAACAAGAATAAGATGTGACTAAATGTACGATTTTACTGCTTTATATGAAACAGATTTACAGGACCTCGTGTCTTAGGAGGCAGTATCACTTCAAGAAGTTGTGTGTGTTGTCCGTTGTGTGTGAGGAATCACCCATTCTTTTTTTCTTCTTTGGATTATGTGTTAGAAGTTTTCACTGTGGAAATCTGTTTATTCTTAGTTTAATCAGTTATTTTTGTATTTCCTATAGAATTCATTTTATAGGTTCAACATTGGTAAGTGGAATCCAAGTGGAATCCAATAACATAGAACATTGAGCAGTACAGCACAGGAAGAGGTCCTTTGGCTCACAATATCTGTTTCGAATATGATGCTACATTAGGCTAATCTTTAGGCATTATTATTATTATTATTATTATTATTATTATTATTATTATTAGACATAAGCATATGTGAAAATTGAGATTGCAACATTTCAGAAAGAAATTGGCGTTTGGGGAAATTGTTGCTCCATGTATATTGGGAAACATTTACATATTTATATTGGGAATTTGAAATTGGTATTTTTGGAGATATAAATTGGAACAATTGGGGAGTAAACTTAAAGTTTTTTTTCTTAATAAAACTATATTTCCAAATGATTAAAAGATGTGCAAGAATGACTAATTTTATGTTTTTGAGTTATTTAGGGAAAGCTTGCTTTGATTGATCAGTGTGTGTATTGGTGTAGGGAGGTAGATTGCCCTTCATGGGCGACTATTGCATACTTTGGCCAGGTATGAAAGCAAATAATTTCACTGTGACTTGCCACATGTGACAATAAAGTAATTAAGTTAAAAAAAACTAACGGTATTAACATGCAATACCCAAATTTTAATATAACACCCAACCATTGTATTTCTCTCTTCCTCCCTCCCAACTCCCCTCTCTTTCCTGTGACTACTCCCCCCTCATCCCATAAGCACCCATTCTCACTTCCTCCCACCCTCTCCCCCTCCCCCATGCTCTCCCATCTACATCGCTCCCTCTACTTTTGCATTTTATTCCTCTTCTCTCCATATCTGACACTCTTTGGTCTCTTATTACTCCTTTTCGCCTCCTTTTGTCCCCCCTTGACACCCTTTTGTCTCCCTTTCATCTCAGTCCACCCATCTGCCAATCCACCTATCACTCAAAAATGCGTAGCTGTCCAAATGTACCTGTCCATATGATTTTGAAACATTGTGATAGTACCTGCCTCAACTACCGCCTCTAGCAGCTTGTTCCATTTACCCACCACCTTTTGTGTAAAAAAGTTACCCTTGTTAAATCTTTTAAAATCTCGGTAAATCCCCACCCCCCCTCACAAATATCTGTCCTCTGGTTTTTCATTCCCCTACTTTGGGTAAAAGATTGTTTTTCCAATCCAATCCCTGGATGGTTGGCTAAGATTCTGGATTTTCCACAATTTTAAAGACGTCTGATCACTTCTCAGGCTTTTATCCTCTAGAAAAGAATAAGCCCAGACCTTTAAATCTGGACATCGCCTCTTTCCCGCACTCTCCGATGGGTCTACTGTGAGGAGTGGCTGCCAGGTTGAGGTGCAGTTCAACAGTTGCATGTCCAGGTGCAGCTCGACAACTGCAGTTGCAGCAGAAGCGCTGCATGTCCAGCTGCAGCAGGACAGCCACAGGTTCAGGCGCAGCTCAACAACTGCAGGTGCAGCTGCAGCCCACAGCTGCATTACCCACAAGGGTGAGAGGTGTCAGCAGCAGCCATGTTGCAATTTTCCCCACAGCTGGCAGAGAAGCGTGAACAATACCCGGAAGATGATGTGTTCGTGCATGTATTTCCAGCTGGGGAATTTGCTCCGTCAATGTGACTTGCCAACATCCCGATACCACACACACAGCAACGGTTCAAGCCTTAGACTGCACAGAGCACGTTCAGCGTGGGCCATGAACTCTGGTCCTGCCAGTTACTCCCACACACACAGGGCCACATAGGGGGATTTGAGAGAGAAAAGCAAATCATAATGTTACACCAGCCAGCCTGCGGGGAGAGGAACAGAACTCCAGGTCCATGAATGTTTATCAGAATGAATTGCAACATGCCAGGTCAAAGAGGATAAAGACCCCAGTGGGAGGGGCTGCACTGAGTGAGGGCCGCACTGTGGGAGGGGCTGTAGAGGGATTCCATTTCTATATGTTTTTTTAACAGAGGTCCTCAGAGTGCTGGTGATGGTGAGTGAGGGGTTACTCAACACATGCCTTTGGTGGATGGTGTATCAGTCAGTCAGATTGGTAGTTGACCATGTGATGTAGGAGTAGAGTTAGGCCATTCAGCTCATCAAGTCTACTTCACCATTCGATCATGGCTGACCTTTTTTCTACATCAATCCCATTCTCCTGCTTTCTCCCTGAAACCTTCAAAGCCATTACTAACCAAGACTCAGCTTTAAAAATACCCAATGACTTAGCCTCGTCTGCTATCTGTAGCAATTAATTCTACAGATTCACCACCCCTTAGTAAAGCAATCCTTCCTCACCTCCACTTTAAAGGTATGTCCTTTTATTCAGAAGCTGTGCCTACAACTGAAACATCCTTTCCACATCTACTCTATCTCGACCTTTCATTATTAGGTAGGTTTCAATGCAATCCCCCTCATCCTTCTAAACCCCAGCCAGTACAGCCCCAGAGACTTCAAATACTTCTCATACATTAATCCAATCATCCCCGGGATCATTTTCGTAAATCTCCTCTGGACCATCTCCAAAGCCAGCACATCCTCCCCAGATATGGGGCCCAAAACTGCTCACAATACTCGAAACGTGGCCTCACAAGCGCCTGTTAAAGCCTCAGCTTTACATCCTTTAAGTTGGTAAGTATTTCCGATCTTCACAATCCTGGAACAGAGATTAGGTTTTATTTTGAAGGCTTTCCTAAATGGAAAATATGGCTTTAGTGTGTGAGACAGTTTGCAGTACATGGGACACCACCGGGCTTGCACTATGTGGGTGACCAGCCGGCAGGGAATGGGAAGCAGGCAGGCAGTTCCACACACCTCACTGCTGGTTGGGTCCCACCTGGATTGGAGCTGGTCCAACATCCTGGCTGGGGTGTTCGCTGTGGGAGTGAGATTCAGAGTAGAACTACAGGGGAGTGAGATTCAGAGTAGATGTACAGTCGGGGAAAGGTGGGGAGAAGGGGTTTCAGTCAAATATAGTAGGGATACTAGTCAAGTGGTGAGAACAGCCATGGATAGAAAGCACACAGGGAGAATGTAGGGTTAACCTGCATTTATTTTAATACAAGGAGACTGACTGGTAAGGCAGATGAACTGAGAGCATTGATCAGCAGGTGGGATTATGATATTGTTGCTGTCAGAAAGTCATGGTTGAAAGAACTGCAGGACTGGCATCTGAACATTTCCCAGGTGTGAAGTCTCCAGCTGAGAGAGGAGGGGGTTATGAAAGAGGAAGAGGTATTGCTGTATGGATTTAGGAGTCCTTTACTGCAACACTGAGGGAGGATATTTTTAGAAAGCTCCTCAAATGAGGGTGAAGCTTGCGAACATAAAGGAGGGGCAGAGCTAACTTTTTTGGCAATATATTGCAGTCCCCCTTATAGTCAGTAGGAGGTATAGGAGCAGATATGTGGACAAATTATAGTGAGGTGTAAGAACAGCAAGATTTTGGCCGTAGGGGGTTTCAACTTCCCCAATATTCACTGGAGTCTGCTTAAGGTGAAAAGAAAAGAGGACATTGATTTTGTTCAATTAATTAGGAAAAGGTTTGTGTGTCAGTATAAAGATAGCCTGTCTGGATAAGGGGCAGCTTTGGATGCAATCTTGGGTAACATAGGAGGAGCAAAAGATTGAGGTGTCAACATTTTGGTGATAGTGACTGAGAATCTGTAGGTTTCCCAGTAGTTATGGAAGGGGAGAAGTCAGAACTTCTGGCGGAACTCAGCAAGTTAAGTAGCAGTTTAATTTAGTTTGGTTTAGTTTAGAAATACAGCGCGGAAACAGGCCCTTCGGCCTTCTGTGTCCATGCTGACCATGACCCCCGTACACCAGCACAATCCTATATACTAGGCACAACTGAAGCTAATTAACCTACAAACCTGTACGTCTTCGGAGTGTGGAAGGAAACTGGAGTACCTGGAGAAAATCCACGCAGTTACAGGGAGAACGTACAAACTCTGTACAGACAGCACCTGTAGTCAAGATCGAACCCGGGTCTCTGGCACTGTAAGGCAGCAACTCTACCCATGTGCCACTGACCTGTAGGGTCAGTGGTTAGTGGGTGGTGGGGAGGGAAGGATAGACTCTCTGTGTAAAGCTGATGGTGTATTATATCATTTAAAACTGTGTACCCTGTGTGTGAGCTGAAGACCACTGCTTTGAACCGAGGAGGTGTTTCCGAGGCGCCCTCTGGTGAGTAATGCTGGAACTGCCCCTGCTGCATCTCAAGGGCACAAAGCCCACGATCGTTGGGTTGAAGATGTTCTGGTTGGGCTGCTCCAAGGCCTGGCCAATCTGGCCATCTGCGAGTGGCGGAGCCAGGTGGAAGAGGGCTCTACCCGAGCCGGCTGCCTGCCCTTTTTCCGGTTACGTCCGTGCCTGGGTGTGTTTGGAAAGGGACTGCGTGCTGTCCATGGGCGCCCTGGGGGATTTCCAGGACCGCTGGACGCCGCGGGGGGTGGAATGTATCCTTGACAAGGATTGTCTCCTAGTTGTTTAATAATGAGTATATTTGATATTTAAAATTATTTGTTTTGCTTTGTACTATGGTGGTGGGTTGTTGGTATTGTTTTGTATTGAACATATTATTCTTGTAAATAATTGATTAAAATAAAAAATAAAAATGTCCACTAATACGCTGCAGAAACACCCCTATTTTCTTCTGTTAAATCCACCCAAAACTGTTCCCAGTTTTCCAGACATTTCTCCCTTTTTCTAACACAACCTATGTCCGGAGTTGCTCCAAGTCCTGTTCACCAGCATAGATTCCTGTGGAAATCCTAATGCAGTTTTCAAATTATAATCCTTGGTTTCACATCCTACCCCTCCCCCCATACCTTGTCATATGTGGCACGGGGTCAAATGTACAGTCGTAGCACCTTAGAATGAGATACATAGGTGCCTCGCAAAAGAGTTCATTGTTGTTGCTACACTCGAGCTAATTGAAGCCCCTGGGGCAAAAAAGGGAGCAGCCAACATTATTCCCGAGTTTAAATGTCAATAATAAGCTTGATCGGAACCACCCTGCCTGAGGGCATCTGTTGTCGGCCCTGTTTTGTCCTGGTCTTTTCTTGCTTCCAGGCTCTCCCTCCCCCCACAATCAGTCTGTTCCCAACCCGGAACATCACCTGTTCATTTTCTCCAGAGATGCAGCCTGACCCACTGAGTTACTCCAGCATTTTGTGTCTAACTCCAGAGGTCAATCCTGGCTGTGGGTGCCTTTATTTGTATCTTCCAACATCTCACATATGGAAAAGATCGCATGGGTTCTAGAACAGTCTATAAATTCTAGACCAGTCCTCAGCAAATCCCGAGGGTAGCCCCAACAGGTTCCAGATGCTAGGTTTTAGAATGGTTCCGATAGGTTCAAGATCAGCTCCTCGTGGACTTGGGAACAGTCCCCATAGACATCAGGGCAGGCCCCCATCGGTTCTAGAACAGCTCACGGCAGCACCTGATTCTACAACAGTCCCAACAAAATCTAGAGCAGTTCCGTGCTTTCTTGGTCATTCTTGTGGATTTCAACAGATTCATTGCCCAGGAAGTAGTCCTTATAGATTAGAGAACAGCTGCCACAGATTCTAGAAGAGACCTCGTTAATTCCAGAACCATCCCCATGGATTCCACAACAGTTCTTCTGGATTCAAAGAGATTCTGGAACGACTCCCAGGAACTCCAGATCTGTTCCCATGGATTCCAGAACAGTTCCTATGGATCATAGAACAGTTTCCATAGATACCAGGTTAGCTGCTGTAAATTCTAGAGCAGATCGCAAAGATTAGGAGGTAACAAATATAAGCCGTTGTTTAAGAAAGGAGGGAGATACAACACATGGATCACGAGATGGGGGAGCAGGGAAATGCTGGAATTTATCACTTGGTGTTCATAATCTTTCAGACAGTTGCGAGTAAATAAGACAGCACTGCAGGTGAAAGTGCTGCAATAGGGGAAGGTAAAGGGCCTGTCCCCCTTGGGCGTCATTTGCGTGTCACGCAGATTTTGTACATCCTAAAATCCTGGGGCGCCGCGCGTGACTGCGCGTCACTGCCTATGTACACCAGCTGCACAGCGGCTCAGAGGAAAGCGCGCCAGAGGGCCATTAACAACGCCCAGAGGATTGTCGGCTGCCCTCTCCTTACCTTGGAGGACTTACACAGTTCCCGCTGCACCAAAAAATCCCAGAGCATCATAAAGGACATTTCCCACCCCGGACACTCCCTGTTTGAACTGTTGCCGTCAGGCAGACAGTACAGATATACAAGGACAACGACGAACAGATTAAAAAACAGTTTTTACCCCACTGCTATAAAAGCACTAAATGTAGCCGCCAAGGAACGCAGGGGCGATACAGACTAAGGGACTGTGGTAACTGTGGAATCGACAGAAGGATGGAGGGTTGGGTGTTTATGCGTGCTATTTTCGTGATATTTATTTAGTTGTTTATCTTTTAATATTTTACCTTGTATGTATCGTTAGCTTTTAGAAATGTTTGAATGGTGCACTGACTGGCTGACATTTTTAAATTTCATTGTACATGGTTCATGTTACAATGACAATAAAGAAACTATATTCTATTCTATTCACTCACTATGCACGCGTAATGCACACCATCACGTGCGTGGCACAACATGCGCGTCATGCGTTGTGACGTGTAAATGATGTCACATAAATGACGTGCAAATGACGCCCAAGTGGGACAAACCCTTAAGTTACAACTGTGTTAGGCAGGAACTGGGCAAAGTATATTGGGAGAAACTGTTTGAGCGTATATCCACATCTGACATGTGGAAGTATTTTCCTGTTGAACAGAGTTCAGGACCAGCATGTTCCCACGATGATGAAAGATAAGGACAGCAAGGCTCAGGGAACTTGGGTGAAAAAAGATGTCGTATGTTTGAATAAAAATAAAGTATATCAAAAGCAGAAATCAGCCGAGGATATCGAGGAATATATAGGAAGCAGGAAAGTACTTGAATACATATAGGAGGCTAAATGGGCAGGAAATGGCCTCGCCAAATAGGATTAACGAGAATGCCAAGCCATTTTAGTGATATATTAGGAGCAAGAGTGAAAGCAAAGATCCACTCAAGGAGCAAGGAGGGAATCGATGCCTGGAGCTGGAGGAAGTTGGTGAGGTTTTCATGAATACTGCATCAGTACTCACCTAGGAGAATGACATGGATAATGGGAGCTAAGGGAAGGGTATGTTGATATTCTAAAACATGTCAGTTTTAAGAAGGAGGAGGTGCTATGCCTCTGGAAAAACATTAAGATGGATATATCCCCAGGTGCTGATGGGGTCTGTGGGTGGCCAGCCATGAGATTGTTGGGGCTATAATCTTCCCCAAGTTCCCTCTACTTCATATGTTTCTCCGCGGTAAAACCATGAGAAATATTAATCGAGGACCTTGCCCATCTCCTGTGGGTCCACACATAGGTGACCACTTTGCTTTTTCAGGAGCCCTATTTTTGCTGCAGTTACCTTTTTTCCTTTAATTCATCCTTCCTGCTTCCAGCCTGTCAGGTATTCTAAGAACTACTTATGCTTCATGAAATGCCCTCCGTTCCTTAAAACCATTGTAAATACAGGCTTAGACAACCCAACCTTTCCTCATCTTTCTCGCCATACCAGGAATTGGTCATGGGAACCATCAGGACACTTCCTCTGGGATGGGATAAATTGGAAATGGTGGGATAGAAGAATGGATCCAAACATGGGTGAGCTCTTTATTGGACACTCCGTGCAGCCAGCAGTGGTGGCTCTGAATGTGCACTCAGTTACCTTTGAATTCCCCATCCTACTCCCACCTGCTCTCTGTCTTCAACCTCTGACTTTGCTTCAATGAAACTCAGTGTGGGTTTGAGGAAAAGAGCCTGATTGATCTGGTTACCAACAACCCTTGGCACCTTAAATTGAAGACGTACAGGTTTGTAGGTTAATTGGCTTGATATAAGTGTAAATTGTCCATAGTGTGTAGGATAGTGTGTGTGCATGGGGATCGCTGGTCGCTGTGGATTCTGTGCGCCGAAGGGCCTGTTTCCACGCTGTATCTCTAAACTTGATATTGAATGAACTATTTTTTTCTCCTTTCAAAGACGTCTTTCTCTTTTATATTATTTCTATGTTTGTTTTCGGTCTTCAAAGGCAGGTTTCTAAGTAATTATTACTCTGACTTTGGTCACCACCGTATCACGGACATTCCCACTGTTCTCTCTATCCTTACCCCTCTCTGCAGCTTCTAATATACTCCTTTCTTTACTTTTCTGGTTCTGATATATAGCCATTGACTTGCAATATTAACTCCATTTCACCTCCCCATGAATGCCGACTGACCTGACCTGACATGTGCTTCCAGCATTCTGCTTTTATTTCAGTGGAAGTATTTTGGGAATAAGAAGATTTCAAACCTCCTGAGAAGCCCATAGCTTCAGTCAGAATCATTGCTTCAATATTGCTGAGTGATCCTGGATTACCTGTGTATATCCCTTTATGATTAAAATCAGAATAAATGCATAATTAGACAACCCACACTGTAGCGTGTAGATCCATGCTAGACAGGGTGAGGAGATCAACACACAGGGAACTGCAGATGTTGGAATCTCGAGTAAAGATGCTGGAGTAAGTCAGCAGGTCAGGCAGCATTTATGGAGAGAATGGATGGGCGACAATTCAAGTCAGGATTTTTCTCCCGACTCACTAAGAAGATGTAACTTGTTGAAACTACAAACTATGCACGTGAAGTAGTGCGACTGAATGCTATAGATGGGGAGGTGTGGTCAGAGGTTGTGACTGTTAAGATGATGTCGCAGAACATCAAAAAATAATCTAAAATGCAGAATAATATTACACAAGATTACAAGAATCGGTTATATTGTGTAATCTGAGGGCAATATATTAATCAGCACTATTCATCAGACCTCGGGGCTGAGAAGAGCTTTGGTCATAAGGCCACACTGTAGGGAAGGCTGTGATGTCTTCGCTGGCCCTATTAATTAGCATATAGGTCAAGTCAGATGGAAAGACGTACCTTCAGATTTGGCAGGGAACTAGAGCACCCGGAGAGGGAGACCCACATCGTCACAGTGAGAATGTGTAAACTCCACATGGACAGTGTCCAAGGTCAGAATTGAACACAGGTTTAAGGAAAATAATTTGCAGGTATTTGTTTGCGACTCTAGACTCACTACTGCGGTTGGCTCTTTACCCAGTCTCCTGGGTTCGGGGTAATTAATGGTTTAAAACATTTGCTGTCATCACAGCAGCTGTGACATCTACAGAAAGAGTCAATTAAAAGAATCTACTGTTCTCCCATCACATCATATCTCAGTTTAAAACATTCTCTCAGTCAGGAACACATTCCCCTTCCTATTTCTCCACCCCCAGCCGTCTGCCATGTGCATGCAGTGAGATGCTGACAATGAATCACGCCACATACCATTACTCAACATGCTCAGCATCCTTTATGACTGTGTCACTGGCTTCATTGCTGAGAGGGTTGATGTTGTATTTCATAAGTATTGTGAAATATAGGGTGAGTGGTTTAATGTATTTATAAATGGATAAATCCTCAAGCCAAGATGAAGATGGATGCCGACTCGAAAAGTCACCTGTTCCTCGCTCCAGAGATGCTGCCTGACCCGCTGAGTTGTTCCAGCATTTTGTGGCTGGATGGGATGAAAGTTGTCCCAAGCTGTGAACAAAACCATGTACCTGTAGGAAGTTCTGGAGAGTAGAAACAAGGAACTGCAGATGTTGGCGAACACACAAAAAGACACAAAATTGTTGGAGTAACTCAATAGGACAGGAGAACATGCATAGGTGACATTTTGGGTCGAGACCCTTCTCCAGATGTTGGGATTGTTGCTGAGTGGGAGGGAGGATTATGTGTTGAGAGAGGGTGAGATTGGAGTGCGTGATGGGGTGTAGAGAAGTCGTCAGTTGATCTCACGCTGGCAGTTGGAAATGAAAAGGTCCAGGGAGTGTAAAAGGCCGGCAAGGAGGGGGGTCCAAGATGAGGAGGAATATTGTAGATGGGAGAAGGGGGTCATCACTGGGAGGTCTCCTTCCCATAGTAAAATACACAGAGGTAGAGGCAACGGAAGAAGAGAAAAAGGGCCCCAAACTCATTGAGGTGTGGGCAGAGGTACAATGGTAAGGCCTCTGTGGAGGACTGACCATTCTGCATCTGAAAGAGGGAGGTCAGGGTGGATGGAGAAAATAAGAGAGCGCCGGTGGATGGGATCAGGAAGTTCTGGAGTCTTTGACTAGTCTTCCAATCCACCCTACAACAGAGCTGCTGGAGGACTGGCGACATTCTATCGTTGTTTAGAGAGGGTGGAAGGGGTGAACTGTGCGGTTACAGGTCAGTGAACTTCACTGATGTACAAATGATCAGAATCCATTCCAACGATCATCATTTTTCATTCAGAAAGGCCCAGATCAAGCAGAGACAGTCATCTTGGATTTGTTCAGTGAAGGTTGTGTCTGATTAAGTTGATTGAAGAGATAATGAAGGATGTCTTTAAACTGGAATGGGTTCAAAAAAGATTTACCAGGTTATTACTGGGACCGGAGGTTTGATTGATGAGGAAAGACTGGGTAGGCTTGTGTCCCTGGTGCATCAAGAGGTGGAGTTGTGACTATGAAGTGGTTTACTAAATGATAAGGGGCATAGATGAGGTGAATAGCCCCAGAATTGGGAAGTCTAAAACTCGAGGTTTAAGATGAGGGGGAAGAAAGAGACCTGAGGCGCATGTTTATCACAGAGGGGTTATGCATATGAAACGCGCTGCCAAAGGAAGTGGCAGCCAAGAGTACAATGATGACATTTTAAAGACTTTTGGACAGGTGTATGGATAGGCATGTTGGAGGGATATGAGCCAGGCACCGTCAAGTGGGTCTACCCCAGGTGTGCAGCTTGGCCTGGATGGAAGAGTTGGACGGCAGGGCCTACCTCTGTGCTGTATAGGTCCATAACTCAATAATGCCATGACTCTATAACGAAGGGGAGGCTAAACTGGATTCAGCCAGGACAACACAAAAGAGATACTGACCGACTTCAGGAAGCGAAGCGGTCGGTACACATACCCCAGTTTGCATTGATGGTGCCAAAGTAGAGATGGTTAAAACGTCAAATTCCTCGGAGTCAATATCACCAACAACATCATATTCCGTTTGGGGAGTCTGCACCCCGGGGGCATGAACATCGAATTCTCCCAATTTTGTTAGTCCTTGCTGTCTCCTCCCCTTCCTCAGCCCCCCTGCTGTCTCCTCCCATCCCCCAGCCTTCTGGCTACTCCTCCTTTTCCCTTTCTTGTCCCCACCCACCCCCGCCCCCGATCAGTCTGAAGAAGGGTTTCGGCCCGAAACGTTGCCTATTTCCTTCGCTCCATAGATGCTGCTGCACCCGCTGAGTTTCTCCAGCTTTTTTGTGTAATCACCAACAACTTCTCCTGGACCAGCCATATTGAAGCAACGAACAAGAAAGCACACCAATGTCTCTACTTCCTCAGAAGGCTTAGGAAGTTTGGCATGATTCCTACAACTCTCACCAATGTCTACAGATCCAACATAGACAGCATTTAATCAGGATGCATTTGGTTTGGGAACAGCTCCATCCAAGACTGCAGGAAATTGCAGCAAATTGTAGATGCAGCCCAGACCATCGCACAAACCAACCTCCCTTCTATTGACTTCCATACCTCACGCTGCCTCGGCAAGGCCAGCAGCATAATCAAGGACAAGTCCCTGGCTCTCTGGCCACTCCCTCTGCTCATCTCTCCCATAGGCAAAAGGTACAGTATAAAAGTGTTAAAATGCACACCACCAAATTCGGGGACAGTTTCTTCCCAGCTGTTATCAGGCAACTAAATCATCCTACCATGACCAGAGAGCAGTGCTGAACTACTATCTAGCTCTTTGATGACCCTCAAAATATTCTTGAACGGACTTTGCTGGCTTTACCTTGCACTAAACGTTATTTCCTTATCATGTATCTACACACTGTAAATGGCTTGATTGTAATCATGTAATATCTATTACTGACTGGTTAGCACGCAACACAAGCTTTTCACTGTTCTTCGGTACACGTGACAATAAACTAAACACAACTGAACTAAACTAAACTGGATTTAATCTCAGCTAACTGACTGGAAACAAAGTGTTGTGGATGGATTTGAGTTGTTACCAGTGGAGTTCCCATAACTCATCATTCAGTCCTTGCTTTTAATCAAAACTACAAATGATTTAGATCTACTGTAAATGTGGGGGCATGATAAAGAAGCTTGCAGGTAGAGTCTTAGAGTTGTATAGCATTGGAACAGGCCCTTTGGCCCAACTTGCCCACACTGACTAACATGTCCCATCTATACTTGCCTGCATTTGGCCCATATCCCTCTAAACCCATTCTATCCATGTACTCACATACTGTGATGTGACTGGCTAGCACACAAACATAGTTATTCACTGCATTGTGACAATAATAATCTAATACGGCAGCACGGTGGCGCAGCGATAGAGTTGCTACCTCACAGCACCAGGTTCAATCCTGACTACCGGTGCTGTCTGAACAGAGTTTGTACGTTCTCCCTGTGACCGTGAGGGGTTTCCCCAGGTGCTCTAATTTCCTTCCTCATTCCAAAGACATACAAGTTTGTAGGTTAATTGGCTTTGATAAAAAATAGTAAATTGTCCCTAGTGTGTAGGATAGTCCTTGTGTACGGGGATCGCTGGTCGGCACGAACTTGGTGGGCTGAAGAATCTGTTCACTTGCTAAACTGAACTAAAACTAAATACCAATATTGATATTCAGAATCCCAAACCACACAGATTAAATCCCAGCCATTGTCTGAAGAATGTCACTGCATTGTTGTAGATTTAGTCACTGTGTGGGTTAAATTGTTGCTGGTTGGTCAGGCAGTATTGACGTAACAGGCCCAAATAGTTTATGAAAAAACATTTTTGTACCAACTGCATTTCTGCTGTTGAGCTGCAGCTGAATGCAAGGGGTTTTATCACTTTTGTTCCAAAATGTATACTTTTCACGCAATCAATATGGATCTAAAAAAAATAGAATAATTTTTATTTACACAAAAGTAACATTGCTCTTCACTGTGTAATGTGGGGATATTGGCACAGGGTGAATTGAGCCTAAAACTCTCCTCCTCCGACTGAAAATGGATGACTAGTCCTTTAGATTTAGACTAGTCCTTGACAAGGGGGTGAAAGACCTGCATGGTCTCACCACTCTGACCCATGGTGGGTGCAGCATCCAGCGTTTCCAAGTGCAGACGGTTTCAATGTTAGCTGGGCAGAACAAACTATTTCCAATAGGCATTCGACTACAAGCTTCAAACATACAATTAATACATCCATTAAAATAAAGGGAAAAAAATGTTAAAAATTGGGGGGAAACCTGAAAAGCAATGAGTGCAGATACAGGCCCAGTGCTGCCAGTCTGTCGACAAACTTGCCCCAATTGTCTCAAAGTCAATCAGTGAACACTTCAGGCATTAACCAGCCAGTGGGGTTTTGTGGGTAGTTGGCCTGGTGGTTCTCACAAGCTTTCAAAGGATCAAAGGCACATTTTCCCAAAAGAAAAGTGTGGTCCAGTTAAACCCACAACAGAGTTGTGGGATTGTTTGGACACCAGTCTGTCTCCACCATGGGCCTGGGAGAGTACAACCAACTCGTTGTGCTGCAGTCATCTTGTAACAGACGGGCGTGTACAATTGTAAACTCTGTGCAACAATATTAAATAAATCATCTTTCAGTAACTGTGGAGGTCACAGAATCTTGCTTTCAAGCGGTGTGGAGAGATGGGGTGTGGTGCAGAGCCCAGTAGGGTGTCTCACCTCCATCCCTGCCCCGTGAGGTGCCAATGTGAAGGTGCTGGTGAGAAGGGGCTGGAGCTCCTGATGGTCCTGGACTGGCCAACCTGGAACAGCCGCCTGGATTACTGGGAAGAGGTTCAGCAGCAGAGTGGAGGCGAACCCTCCATTGGGTGTCAGTCATCATGTTTGGTGCGGTCCGTGAGTATGTTGGGCTGCAGGGAAGGCATGGTCCTGCTGTCCGAAGCGGAAGGGGTGCCTGGAGGTGGCCGGAGCCCGGGGCCGTGTCACACCGACAAGGTGAGGCTTTCCATCATGATGGGCTGCGGCTGGCTGGAAATCCAGAGGTCGTCGTGTTTCTTCCTGCGGGCTCTGTTGTGCTGTTGGCGGCGGCAACTGGAGCAGCAGCAGGTGCGGCCGCAGCAGCCCTGGCAGCAGAGGCACACGGACAGGAGCAGCAGCAGCAGCGGCAGCACCAGCAGCACCGCCAGGCAAACAGAGTTGTACAGCCCTTCAGAGTGCTTGCTGACCAGCAGCTCCCACATCGAATGCACAAACAACGACACTTGTTCCAGCATGGCGGCTCTCTGCCTGTCCTCAACTCAGCCCAAGTCCACACTCACACAAGGAACTGCTCACACTCACTCTCGCCCCTGGTCACAAACTGGCACACTGCTCACACAGCACACAAACCGGGGCACTGCTCACACTTACTTACACACACGCAACACTCCAACTGGGACACTGCTCACACTCACATGCATCCAACCAAAGTGCATGCAGACAAAACCCTCACACTCTCACACATGCACACCTGCTATCAGCTGAAGCGAGTCCAGGCAAAAGCTGCTGGCCCAACAAGGTCATCTGGAGCAAGATCGAATAGCAGATTCCACTTCAGGGCTCAGGTGAATCCTGCAGAAAGAAAGTGACAAATCCGGATCAGACACTGAAAACCAAGTGTCCACTAACCGATCCCCTTCCACGCCAATACCCCGCTCCCCCCTGAACCCCCTCCCCACTGTACCCCACCCCAGGAACCCCCTCCCCACTGTACCCCACTCCCCCTGTACCCCCTCCCCACTACCCCACCCCAGGAACCCCCTCCCCACTGTACCCCACCCTAGGAACCCCCTCCCCACTGTCCCCAATCTCAGAAACCACAACTCACTACATCCCAAAGCCTTAGAATCCTTATGTCACTGTACCCCTAACCCAGGCAACTCTCTACTCATCACGACCTAAGCCTGGGGATACCCTCTCACTATATCCCTAACCCCACATACCCACGGGCTTACGATGTGGAGAATACACACTGCAAGCAAGGCTCCAGGTTCACCTTTAAGCTGTCTTTGACAGCCAAGGGCACAGCATAAGGTCAATGGAGAAAACTCATAGGAAGGCAACAAATGCTCAGTTTTGGGAGGCAGGGGACTGAGATATGTAAAATGGCAAAAGCGGTGGCACCACAGTAGAGTTGCTGCCTTACAGTGCTTGCAGCACCGGAGATTCAGGTTCGATCCTGACTACGGGTGGTCTGTACAGAGTTTGTCATTCTCATGTGACCGTCTGGGTTTTCTCTGACATCTTTGGTTTCCTACCACACTCCAAAGGCGTACAGGTGTTTAGATAAATTGGCTTGGTATAAGTGTAAATTGTCCATAGTGTATGTAGCATAGTGTTAATGTGCGGGGTTGGTGAGGACTCGATGGGCCAAAGGGCCTGTTTCCACGTTGTATTTCTAAACTAAACTAAAAAACGAAGCCATATGAATGAAACACATAAATAACTCTTGTTTTATTATTAAATTGTAGGAAATTGGACATTCAAGGATAACATGAGTACTTTGAAACCCATGGGGATAATACAGGTTAAAATTAGAATGCAGCAAATCTATTTAATGATTTTTATGATTATTTTGTGCCAATCTGTGTTGTGGGGGAATGTATATGTCATTGCAAAATAATTAGTTATGCAAGAACAATTGCAATGGCTTTGGTTGGTATAAAGAAATCAAAATAGACAAGGTAAGGGTGGGGAGACAAGGACAAACAAATCTCCAGCTTGAGATGGCCTCCACCTCAGAGTTTTAGAGGAGGTGAAAGAGGAATGAGTTACTGCTGTTGCCTCTAGAGTTGGAGGTTGTCCTTTTACAGTTGCTCTACATCCTATGCCCCAACCAATGAACGCAAGTATGACCCATACGATTCCACACATATCAGAATTGACTTCCATCAGCTATTGCCCTAACCATTTTACACGATGATCTCTAAGAAGACCTTCCTCACTGTCATACTTCATACATTCATATACAAAATATATGGTAAGCAATGAGGAACTCAACACTGGAGATAAAAGGGTCTGCAGATGTTGGAATCTTGAGTAAAAAACAAACTGCTAGAGGAACTCAACAGCTTAGTGTGAAGATTGGGGATAGACACAAAAAGCCGGAATAACTCAGCGGGACAGTCAGTATCTCTGGAGAGAGGGAATGGGTGACATTTTGGGTCAAGACCCTTCTTCAGACTGGTTTTAAACCAGTATCTGCTGTTCCTTCTTACGTATTTAATCTGAACATTGGTCTTGACCTGAAACGGTGTCTGTCCATTTCCCCCCACAGGTGCTGCCTGAGCTGCTGAGTTCCTCCACCAGTTTGTTTCTTCACTTGGATCCCACCACTGATCCCTGTTGTACAGCACACTGTGGCACAGCTGGAAGAGCTGCTGCTCACAACGCCAGAGATCCAGATTCGATCCTGACCTCGGTTGCTGTCTGTGTGGACTTTGCATGTTCTCCCAGTGACTACATGGGTTTCCTCCGAGTGCTCCAGTTTCCACCCACATCTTACAGACATGCAATTTTAGTCGATCAATTGGGCTCTGTAAATTGCCCCTGGTGTGTAATGAGTGGATGATAATATGGGATAACATAGACAAGTGTGAACGGTTGCTTGATGATGGTCAGTGTGGGCTCAGTGGGCCGAAGAGCCTGTTTCCATGCTGGACCTCTAAAATATAACTAAACTAATCCGAGGCTTCCAATCCCAGAGCAACTCTCTACCCGATGCTATCTGTAAGTCAATTTTAAATTCCAGATTCATGGATTCATTCGTAAATCTGAACAAAAAGAATTATACAGACATGAAGATTGAGTTGACTAAGGTGGACTTAAAAAAAGTAAATTGAGTAATATACAATGATAAATATTTAAATAAGTAGTTCATAATTCATAATGAATTCCCTTCTGGAATAAAAATTGGAATAGTGACACAAAAATGGTGAACAAGGGAAATTAAAGATTCGATGTAAATGAAAAACTGATAATGTTGCCAAATGCCTGAAGATAGAAAGAATTGAACAATTCTGTAAATTATTGTCAAGAGCTTAATTTAGAAATAGAAAAGAATGTGGAAGTCAACTTGCAAGAAACAGAAAGAGCAAGTTTTGAGTGGAATGTCAATGTGTATGTAAATTCTCTGGTAGCACATGCAGGATAAATTATATCCATTCAGGATTTGTAGTAGAGGCGTGAATATGTCTGCTTTCATAGTAACAGGTGCAAAACACATTTTAAAGATCATTAGGAGGAAGAGGGTTAAGGCCCTGTCCCACTTTCCCGAGTTACTCACGAACTCTCCCGAATTTTCCCCTTGATTCGAACTCGGGGAATGTCGGGGAATATCGGTAGTGAGCTCGTAGGAGCCCGTAGGAGTCCGTAGATGTTTCTTAGCGGCTCGTAATGCCAGCTGTAGGAACTCGGGGCATCAGGTAAGTCGGGACGTTTTTTCACATGTTGAAAAATGTCCACGAGTTAAAAAAGTAGCCCCGAGTACCTACGAACGGCTATTACTGTAATTCTCCGAGTTCGAATCAAGGGGAAACTTCGGGAGAGTTCGTGAGCAACTCGGGAAAGTGGGACAGGGCCTTAAGTGAGAATGCAGAATTTGAAGTCCGTTATATTAAAGAGAACTGGAAGAATCGTCCGTAGGGGGCGCTGCTCTGGCAGCAGCCATGTCAGCAGCGCGTCAGTTTTTTCAACCTTTTTTTATTTTTTAGTATGTTTTAAAATATGTGCTTAATGTTCCTTTGTGTGTTTTGTGTGGGGGGTGGTGTGGGGGGGTAAGGGGGAAACCGCTTCGGTCGCCTCCTCCACGGAGAGGCGACTTTTTCCAGGTCGCCTCCCCCGTGGCCTAACAACAAGGATCGGCGCGGCCTTTCCCGGAGACGCGCCCGGGGCTTCAGCAGCAGGCGCAGCGTGGACTCTCAGCGTGGAGCGGGTGAGCCCTCGCTGGGGCTCGCTGGAGGGGAGCGCTCCGTTTCGCTGGCCCAGGGCAGCCGGCAGCCTGAAGTCGCAGCCTGAAGCAGTCTGCAGAGCTTCAGCTGGTGCGGCGTCTACAGCCCGGGATCCCTCGTGGGGGACCCGGGGTAAGAAGAAGCCATCACCGCCGGCCCGCGGCCAACTTCTACCGCGGGGCCGGCATGGACTTACCATCACCCCTGGAGGGGAGCTTCGACCGCCGGCCCTGTGGTCTGCGGTGCTTCTGGCTGCGGCGGGGACTTTAAATCTTGACCGCCGGCCTGCGGCCTACACCAACCTAAAGCCGCGGCCTCTGGTGAGGAAGAGCCGATCCTGGACTGATTCTGGACTCTGGTCCTGTCCACGGGGGGAAATGGAGGAGGACTGGCCAAATTTTGTGCCTTCCACCACAGTGATGAATGCTGTGGTGGATGTTTGTGTTACAGTTTTATTGTGGTTATGTGTTCTTTATTATTGCACTGCTGCTGACAACCCAAATTTCCACCGACCCTGGTTGTGTGGCAATAAATTATATCTAATCTAATTATATCTAATATCTAATTATGCAATTTAAACCTGACCACTCCCTGGAGCTGAGGGCCTGATTCTAGACATCTAAAAGTGGATGCATTGAATTTGATCCTTCAGAATTCACGGTATTTTAGAACCTTTCTCTGCACATGCCAAACGTAACCCTGATGTTCATGAAATAAGGAAGAATGAATTCACAGTAATGGGCCAGTCAGCTTGATCTCAGGAGAGGCTGCACCAATGTCTAACACTACAGATATGGTAACTGAGAACTTACTGTAGAGCATCAAAATGGATTGGGAAGAGTCAAGATGTGTTCGTTAATAGGTCCAAAACAAGTCGGTAACTTGGATCTAAAGTTGGTTTGGCAATTGGAGACAGAGGATAATGTGGAAGGTGATTTTTGGAATTGGAAGACTTTGAGCAATGGTGTAACATCATGATCGTTGTGGGAATCTTCACTGTTTACATTGATAGTGTGATGGAGGGGGTATGAGTAATTGGTTTGTAGATGATAAACAAATTAGTTGATAGTGAAGAGAGTTGTGTTAAGCCTAAGAACCATATTGACCAGTTGCTAAGATAGAACAAAGCCAGATGGGATTTAATCACCAGTGTGAGGTGGTACATTTTGGGAGGTGTAAAAAAAGATGAGGACATAACCAAGAATGATGGGTCCTAGGAGACATTGTGGAAGACTTTCATTGTATCTGTACCTCACTGTACCTGTGCAGAAGACAATACACTTGAGAAAAAAGGAACTGCAGATGCTGAAATCTTAAGCAAAATTCTGGAGAACTCAGTAGCTCAAGCAGCATCAGATGAGTGAAACCCACACAATCATAAGGAGAATATACAAATTCCACACAGACTGTGCTGGAGGTCAGGATTTAACCGAGATTGCTGACACTGTGAAGCCCTGCTCTATTAGCTGTGCTAGTGTACTATCCTGCAAGTAGCTGGATGGGCACTTAAAGCATCAAGGCGTAGAATGCTGGAAACTGGGATTAGGATTGATGAATATTGAATTCTCCCAAGCATGAACATTGGATTCTCCCAATTGTGTTCCCCTTCCTATCTCTCCCTCAGCCCTCGGGCTCCTCCTCCTCCTTTTTCCTTTCTTCTCCCCCCCCACCCACCATCAGTCTGAAGAAGGGTTTCGGCCCGAAACATTGCATATTTCCTTCGCTCCATAAATGCTGCTGCACCCGCTGAGTTTCTCCGGCATTTTTGTCTACCGATGAATATTGGATGGTCAGCAGAGACATAGTAGGCTGAAGGGCCAGTTTCTGTGCTGTATAACTTTATGAAAATTGTGTTTGATGAATCTATGACAAAATCATTTGTGGTTGTGACTGATAGTGTCACAGGCAATGTTAAGCCTGACCGAGTCATGGAATTGTATGAGGGATACACTGAGGATTGATTCTTGACATAAAAAGAGCAGCTTGGAAGGAAATGGTCAGTGGAGACCCTGCATCAGGCAAAATGTTTTTAGCAGTGCTCTTTTTGTGGGCAAAAGAATGCTAGCACACACCTTTAATAAATTTATGTGCCACGTGGCCATAAAAGGAAATAATGATGTTTAACTTTTTTGTTTATAGATACAGCTGTTGGAAACAGTCCCTTTGGCTCACCGTGTCTGCGCTGGCCAGCGATCACCCTTACACTAGTTCTACACTAGGGACAATTTCCAGGAGCCAATTAACCTACAAACCTGCACGTCTTTGGAATGTGGGAGGAAACCGGAGCACCCGGAGAAAACCCACGCAGGTCACAGGGAGAAATTACAAACTCTGCACAGACAGCACCTGGGTTCCTGGCGTTGTAAGGCAACAGCCTGCTGATGCGCCTCCCTGCTGCCCTTTAGAGGTACTGCTGCACCATACCAGCATGTACTGTCATGAAAAAATATCACTGGCCTATAGGCCTTAACATTATAGATGGTGAGAAAAAGAGAGTGGCTCTCAGTTCCCACGAAGGAATCTGGAAATGCTTTCTAACTATTCACTCTTTTTCGAAGACCACCTCTGTTGCAATGGAGGAAAAGGGGGAGTCAGTCTACATTCTGAAGAAGGATGGGGGCCTACATAGGTGGGCAACACGGAGGCGTCTGGAGAGGACCGGGCTGCGTTAGTGGAGAGGTCACGTGGACGGACGAGGCTGGACCATGTGGAAGTGAAGACACCGCTGCCAAGGGAAGGAACAAAGTAGGACGTGGCGTGGGGGGATCCGCAGTAGTAGGGGGACCCGGAAGGGGGGGTGACATCGTGAGGGAGGGGGAGGGGGGGAAACGAAGAGGGAACTGACTTGGGGGGAATCTGTAACTTTGTAAGCTCCCTTTATGGGCGTCTATTCGATAGTCGCAAAGAATTTCACTGGGACTTGTATTTTATTTTATTCCATATCTCAGCCAGTGCTCTCTAGTTTCCCACAGTGTCCTCAGATATATCTGATCAGGCCTGGGAGATTTGTCTACTTCATATGCATCAGGACCTTCAGCATATCTTCGACCGTAATATGGACTGCTCTCAAGACACTTCCATTGAATGCCCCAACTTCCCTAATCCCAGAGCGGCCAACTCTCACGCATTGAGCGTGAGAATCACTCATTTCACAAATTCTCACACTCTCACACTGATCACAAATTTCTCACGCTCTGTCATGAGAAATTTTATGATCAACGCAAATTTCAAAACTAATATCAACTGCATGGGCCGCGGGTGTTGGCGAGCCAGGGCGGAGGGAGGGATGGAGCGGCTGGGGCAGATGCGGAAGGGGAGTCGGGGTTGGCGAGTGTTTGCTGGGCTGACGAGTCGCTCGCTGCAGCTCCGGCCATGGAGCAGCCTCAGTGCAAGAGTCCCCGGCCATCTGAGGCGTCGGAAGCGTTGCTCCGCTGCCGTGAGAGTCTCTGTGCCAAATTCACCCTGGTGACTGGCATGGACCAGGCTGTGGCTCGGTGCATCCTGGAGGACAACCAATGGCTGCTGGAAGTAGGTACCAAGCACTGGGTAGAAGCGGTGGAAGATAGTGGCCTTCAAATGGGGGTGGTTGGAGAAAGCATCCTGCTTACCTGCTAGATTTTCACTTACTGTAATTGTAGGAAAAATGTTCCTGATGTTGGGGAAGTTCAACAGTGAACAGCCATGATCATATCGAATGGCAGTGCTGGCTTGAAGGGTCGAATGACCTATTCCTGCACCTATTTTCTATGTTTCTATGCTTGAGTATGTGGCAATAAATCTCGACCACGATTTTGAAGCATTCATGCATGGTGGAGGTATCATGTAGTCATAGAGTGATACAGTGTGAAAAAAGGCCCTTCGACCCAACTTGCCCACACCCGCCATCATGTCCCAGCTACACTACCTGCTATTGGTCCATATCCCTCCAAACTTGTTCTATCCATGTATCAGTCTAACTGTTTCTCAAATGTTGGGATAGTCCCTGCCTCAACTACCTCCTCTGGCAGCTTGTTCCATACACCCACCACCCTTTGTGTGGAAAAAGTTACCCCTTAAAAAGTTACCTCTTAAAAATACTTCAAACAAAAAACATTGAAATCATACTTCTACAATGCACTAAAACATGATTTTAATGTATCAAATTTAAAAAGTCCCTACCATGGGAGGGGAGGACCCCCTCTCCCCACTCGGTCACGCCTCTCCCTCGCCAGGTATCCCCAAAGCCAGTGATCAGTGATCGCTCAGCCTCCCCACTTTCAAAAATGCTCCACGGCCCCTGGTTCAGACAGAGAGCACTGCCATATATGAGCGAACTGATATACAGCTGAGGCCAGTTGTCCGTAATGTCTGGATCACAATGCTCAGCACTTCGTGTTTCAGAGTTGGCTAATGTTATTGAATTGTAATTAGCCTGATTTGTAATTAGTTGACAAAACCTTAATTTATTAATCCGGAATATCCAGGGGGATGGGATAAGTGTAATATTAAAATTACATGCAAGGTGTCAGGCTGTCTGTCACAACATACAGCCCCGATAACCCATTATTTCCTTCAGTTAAATATTGGGAAGGTAGCACTATCGTCATTTGCCACTCAACTGTTATGTTTGTTTACCTCACTGACTATTTCTAAACCTTGCCCATCTCCTGTGGCACCACACAGAGTTGACCGCTTTGATTCCTGAGGGGTCCCATTCTCTCTCTGGTTACCCTTTTTCCCCTTATGTACTTATAAAATCTCTTGGGATTATCCTTAATGTTATCTGCCAGAGCTACAGTATTCCCTGGCACTTTTTTGCCCTCCTGCTATCTGTTTTAGCTTGCTCCTTAGTTCCTGAAACTCATCCAGGGGTACACTTGATCTCATTTGCATATATCTTCCCCATGCCTCCTTCTTACTCTTGACCAGAGCTTCTGTCATCCAAGCTTCCTCTCGCTTACCTGCCTTCCCCTTCTCTATGACAGGAACGTGCATGTCCTGAACTCATGTCGGAACACTTTAAAAAAAATTCCCACTTTCCTAATGTTCCTTTTCCTTTAAATAACCCACTCCAGTCAACGAGCAAGATCCTGTCTCACAAAGTTGGCCCTGTCCCAATTTAGTGTTTTAACACGGAGCTCACATGTTACATTTTGTGTTGCCTGAGATCTATCTTCAAGATAAAGATCGAGGACAGCACTTTGTGTCGTAGTTCTGTTATACTATTACAGTGTTCACAGAGGGGCCACTCTGTCCCTATCCAGAACTATCTTAAACCTGATAGAACAATGGTCACTTGTCCCAAAAGGCTCCTCCATGAACACTTCATCCACCTGCTCTCCCAATTTCCCAAGGATAGATTAGTAATTACCAGCTTCCATTTTGGGCCCTCTACATATTATCAGCAGAAATTCTCCTGAACACATTTAACAAATTTGACCCCGTCCAAACCATTCGCACCAGTCAATATTGGGAAAATTAAAATCCCCTACCACGACAACCTTATTAGGCCTACAGCTGCCTGCAATCCTCCGGCATATTTACTCTCCTAATTCTCTTTGACTGTTTGGGGGCCTGTAATACACTCCCAACAAGGTGATGATCCCTTTCTTGTTCATCAGCTCCACCCATATAGTCTCACTAGACGAACTGTCCGTAATATCACCTCTGACCACTGCCGCTACATGTTCCTTATCCAATAACATAACCCCCTCCCCTCTTTTCTCCCACCTCTGTCTCTCCTGAAGCACCTGTACCCTGCAACATTGAGCTGCCAGTCTCTCTTAACCAGGTTTCCGTAATGGCCATTGAGTCCCAGTCGCACATACCTATCCATGCCCTAAGCTCATTTGCCATACTGTCAGGCCTCTTGCATTATAATACGTGCAGTTTAAACCAACATTCCTTCCTCTCTCCCTGCCTTACTCCTGCCGATTCTGTCCACTAACCTTTGTCTAATCACCCTCCATACCAACTTCTAACCTCTCACCTGCCTCGACCTTGTGTAGGATCCTACCCTCACCTCCTGCCAATCTAGATTAAACCCATCCGTGTAGCGAACCTGTCTGCCAGGATATTGGTCCACCTTCAGTTAAGGTGCAACCCATCCCTCTGGTGCAGGTCACCTCTGCCCCAGAAGAGATCCCAATGATCCAGAGATCTCAATCCCTGCCCCCTGCACCAACCCCTCAGCCACACATTCACCTCCCCTATCTTCCTGTTCGTACCCTCACTAGTATTTGGCACTGGAAACAAATCCAAGATCATGACCGTGGAGATCCTGCTTTTAGCCTTTGACCTAACTCCCAATATTCAGACTGCAGAACCTCCTTCTGCTTCTTACCGTTATCAGTTGTGCTGACGACTTTACTCCCACATTTAAAGGTTTCCTTCCACATTCCAAAGATGTGCAGGTTTTTAGGTTAATTGGCTTCTGTAAAATTGTCCCTCGTGTGTCGGATAAAGCTAGTGTACGGGTGATCATTGGTCGGCGCAGACTCAGTGGGCCGAAGGGCCTGTTTTCACACTATCTCTCAATTTAAATCGAAACCACATTGGTTCTAGACCACAGCTCATCTCGAGAGCAAAGAGGGGGCTTTACAATGATGCTTAAAGCCGAGAAACGAACAACGACGAGAGCAGAGGGAAACAGCGAGGAATCAGACGTTGCCTACCCACCTTCTCACAAACCTCGAAACACGAGTAGGCAGCAGTCCCGGATCAGAGCAATTAGTTCCTCTTAATCAGAGTGTCTCTACGTGTCGAGCTGCTGACTCCAAGTCTGACACAGAGTCACAGGCACACACTCCACATATAGGACCAGATAGGATTGAACTCTTCGCTCATTTAGCTGTATGCTGCACATTGACAGAGGCTGACACTGAGGCCACACCTGGCCAGTGCAGTCTAAGTCACAGCCTTTTTACCACGTTAACAGGAACTGGCACTGAGACACCCCTGGGGCATTCAACGCCACAGAGGGGCAGCTCCCACATATAAAAGATGATGTACGTTCTGTACTTGACTGGGTGAAGCAGCAGAGGCAGCGATAACGATTCCTAGTTCAGTCATTCACCGCACCCTTTATGGAACAGGCCTGGACTCACCTGAGCGGGCCCAGTCTCAACTTGTCACACAACTCAGTCTCAGCTCCAACTCCCCACTGCTTAATTAAGACTCACCTCAATGGTTCAGCTTCTACGGCAGACTGACGATATTTTCAGGGCTGGTCTGGCTGTTCGGGTTGCATTCTGATCCCTCAGTCTGTCCCGGAGTTGCAGGTAATGTCAGTGAGTCGTGGCTGTGATGGCAGGCTTGACAGCTCACTCCTGTTCCCCTCCTTCTCTCTCTCTCTCTCTCACGCGTCTCCGAGCTCACTCTGTGCTCCTCACCCTAGCTGCCTGTGGTCAGCAACGTTAAAAGCTTTCACATCTGACGTCAAAGCTCCCATTTTGAGTAAAACTTCCTGTTTATTTCGCTGACTGCACAGTGAACTGTGGGCTTGTTCTACGATAACTTTATGCACCCTGCCACGGACAGAAACTGTTTAAACTTCACTTGCAGCCTCTGACTATAATACACTAAATTTAGCTGCTGCGTGCTAACTTTAGATTGTAAGAGCTCTGACCCTAACCCACAAAGTATTCTCAAGAGACTTTCAGCATTTTTTTACAAGGTTCGTTACGAGAGAGCTGGTTTAGTGACTGCAGTATTATGGAATCTAGCTCCTGACAGGAAAGGGCTAAAGCTGGATGTGTAAATAAAAGGTTCCAATCAAATACTACAGACTCAGTCAACCCTTGGCCAACATCCAGACTAAGTTAACAATTCCTTCTTTCACAACCTGGTTGGATGATGCACGAGTGAGGAAGGAGGGGGCTGGGGAGGGGAGGGGAGGAATGGAAGGGTCAGGTGTGGCCCTGGTTGGAGTCAGCTAGAGCTCGGAAAAGAAAATACAGAAAGAGAGAGCGAGAGATTTTTAAAAAGAGAGAGAGATAGAGGGAGAGAGGAACACCAGAGGGGCGGGAACAGCAGAGGGAGTGACTAGAGAATGCACACAATGCAGTCTGCAGGTTCCCCTAACACCTTCCTGACGGAAATATATCGCCTTCTCCTCGGTATCCAAGAATATCCGCCCTCACTTCACTGTGGGGCACATTCAATACCAATAAAAGGGGAGGGCGATAAAAAGCTGGATCCCCTACACCCAAAAGAAGGTGAAAGGACATGTAAAAGAAGTCTAAAGAAGACCAGCAGACATCCCCAGTTGAGTTAATTGGCTTGTCTGGGGTAAGTAACAAAATAATCAAAAAGGAGGTGAGAGGAGCTTGATGGGCCGAATGGCCTACTCCTGCGCCTATTCTCTATGTTTCTATGTTTCTATGAGCATGAGAGAGAGTGGCAGAACTACAGGGAAATAAGGAAAAGGAAAGCAGGACTGATGGAATTTCTCACTTTGAGCTGGCTAGTGCCAAATGGCCACTTTCTGCGTTCTAATAATCATACGAATGGCTATAAAAGCAGCAGCAGGGAGAAACTGGAAGGTAATACGAATAAATCTGGAAAGTCACAGCAGTGAGAATCCAGTGTAGTAACTGATCCGATCCTCCACATTGACCATTCATTCACACCACCAGCAGCGCACAGTGCCTGCATTGTGTGCTATCAGC